>NC_041391.1:93159487-93194829 GCF_002162155.2 Triticum dicoccoides | reverse complement strand
CTCGACCCCTCAGCAATCCTCGAACCTCGACCCTCGACCCCTCAGCGATCCTCGAATCTCGACCCTCGCCCCCTCGGCGATCCTCGACCCTTGACCCCGACCCCTCGGCGACCCTCGCCCCCTCGGCAACCCTCGACCCTTTACCCTAGTTCCCGACCCTCGACCGATCGGCGATCCTCGACACCCTCATTCTCGATAAAAAATAAGAAGAGGAAGAAGAAGAAAAAAAGAGAAGAAGAAGAAGAAGGAAAAATAGAAGAAAAAAGAGAGGAGAACTTCTCCTATTTTTTTCTTCTTCTTCCTCTTCTTCCCTCTCCACTTTTTCTCCTTCTTCTTCTCCTTCTTCCTCTTCTTATTTTCCTTTTTCCGCTCCTTCTTTTTCTTCTTTTTTCCTTCTTCCTTTTCCTCTTTTCTTCTTTTTTCCTTATTTTCCTTTTCCTCTCCAATAACCAAAAATCTACTAACCTAAAATGCACTAACAGTACAACTAACCTAAAATGCACCAACCTAAAATCGATATCCACTAACAACCTAAATAAAAAAAGTAATACATATATGAAAAAAAAATCATCCATATGAACAAAAAAAATATATGAAAAAAAGCATACATCATCTCTCATCAACATCATCATATGAACAAATGCATATGAAAAATGCATCATAGGGGAGAGGAAGGAGGCCGGTGGCCGGACCGTAGCGTGGGGCGGTGGACCAGGGCGGTGACGACGTTAGGGGAAGGGGCGGCGCGGTGTCGGGGCAGGGGCGGCGCGGCGGCGGAGTCGGGGCAAGGGCAGCGCGGCGAAGATGGCGGGGGCAAGCCTCGGCGGCGACGACGACGGCAGGGGCGAGCCCCGGCGATGATAGGCGCGGGCAACGGCGACGGTGGGGGAGGCGGGCGGCGTCAGGGCAGCCTGGTGGCGTCGATGTCGTCGGCGTCATCGGGGGCTAATGCGAGATGAAACTGAAAATTTTCACAAGTGTTGCTTATATACAAAAAGCATTGGTCCCGGTTCGTCGCACCAACCGGGACCAATGCCCACCTTTGGTCCCAGTTTGTTCTACCAACCGGGACCAAAGGTCTGTTTTCAGCAGCCCAAAGGGTGGGAAACAGGGACCTTTGGTCTAAAGGGGGCATTGGTCCCGGTTGGTGCCACGAACCGGTACCAATGCACACCTTTCGTCCCGGTTGGTGCTACCAACCGGGACCAAAGGCCTTGTGCTGCCCGCGGCCAAAAAGTTTAGCCCCACCTCGCTAGTTGAGAGGGGCTCAGAGTGGTTTATAAGCCGCACTGCCGCTGCCCTCTCGAGCTCCTCTCCAATGCGGGCTTACGGGCCTAATCTGACACTTCTATGCGTGTGGGCCTACTAGGCCTTCTGCGGGCCTGAATCCTAGCCCATGGTTGGGTTTCTAATCATATTTGAGGCCGTGGTTGGCCAGTAGGTGGCATTTTTTTATTTTTTCCAGTTTTTTGTTTTGTTTTTTGCACTATTTATTTTGTTTTGTTTTTTGCTTTATTTTTTAATTCTTTTTGCTGTTAGGTCACAAAAATTATAAACTTTCTATTAGTGCCATTAGTTTTCAAATTTGAATAGTTTAAATTTGAATTCTTTGAAATTTGTGTGAATCACTAGTTTGTGATTAACTTTACTATAAAAATAGATTTTGGAGTGATTCTTTTTCCTGCTATTTAATATTACTGTGTTTTATCATTATATTCAAAAACAGATTTTGTTATTTTAGTTTCTAACAAAAAATCTTTTTGCTATTAAAGTTTCTAAAAAAGAAGTTCTTTATGAAAATTCTTTTTGCTTTTAATGTTTTGAACAGAAAATACTTTGATAATTTTAGTTGCATAAATTTTATATAATTTTAGTTTCAATACTAGAGGTTTATAAAATCTTTTTAGTTAATTCGTTTTGCTATTGGAGTTTTATAAAAGCTTTTTAGTTGATTCTTTTTGCTATTTAAGAATATTATAGTTCTTTTAGTTGATCATAATAGAATAATTTAATTGATTATTTTTAGTTCATTCTTTTTGCTATTAGTTCATATATTTTTTGCTATTAGTTCATTCTTTGAGCTAAATGACCCTTAAATTGAAAACACTAAAATGAACTCTAAAAAGGTTAAAAGTTGGCATGGTATCATCATTTCACCCACATAGAATGTGCTAAAAAGTTGAGAGGGTTAAGGCAAAAACTAGATGCACTTCGTGTACAAAATGGACAATCTCTTTCGAAGTATCAGGGTTTCGGACGAACACTCATCTGTTACAAAGGGATTTCATTTTTTTGAACTTATTTGAACTCTAGACTTTTTTTGTGTTCAAAATGCACCATTCAAAGCAACATATTCAATTTCAACCCTTTCTGACTTCATTTGGTATTTTTCATGCATTTACTAATTTTTTTTGAGCTAAATGACCTTGAAATTGAAAAGCACTACAGATGAACTCTGAAAAGGTTGAAAGTTGGCATGGTATCATAATTTCACCCACATATCATGTGCTCAAAAGTTGAGAGGGTTACGTTAAAAATTGGATGCACTTCGTGTACAAAACGAACAATCTCTTTCGAAGTATCAGGGTTTCGGACAAAAACTCATCTGTTACAAAGGGATTTCATTTTTTGATCTTATTTAAACTCTAGACTATTTTCATGTTCAAAATGCACCATTCAAATCCACATCATCAATTTTCAACCCTTTCTGACTTCATTTGGTATTTTTCATGCATTTACTGTTTTTTGAGCTAAATGACCCTGAAATTGAAAAGAAGTACAAATGAACTCTGAAAAGGTTGAAAGTTGGTATGGTATCATCATTACACCCACATAGCATGTGCTAAAAAGTATGCACTTCATGTACAAAACGGACAATCTCTTTCGAAGTATCAGGGTTTCGGACGGAAACTCATCTGTTACAAAAGGCATTTCATTTCTTCACATGTAACTGCAGTGATATTCTAGATCAAAGGCATCATCATAATAGTTGTGGAGAGAAAATATTCACTTTTTCTTTGCTTGTGTCCTTTGCTTATTGCGCCATAACCATGGATAATCTTCATCGTTTAACAGGGTGCTTGGGTGAGCCTTGACTTTGAAGTGAGGAATTTCATGAAACTTTTCATAATCTTCAGACATGTCTGTCTTGCCCTCCACACGATGTCTCTTTTTCCCGAAAGAACTATGTGGCGCTTTGGCTCATCGTATGATGTATTCGCTTCCTTATCTTTTCTTTTTCTTGGCTTGGTACCTTCACATAGAAAACCTGCGCCACATCATTGGCTAGGACAAATGGTTCGTCTGTGTACCCAAGATTTTTCAGATCCACTATTGTCATTCCGTACTATGGGTCTACCTGTACCCCGCCTCCTGACAGATTGACCCATTTGCACTGAAACAAAGGGACCTTAAAATCATGTCCATAGTCATGTTCCCATATGTCCACTATGGAACCATAATGTGTGTCCTTTCCCCTCTTAGTTGCTGCATCAAAGCGGACACCACTATTTTGGTTGGTGCTCTTTTGATCTTGGGCGATCATGTAAAATGTATTCTCATTTATCTCGTACCCTTTGTAAGTCAATAAGTCGAAGATGGTTCCCTGGCTAACAAGTACAACTCATCAGAAACAGTGTTGTCACCCCTGAGACGTGTTTGCAACCAACTGCCGAAAGTCCTGATGTGTTCACATTTAATCCAGTCGTCACACTGCTCCGGGTGTTTGGAGCACAGAATGTTCTTGTGTTATCGATATACGGGGTCACCAAGGTAGAATTCTGTAGAACTGTGTAGTGTGCTTGAGACCAAGAATGCCCGTCCCTACATATTATTGAGTCCCCTCCTAGCGTGCCTTTTCCACCCAGTCTCCCCTCATACCGCGATTGAGGGATACCAATCTTCTTAAGGTCAAGAATGAAGTCAACACAAAACCCAATGACATCCTCTGTTTTATGGCCCATGGAGATGCTTCCTTCTGGCCTAGCGCGGTTACAGACATATTTCTTTAGGACTCCCATGAACCTCTCAAAGGGGAACCTATTGTGTAGAAATACAGGGCCTAGAATGACAATCTGATCGACTAGATGGACTAGGACGTGCATCATGACATTGAAGAAGGATGGTGGGAACACCAGCTCTAAACTAACAAGACATTGCACCACATCACTCCTTAACCTTGGTAGGATTTCTGGATCGATCACCTTCTGAGAGATTGCATTGAGGAATGAACATAACTTCACAATGTCTAATCAAACATTTTCCGGTAGGAGCCTCCTCAATGCAACCGGAAGTAGTTGCGTCATAATCACGTGACAGTCATGAGACTTTAGGTTCTGGAACTTTTTCTCTGGCATATCTATTATTCCCTTTATATTCGACGAGAAGCCAGAGGGGACCTTCATACTGAGCAGGCATTCAAAGAAGTTTTCCTTCCCTTCTTTGGTAAGAGCGTAGCTGGGAGGACCTTCACAATGCTTTGGAGCCATGCCGTCTTTTTCGTGCAATCGTTGCTGGTCCTCCGATGCCTTCGGTGTATCTTTTGTCTTCCCATACACGCTCAAGAAGCCTAGCAGGTTCACGCAAAGATTCTTCGTCACGTGCATCATGTCGATTGAAGAGCAGACCTCTAGGTCTTTCCAGTAGGGTAGGTCCCAAAATATAGATTTCTTTTTCCACATGGGTGCACGTCCGTCAGTGTCATTCGGAATAGATAGTCTGTCGGGACCCTTTCCAAAGATTACATGTAAATCATTGACCATAGCAAGTATGTGATCACCAATATAGATGACGGGCTTCTTCTAGTGATCTGCCTCGCCTTTGAAATGCTTGCCTTTCTTTCGACATTGATGGTTGGTCGGAAGAAATCGACGATGCCCCAGGCACACATTCTTCCTACATTTGTCCAGGTATATACTTTCGGTGTCATCTAAACAGCGCGTGCATGCGTGGTATCCCTTGTTTGTCTGTCCTGAAAGGTTACTAAGAGCAGTCCAATCATTGATGGTTACAAGTAGCAATTCATGTAGGTCAAATTCCTACTATTTGTGCTCATCCCACACACGTACACCATTTCCATTCCAAAGCTGTAAAAGTTCTTCAACTAATGGCCTTAGGTACATATCAATGTTGTTGCCGGGTTGCTTAGGGCCTTGGATGAGAACTGGCATCATAATGAACTTCCGCTTCATGCACAGCCAAGGAGGAAGGTTATAGGTCCATAGATTCATAGGCTAGGTGCTGTGACTACTTCTCTACTCCCAAAAGGATTAATGCCATCCGCGCTTAAACCAAACCATATGTTCCTTGCGTCACCTGCAAAGTCCCCCTAGTACCTTCTCTTGATTTTTCTCCACTGCGACCCGTAAGCGGGTTCTCTCAACTTCTCGTCTTTCGTAAGGTCCTCTGTGTGGCATCGCATCAACTTGCCATGCTCTTTGTTTCTGAACAGACGTTTCAACCATGGTACTATAGGAACATACCACATCACCGTGGCAGGAACCCTCTTCCTGGGGCGCTCGCCGTCAACATCACCAGGGTCATCTCGTCTGATCTTATACTGCAATGCACCACATACTGGGCATGCGTTTAAATCCTCGTACGCACCACGGTAGAGGATGAAGTCATTAGGGCATGCATGTATATTCTGCACCTCCAATCCTAAAGGGCATACAACCTTCTTTGCTGCGTACATACTATCGGGCAATTTGTTATCCTTTGGAAGCTTCTTCTTCAATATTTTCAGTATCTTCTCAAACCCTTTGTCAGGTACACCATTCTTTGCCTTCCACTGTAGCAATTCCAGTGTGGTACCGAGCTTTGTGTTGCCATCTTCACAATTGGGGTACAACCCTTTTTTGTGATCCTCTAACATGCGATCAAACTTTAGCTTCTCCTTTACACTTTCGCACTGTCTCTTTGCATCAACAATGACCCGACGAAGATCATCATCGGGCACATCGTCTGGTTCCTCTTGATCTTCAACTTCCCCCGCTTCAGCATCACCATATTCAGGGGCCACATAGTTGTCATCATCCTCTTCTTCTTTGCTGTCTTCCATCATTACCCCTGTTTCTCCATGCTTGGTCCAAACATTATAGTGTGGCATGAAACCCTTTAAAGCAGGTGTCTGTGAAGGAATTTCCGGTCAGAGTAAGACTTCATATTCCCACATATAGGGCATGGACAACACATAAAACCATTATGCTTGTTTGCCTCAGCCATTTCGAGAAAATTATGCACGCCCTTAATGTACTCGGAGGTGCGTGTGTCACCGTACATCCATTGCCGGTTTATCTGCGTGCATTATATATAATTAAGTGTGTCAAAAACCATTACAGAACATCATGAATACAGAAGTGACCAAATTAATAGAAGTTCATCATCACATTAAAACCAAAGTACATACATAGTTCTCATTGAACAACATATAGCTCCCCAGAGCATCTAATTAAACCATACATTGAAACTATCTAAAACATTTCAATGCAACAACAAGTGCGATCACAATCGCAACTAAGGTAACAATTGATCCAACGGCATAATGATACCAAGCCTCAGTATGAATGGCATATTTTCTAATCTTTCTAATCGTCAAGCGCATTGCATCCATCTTGATCTTCTGATCATCGACGACATCTGCAACATGCAACTCCAATATCATCTTCTCCTCCTCAAATTGATCATGGCCGGCTCAAAAGCATAGTGGCTGATCTTGGCGACAAGGATGTTGGATGCAGAGCGGAGAACCATTGTCAGCAGCGGGGGTTCGGTGTGGCTGATATCGAGCTCCTGGAGGTTGGCCAGGGCGCGGGAGTGAAACCAGCTCTCTGCTTGGGGGTAGAGGTCGTCGTCGTCGTGGCAGTGGAGGGAGAATCGGCGCGTCGTTCCAGGGTGTTTAGAGATTATCTCGGAGATGAGGAGGGCGGGAAGTGTGAGGGGGTGGGGATAGGGCCGGCGACATCGGCGTCGAGGGGTCGGGTGCTGACCTTGAGGTTGAGAGGTGCGGAGCGCCAGAGGTGGCGCCATCAGCGGTAGAGGACCCGCATGCGGCCTCCATCATTGGTGGGAAGGAGGGTGATGATGGCGCCGAGGACGGCATCGGGGAGACTGCTAATGAAATCTTCGGCGGTGTTGTCGCAGTCGCCACTCCGTGCCCGCTTCTCTGTGGTCCCATCGAATTCGGCCGCCGCCACCGCAGCCACACTGTGCCTGCAACCTCCATGTCCAGACAGAAGATTTGGCGTGAATAATTTGCCCACAGCTCCTTGCCAACAGTCACCCCTCACGGCCCAACGCGGCTGGGGCACAAACAGGGAGGCCGGAATCGGGATGGAGCCCTAGGTTTTATCATCGCCCGCCACCCGCCACGATGGAGAGGTTTTGGATCTTGGGGACTGGTGCCTCCTGTAAACCTTGTTTTTCTTTACGAATGTCCTATAAACCTATATTTAACTAAAAAAGGGGAACACTTACCTTCCGCCGCCTCCGTGTCCGTCAGATTGACTCTTGATCAGACGGCCGAGAATACCCCCTTCATGTTCATGTTGTGCGTTAGATGAAAGTGTCTTACCTCATTGTGAGGGGACGTGGTGCATGTTTATAGGCAAGGGCGCACCTCCCTGGATAGCACATACAGTTGGAGAGATTCCAATTTGAGGGAGAAGAAAGATAGAGATAAGGGTTTATGGTTACATAGTCGAGTTATTGATACGTCTCCAACGTATCTATAATTTTTGATTGTTCCATGCTACTATATTATCCATCTTGGATGTTTTATATGCATTTATATGCTATTTTATATGATTTTTGGGACTAACCTATTAACCTAGAGCCCAGTGCCAGTTTCTGTTTTTTCCTTGTTTTTGAGTATCGCAGAAAAGGAATATCAAACGGAGTCCAATTGACCTGAAAATCTATGGAGATTATTTTTGGACCAGAAGAAGCCCACGGAGCATCGGAGATGGACCAGAAGAGTCCTGAGGCCACCATGAGGGTGGAGGGCGCGCCCTACCCCCTGGGGGCGCCCCCTACATCGTGGCTTCCTCGTGGACCCCCCTGACTTGTTCCCGACGCCAACACCTCTTATATATCCCCAAACTCCAGAACAGAACCAAGATCGGGAGTTCCACTGCCGCAAGACTTTGTAGCCACCAAAAAACAATCGGGACCCTGTTCCGGTACCCTGCCGGAGGGGGGATCCATCACCGGTGGCCATCTTCATCATCCCGATGCTCTCCATGACGAGGAGGGAGTAGTTCACCCTCGAGGCTGAGCGTATGTACCAGTAGCTATGTGTTTGATCTCTCTCTCTCTCTCTCTCTCTCTTATGTTCTTGGTTTGGCACGATCTTGATGTACCGCGAGCTTTGCTATTATAGTTGGATCTTATGATGCTTCTCCCCATCCACCTTCTTGTAATGGATTGAGTTTTCCCTTTGAAGTTATCTTATCGGATTGAGTCTTTAAGGATTTGAGAACACTTGATGTATGTCTTGCATGTGCTTATTTGTGGTGACAATGGGATATTCACGTGATCCACTTGATGTATGTTTTGGTGATCAACTTGCGGGTTCTGCGACCTTGTGAACTTATGCATAGGGGTTGGCACACATTTTTGTCTTGACTCTCCGGTAGAAACTTTGGGGCACTCTATGAAGTTCTTTGTGTTGGTTTGAATAGATGAATCTGAGATTGTGTGATTCATATCGTATAATCAGACCCGCGGATACTTGAGGTGACAATAGAGTATCTAGGTGACATTAGGGTTTTGGTTGATGTGTGTCTTAAGGTGTTATTTTACTACAAACTGTAGGGTTGTTTGTGACACTTATAGGAATAGCCCAATGGATTGATCGGAAAGAATAACTTTGAGGTGGTTTCGTACCCTACAATAATCTCTTTGTTTGTTCTCTACTATTAGTGACTTTGGAGTGACTCTTTGTTGCACGTTGAGGGATTTTTATATGATCCATTTATGTTATCATTGTTGAGAGAACTTGCACTAGTGAAAGTATGAACCCTAGGCCTTGTTTCGAAGCATTGCAATATCATTTTCGCTCACTTTTACTACTTTCTACCTTGCTTTTTTTATATTTTCAGATTACAAAAACCTATATCTACCATCCATATTGCACTTGTACCACCATTTCTTAGCCGAACTAGTGCACCTATACAATTTACCATTATATTGGGTGTGTTGGGGACACAAGAGACTCTATGTTATTTGGTTGCAGGGTTGTTTGAGAGAGAGACCATCTTCATCCTACTCCTCCCATAGATTGATAAACCTTAGGTCATCCACTTGAGGGAAATTTGCTACTGTCCTACAAAACTTTGCACTTGGAGGCCCAACCATGTCTACAAGAAGAAAGGTTGCGTAGTACACATCAAGCTCTTTTCTGGCGCCATTGCCGGGGAGGTTAGTGCTTGAAGGTATATATTTAGATCTTGCAATCGAATCTTTTAGTTTGTTGTTTTATCACTAGTTTAGTTTATAAAAGAAAACTACAAAAAAATGGAATTGAGGTTGCCTCATATGCTTCATATTTTTAATGTCTCCCGTGAAAATGATGGAAAACAAAATTGTGCTCAAGTGTTAGAAGAAGAATGCAATAAAATGTTTGGCATAGAATCTTTGTATGATGTGCATGATTGCAATGTTGTTAGTATGAATTCCTTGAATATCCATGATGCTAATGATATGCAAAGCCACAAGCTTGGGGAAGCTATGTTTGATGAAGATGATATTTTATGTCCCCCAAGTTTTAATGAGCAAATTTACTATGATGATAGCATGCCTCCTATGTATGATGATTATATTGATGAAAGTGGGTTTGGAAGATTGTCAACTTTAGGAAGTAATGATCCCACTATTTTGGAGGGTGTTGGATCTTGTTGTGATAATTATGAAAGTGGATTTGGAGAGGTTATGACTTTATTTAGTGATGAATCCACTATTTTGGAAGAGGTTCCAATTGATTATGAGAACAAAGTTGCTATCTATGATGATTATTGTGATGACATGTATTCTATAAAGAATAATGATAACCATGAAACTTCTCATCTTGATTTTAATTTTCAATTGGATTATGCCTCACATGATGGTTATTTTGTTGAGTTTGCTCCCACTACTATTCATGAGAAGAAATTTGCTTATGTGGAGAGTAATAAAAATTCTATGCTTATGCATCATGAAAATAATGCTTTATGTGATGGTTATATTGTTGAATTCATTCATGATGCTACTGAAAATTATTATGAGGGAGGAATATATGCTTGTAGGAATTGCAATAATATCAAGTTTCCTCTCTATGTGTTGAAAATTTTGAAGCTATGCTTGTTTTGCTTTCCTACGCTAGTTGATTCTTGTTCCCATATGTTGTTTGCTCACAAAATCCCTATGCATAGGAAGTGGGTTTGACTTAAATGTGCTAGTCATATGCTTCATGATGCTCCTATTATGTTTCAATTCTTATCTTTTATGCGAGCATCATTGAAATCATCATGCCTAGCTAAGAAGGCATTAAAGAAAAACGATTGTTGGGAGACAACCCAACATTTATACCTACTGTTTTTGCGTGTTCACATGCTTAAGCTACGGTAGTAATCATGTTTCATAGCTTTTGTTTCAATAAAGTGCCAAGTAAGACCTTTGGGATGGCTTACGGTAATAGTTGATTTGATCTTGCTGAAAAATAGAAACTTTTGCGCTCACGAAAACAATTTTCATAATTCATAGAAGCGTGATTTTAGGTTCATTCTTTTTCAGGAAGATTAATAAACAAAATTCTTAGGACTTCATAATTTCTCAGGATTTTTGGAGTTAGTATGGAAAGTTTCAAGATTACTACAGACTGTTCTATTTTTGACAGATTCTGTTTTCTAGGTGTTGTTTGCTTATTTTGATGCATCCTTGAGTAGTATCGGAGGGTATGAACCATGGAAAAGTTGGAATACAGTAGATATACCACCAATATGAATTTATAATGAGTTCACAACAATATCTAAGTGGTGATTTTTTTTATACTAACGGAGCTTACGAGTTTTCTGTTACATTTTGTGTTGTGAAGTTTTCAAGTTTTGGGTAAAGATTCGATGGACTATGGAATAAGGAGTGGCAAGAGCCTAAGCTTGGGGATGCCCAAGGCACCCCAAGGTAATATTCAAGGACAACCAAGAGCCTAAGCTTGGGGATGTCCCGGATGGCATCCCCTCTTTCGTCTTCGTTCATTGGTAACCTTACTTGGAGCTATATTTTTATTCACGACATGATATGTGTTTTTCTTGGAGCGTCATGTCATTTTATTTTGTTTTGCTTTCTGTTTGAATAATATCCCAAGATCTGAAATTCTTAAATGCTAGAGAGTCTTCACATAGTTGCATAATTATTCGACTACTCATTGATCTTCACATATATCTTTTGGAGTAGTTTGTCATTTGCTCTAGTGCTTCACTTGTATCTTTTTAGAGCACAATGTGGTTTTATTTTGAAGAAATTGATGAACTCTCATGCTTCACTTATATTATTTTGAGAGTCTTAAACAACATGGTAATTTGCTCAGGTTATGAATTTAGTCCTAATATGATGGGCATCCAAGAGGGATATAATAAAAACTGTTGGGGAACGCAGTAATTTCAAAATTTTCCTACGAACACGCAAGATCTAACTAGGTGATGCATATGAACGAGGGGAGAGTGTGTCCACGTACCCTCGTAGACTAAAAGCGGAAGCATTATGTAACGCGGTTGATGTAGTAGAACGTCTTTGCGATCCAACCGATCAAGTACCAAACGCACGGCACCTCCGCAATCTGCACACGTTCAGCTCGGTGACGTCCCTCGAACTCTAGATCTAGCTGAGGCTGAGGGAGAGTTCTGTCAGTACGACGACGTGGTGACGGTGATGATGAAGTTACCAGCGCAGAGCTTCGCCTAAGCACTACGACGATATGACCGAGGTGTGTAACTGTGGAGGGGGGGGGGCACCGCACATGGCTAAAAGATCAACTTGTGTGTCTTTGGGGTGCCCCCTTCCCCCATATATAAAGGAGGGAGGGAGATAAGCCGACCCGCTTGGGGCACGCCAAGTGTATGGAGTCCTACTAGGACTTCCAAGTCCTAGTAGGAATCCTTTCCCTTTCAGGAGTAGGAGAGAAGGAAGGAGAGAGGGAGTAGGAAAGGGCAAGGGGGGCGCCGCCCCCTTCCCCTAGTCCATTTCGGACCCATGGGGGGGGGGACCCATGGCCTGCCTCCTCTATTTCCCGTATGGCCCAATAAGGCCCATTACTTCTCCCGGTGAATTCCCGTAACTCCCCGGTACTCCGAAAAATACTGAATCACTCGAAACCTTTCCGATGTCCGAATATAGCCATCCAATATATCTATCTTTACGTCTCGACCATTTCGAGACTCCTCGTCACGTCCGTGATCTCATCCGAGACTCCGAACAAACTTCGGTCATCAAAACACATAACTCATAATACAAATCGCCATCGAACGTTAAGCGTGCGGACCCTACGAGTTCGAGAACTATGTAGACATGATCGAGACACATCTTCGATCAATAACCAATAGCGGAACTTGGATGCTCATATTGGCTCCTACATATTCTACGAAGATCTTTATCGGTCAAACCGCATAACAACATACGTTGTTCCCTTTGTCATCGGTATGTTACTTGCCCGAGATTTCATCGTCAGTATCATTATACCTAGTTCAATCTCGTTACCGGCAAGTCTCTTTACTCATTCCGTAATACTTCAACCCGCAACTAATTAACTCATTAGTTGCAATGCTTGCAAGGCTTATAGTGATGAGTATTACTGAGAGGGCCCAGAGATACCTCTCCGAAACACGGAGTGACAAATTCTAATCTCGATCTATGCCAACCCAATAAACACCTTTGAAGACACCTGTACAACACCTTTGTAATCACCCATTTACGTTGTGACGTTTGGTAGCACACAAAGCGTTCCTCCGGTATTCGGGAGTTGCATAATCTCATAGTCTGAGGAACATACATAAGTCATGAAAAGAGCAGTAGCAATGAAACTGTAACGATCATAATGCTAAGCTAATAGATGGGTCATGTCCATCACATCATTCTCCTAACGATGTGATCCCGTTCATCAAATGACAACACATGTTTATGGTTAGGAAACATAACCATCTTTGATAAACGAGCTAGTCAAGTAGAGTCATACTAGGGACACTTTGTTTTGTCTATGTATTCACACATGTACTAAGTTTATGGTTAGTACAATTCTAGCATGAATAATAAACATTTATCATGAAATAAGGAAATAAATAATAACTTTATTATTGCCTATAGGGCATATTTTCTTCAGTCACCCACTTGCACTAGATTTAGTAATCTAGTTCACATCGCCATGTGATTTAACACCAATAGTACACATCTGTATGTGATTAACACCCATAGTTCACATCGCCATGTGAACAACACCCAAAGGGTTTACTAGAGTCAATAATCTAGTTCACATCGGTGTCTTATTAACACCCAAAGAGTACTAAGGTGTGATCATGTTTTGCTCATGAGAAAAGTTTAGTCAACGGGTGTGTCACATTCAGAGCCGTATGTATTTTGCAAATATTCTATGTCTACAATGTTGTGCATGGAGCTACTCCAGCTAATTGCTCCCACTTTCAATATGTATCCAGATTGAGACTTAGAGTCATCTGGATCGGTGTAAAAGTTTGCATCGACGTAACTCTTTACGATGAAATCTTTATCACTCCCATAACTGAGAAACATTTCCTTAGTTCTCACTAAGGATAATTTTGACCGCTGTCCAGTGATCTACTCCTAGATCACTATTGTACCCCTTTTCCAAACTCATGGCAAGGTACACAATAGGTCTGGTACCACTACAAAAAAATACACTTTCGTGATGATACATGTTTGTCACAGTAGGTTGCGTTTTCTGTCATGCATGTACATCCATGATGATTTTATGACAGAATCAAGATAGTCATACCCGTGCTGTCGTAGAAGTGTTCCATGACATTAGCAAAATTATTATCACGGAAGTGTCCACTTCCATGACGATAAATCATGCGTCATAGAAGTACTTTCGTCAAGGGTGACCGACACGTGGCATCCACCGTAACGGAACAGCGTTAAGCTATCGGGTCCGGTTTTGGATTGGATAACCCGCTAAAGCCCCGACCAATGGGGATTTTCCACGTGTAAAATCATCATTGGCTGGAGGAAACACGTGTCGGCTCACCGTTGGGACAGATGTCATCCACTCATTGGACCCAAGGCGCCTATGATACGTCGACACGTGGCACGACCCAACAGAGGCCCATTCCTATGAAAAGGCCGACCCATTTGACTTGGTCAAAAGGTGGCAGGCCGGCCCATGGAAAACCTGTTAGCGTCCTGTTCACATATTGCCCATTTACAGCCCGCTAACCCAGGGCCCGTTACGACCTCTCCGAATTAGGCCCAGTAGCGTCATCTGGGCCGTCCAATATGATTCCGGCCCGTTGTCGGTGTCAAAACCGGTGGATCTCGGGTAGGGGGTCCCGATCTGTGCGTCTTAGGCTGATGGTAACATGAAGCAAGGGACACAATGTTTACCCAGGTTCGGGCTCTCTCGATGGAGGTAAAACTCTACTTCCTGCTTCATTAATATTGAAGATATGTGGAATACAAGAGTAGATCTACCACGAGATCGTAGAGTCTAAACCCTATGAGCTAGCCTATGATGGTATGCTTGTAATTGTGATCGGCCTTCTAAGGACCATGCTCTCCGGTTTATATAGACACCAGAGAGCTAGGGTTTACATGGAGTCGGTTTACAAGGAAGGAAACATAGTATCCGGATCGCCAAGCTTGTCTTCCACGCAAAGGAGAGTCCCGTCCGGACATGAGCCAAAGTCTTGAGTCTTGTATCTTGACACTTCTATAGTTCGGACGATGTATATAGTCTGGCTGTCCGGATACCCCCTTATCCAGGACTCCCTCAGTAGCCCCTGAACCAGGCTTCAATGACGATGAGTCCGACGTGCAGTCTTGTCTTCGGCATTGCAAGGCGGGTTCCACCTCCGAATACTCCAAGGTTACCATCGAACACGTAGATCGTGTCCGGATCTGCAAAATGATCTTCACATACCACTGTAGAGAGAACGATACTCCAGCTGACAACTTTTAGACGACGTGACGTGCCATTAGGGCCAGGTCATTATTCGAACCGTTTTTTCACAACCAGCCACAACGCGTATTGCGAGGCGGTTTCCTTGACACGTCCTGTCAAACCAGAGATCATGTCCCCTTATCGCGGGATTCTCATCAATACGGGTATGGGTAATCCCCTCATGCCATCAATCGTGGCGCTTGGGAAGTAAACAATTCTCAACAGGCTAGTGGGAAGGCGCACTGCTTTCGTCGCCTCTATAAAGGGATAAGAGTTCCCCATTTTTACCCACGCCTTATTCCTCCCCTCGCATACTCCTGCCCCCTCGAGCTCCAGCGCCCTATTCCAGGTCTTCTCCGCACAGTTAGTCATATCCGGAGCAGGAGGCAAGTGGGTGGCTTCCACTGCGGCGGAGAAGAAGATCGCGAATCTTCGGGCGGCCGGATACTTGGCCGCAAACATAGTGCACTGGTTACCAGATGCGGGGCAGGTCATTCGAACTCCAGGACCCCACGAGAGGGTCGTGTTCCTTGCCCACTTCATCCATGGACCGGGGTTTCCACTCCACCCCTTCGTCCGCGAGCATATGTTCTACTACGGGCTAGACTTTCATGATCTAGCTCCGAACTTTGTCCTCAACATCTCGGCGTTCATCGTTGTGTGTGACGCTTTCCTCCGCATCAAGCCTCATTTTAGCTTGTGGCTCCAAACCTTCTGCGTCAAGCTGAAGATTGTGAGCGGCCAGCAAGCGGAGTGCGGAGGAGCCATGGTGGGCGAATTGCCTAATGTCACCTGGCCTGAAGGCTCCTTTGCGGAAACCGTGAAGGGGTGGCAATCGGGGTGGTACTACATCACTGAGCCACGCGACGCCGACTGGGCGCCGGCCCCCGAGTTCCGATCTGGGACCCCTATGCGGCTCACCTCCTGGGAACAGAAGGGCCTGTTATGAGGCGAATCTGCAGAGCTGACCGCACTCATCACCTGCGTCAAGGGCATGAAGGACAAGAACATCAAGCTCGTCAACGTGATCCAAGTCATGCTCATTCGCCTGATACTGCCGTGCCAAAGGCGGGCATTCAATTTGTGGGAATTTGTCCTGGACGAACACCGAACGCTCCAGAGGCTCTACGACATGAAGCATAAGAACGCATGGAAGACATTGTTCAAGGCCACCGAGGTACCTCCTCTCATAACCGAGGACCGCGGGCTCCATGCCGCACGACAACCTACTCAGGTGAGTTCTAAGGCCATCACCGTATTCAGTCCTTCCCAGTATAATTGCGGGGGAACCTCAAGTAATTGTGCATATTTGTTTTAGGATTATGTGGAGACGGCGGAGCGGATCGACAGTCCGGCTCCGTTGCCGGAAAGCCCAGCCACTTATCTTCTGACGAAGATGCTGGTCCCGTTGCCCTATAAGGGGCCGAAGAAGAAGGCCGACAAGAAAGCCCCGGGGACCCGAAAGGGTCTCCGAAGTAAAGTTGCGCAAGCCTCGTCCGAATATGACGAGGCGCACTCCTCCCCCGACGGGGAAGAAGAAGAAGAGGAGGCCGCCCCATCCGGAAAGGATGGGGGGCCTAAGACGGTGAATCAGGGGGCCAGGAGAGGCTCCTGGCATAAGGCTGTCATACCCTTGTCGTCTGATGACGACGAGGCGGATTCCTCCCGCGGAGGTGGGGAGGAACAAGGAGAAACACCACCTCCCCGTGTCGGGGGAGGGAAGAAGAGGAAGGCCGCCCCGGTGGGGGAGACTGGGACGTCCAAGAAGGGAAAAGCATCCCTTCCGGACTACTCCGCCACCGCCACCGATAGTGAGGAAGGGTGGCTGCCCAGGAAGAAGCCCCTTGTGCGGTCGTAAGTATCCACACTCAGTCGTAATTTTCGCTTCATAATTTTGTTTATAATGCCGAACTTGTATACAGTCCGTCCAGGGCCCATCCGGGAGTGTCGTCTTCGGACGGGTCCTTGAGTGAGTCAGCAATGAACTCACTCCCGATGGCCACGTCTCCTCGTCCTACAGATGACACGGAGGTGTTGTCCCGAAGGCTCCCGATGATGGCGGAGGTGGCCCTGGAGGCGCCTCAAGGCAGAGTCCCAGGCGTCAGAGTCGCGGGGTTCAAGGTCCCCGCGGATCGTGTCGATGAGAGCCACGGCAAGCCGGACTCTCAGCTGAACACTGTTCCGGAGGCTTCAGTGGTTCCGGACTTAGGCGGGCAGCCCCTCGTTATGGAGGGATGGCTGTTTATATCAAGGACTTCCGTTGTGCCCCAGGCGCCGGATTGTCTGCTGGAAGCGCTTTGAGGCGCTTCCCTAGATGAAGAGCACCGTACTCTCATGAGTGTGGTGATTCAGAAGGTTTCGTCCGCCAAGAGTGGACTAATTGAAGCCTGCACCAGCCTCCTATCAGGCTTTGAGGTAAGCAGCAAAAATGTGCAAAATCATAACCCGATAGGTAGTAGCCCCTGATACTCTGTTTGGTGTTCGGAAAGAAAAGCCAAACAGAGGGTCAGTTATAATCTGCAAGAGTCTAACAATAAGTGTTGAATGTAAATAAACAGGCTCTGCTGCTGGCCGCTGCTGCTCGCATGGCCGAAATCACCGGCCTGACGCAGGATTTAGAGCGGGCACAGGGAGAGCTCGGCCTCGCGAGGAGGCAGCTCAAAGAGAACAAAGGTGAATGATTCCCCTCTCTCATATAATAAATAGTAAATAAAATTTGAGTATGCTAACAACGAGACATCGTGATGTGGTAACAGAGGCCGCCACCAAAGTGGCGTCTCTTAAGAAGGCACTGTCCGAGGCTGAACACAATGCGGCCTTGGAACTCAAAGAGCGCAAAAAGCAAGAGGCCTGAGTGGGTGAGGTACAAGAAGAGCTCCAGGAGCTCGGCAAAAAGCTCGAGTCTACGGAGCGGGAGCTTAAAGCAAAGGAGGCCGAGCTTGCGAATGCCCTCACAAATAGAAAAGATGCCAAGGCCGAAGCCGAGAGGGCTCAGCAAGAGATCCAGGAGGCCAAGAAAATAGCGGCAGGGAAGAAATTTTTTATGCAAAGCAATCATGTGGAGGAGGCGTTTCTTTTACTTACTTGAATCCAAAGCTCTCCAGGGGCATTCGCAGACCTGCCATGCAGCGTATCAGACACCGCGAAGTTCTACCGTGCCCAGGAGGGGAGCTCAACGGAGAAGTTGTTCCGGTCCCAGTATGCTGGGGCCGAGCATGCAACGCCTCTGTGTGACCAACTGAAGCAGTTGGTCGAACTCCACAAGGCAGCCGAAGTGGCTATGAAAGATCTCATAGTCCGGATATGGCCTGGCGAGCTTCTGTCCACCAGCTACTTCGGCCTAATCAAGCGGATGGTAGATTTCTGTCCATGACTGGAAGTCATCAAGCGATCCGTTTGCATCGAGGGTGCCCGCCGGGCCCTTGCCCGCGCCAAGGTGCATTCGGGCAAGCTGGATGCAGACAAGGTGGTGAAGGACGGTCCGCCGGAGGGCAAGCCGCATCGCGTCCTCGAGAAGTACTATGATGGCGTTATGAAGGGTGCGTGCCTTGTGGCCGATGAATGTAGCAAAGACATAATTTTTGAATGAATTCACTTCTGTCATGTTTGTAATTTAAAGACGAAGTTACTTGCGCTATGTAGCGCTTTTGTAATTTAAAATATTACCTTTTGTGCGGTTGTTTATCAAATTCTGAAAGTAGGCTAGTCGTCGGCTTCCGCCCCCGTGTAACTAGTACTAGGGTGTTCGTGGAAAACCCGGACACTCTTTATCCAAATGTTTGGTCCCTTAAAGAGGTGTCCAGCGCAGCGAACCAGGCAATCAGACTATACGACTTTATAACCTTCACTTAGCCATAGAAGTATATGATTTTAAATTTTGGCGAAGCCCCTAGAATCTGGAAGACCGAATTGGGGCGCTATACACGCCTATATCGGACAAAGCCGAATTAATGCCTAAAGCGGAAAAAATCTTTAAGGATTTTAAGACCTCTCGAACAGCGACCAGTCTCTCGACACATCATGTCAGACAGTTTTGTGCTTTCTCTACTGAGGTGCTCGTCCGGCAGAACCAGGGCACAGTCGCAGTAGTTCTCCCTGCGGTACCTTAACCGAATTAACAGAACGTAAGGCACCAAAGCAAGGGAGCCGGGCTATCCCAACCGTAACTCAAGACATGATTCGGAGCTGATGCATACAATGCTATAAGTTCGGGGTGCCGCACTGTTGAAAGTGTTCGGACTTGACTTGCCGTATTATGGGGTACCATAAGAAGCCCGTGGCAAACTACACGTACCAAAGTGTACAGATGCAGAATTAAAATAGACATTTATAAAAAATGCTCAAATAGAAATAAGTAATCTGACGCTATTTGTGGTCTCCCATTGATGAATAATACGTTTAAGCATATGTTTACAATATATGCATTAAACGGAGACAAAATAGGATGATTTAACATATCCTATCCAGGGGCAGGCTACGTACAGATAGATAGAGCAGGAATAATGATCGTAAATAGATTCCACCTGGGTGTTTCCTGCTGTGCCAAAGCCTGTTGCCTCCTGGGTTTCCTCTCCTATGTAAGTCCGACAATCCGGCTATTCTGGAGAAGCTGCACTAAAGCAATGTCCTTAAGGGTAAAAGGGAAAGTTACGAAGCAATACCGTACTATTGATTGAGCCCCTGATACGCCTCCTCCTGTGCCCATGGTATTTTGAGTGCGTAATTGTGTACGCGTGGCACGAATGCTGCTTTGATGGGATTTGAGCGGAGGCCAGACAACTAGTCCTGCTCTTGTCGTGCCTGCTGACCTTGCTGCAGGGTGTTCCGCCCTTGCTTGACGGAGCTTGAATTTGTCGTTGCCGGATTGGTGGTGTGTCGGAGGAGGCCGCACTGTACTTCTGCCACAAGGGCCGCAATATGTTCTTTTGTACGGAGAGAGCGGTCCATATTTCCGTTGACTGTTATGACCCCGCGCGGGCCTGGCATCTTGAGCTTGAGGTATGCATAGTGTGGTACCGCATTTAATCTAGCGAATGCGGTTCGTCTGAGCAGTGCATGGTAACCACTGCGGAAAGGGACGATATCGAAGATTAGCTCTTTGCTTCGGAAGTTATCCGGAGATTCGAAGACCACTTCCAACGTTATAGAGCCCGTACAGCGGGCCTCTACTCCAGGAATGACACCCTTAAAGGTGGTTTTGGTGGGCTTGATCCTTGAAGGATCGATGCCCATCTTCTGCACTGTGTCCTGATAAAGCAAGTTGAGGCTGCTGCCTCCGTCCATAAGGACTCTTGTGAGGTGAAATCCATCTATAATTGGGTCTAAAACCAATGCGGCTGAGCCGCCGTGACAGATGCTGGTAGGATGATCCCTACGATCAAAGGTGATCGGGCAAGCTGACCATGGGTTGAATTTGGGGACGACTAGCTCCATCGCATATACGTCCCACAGTGCTCGCTTCCTTTCCCGCTTGGGGATGTGGGTGGCATAGATCATGTTGACCATTTTCACCTAGGGGGGGGGGAATTTCTTCTGCCCCCCATGTTCGGACGCCGGGGCTCATCGTCATCGTCGCTGTGCAGCCCCTTATCCTTGTTTTCGGCGTTTATTTTGCCGGCCTGTTTAAATACCCAGTAGTCTCTGTTGGTGTGGTTGGCTGGCTTGTCCGCGGTGCCATGAATTTGGCACGAGTGCTCCAGTATACGGTCCAAAATGGATGGTCCTTGATTGTTACGCTTGAATGGCTTCTTCCGCTGACCGGATTTTGATCCGCTGAATCTGGCATTGACCGCCGTATCTTCGATGCTGTCGCCATTATTCCGTCGCTTGTGCCTGTTGCACCGTGGCTTGCCATTATTGTCCCAGACATCTGAAGTTCCAGAATGTGGCGTAGTGCTACTGTGAGCCAACCAGCTGTCCCCGCCCACGCAAAAGCGGGTCATTAGTGTCGTAAGAGCTGCCATGGACTTAGGTTTCTCCTGGCCGAGGTGTCTGGCGAGTCACTCATCACGGATATTATGCTTGAAAGCTGCCAGGGCTTCGGCGTCCGGAGAGTCGACTATTTGGTTCTTTTTAGTTAGGAACCGAGTCCAGAATTTCCTGGCTGATTCTCCGGGCTGTTGAGCAATGTGGCTCAAGTCATCGACATCCGGAGGTCGCACATATGTGCCCTGGAAGTTGTCAAGGAATGCGTCTTCCAGGTTTTCCCAATTGCCAATGGAATTTGCTGGCATGCTGTTTAGCCAGTGCCGAGCAGGTCCTTTGAGCTTAAGGGGAAGATACTTGATGGAATGTGAGAAGGAAATCCTCGATCCATACCGCGGGGTCTGTGGTGCCATCGTATGATTCGATGTTTACGGGTTTAAACCCTTCTGGGAATTCATGATCCATCACTTCATCAGTGAAGCATAGGGGGTGTGCGGCACCTCTATGTCGGGCTATGTCGGGGTGCAGTCCTACTGCGTCTGACTGGTTGTATTCGGCCCGACCGGATTTGTTGTTAGTGTATCCCGTATGACTGTCATCGTCATGTGCTTCGGCGTGCCCCCACGATTCGTAGATCGATCTTGGTTGTCCTGCGATGTTATCCAGTTTATCGTGCAGGTCTTGGGTATTGCCCCGGGCCATAGTAAACCGGCGCGGGGGTACGAGCTGGTATTTCAGCTGATATGCCGTTTTGTCCCGACCTCGAGGCGGTCGGTCAGCGGTGGGGAGCTCGAGTCCGTATTCCTCAGCTGCCAGGACTTCTTTCCATCTGTCTGTGAGCAGATCTTGATCAGCTTGGAGCTGCTGCTGCTTGTTCTTCAGGCTTCTCGCAGTGGCAATAAGCCGGCGCTTGAAACGCTCCTGCTCTGAGGGGTCTTCGGGTACGCCGAACTCGTCGTCGCCGACGCTCATCTCGTCTTCGGAGAGGGGCATGTAGTTGTCCTCCTCCGGATACCTGTCCGTCACCTGTTCGTCTGGGCTGTTATGCCCGTCTTCCTGTTTGGCCTGCTCGAAGGCGGGCTGTTCGGGGTTGTATTCATCGTCGTCACCATCCGGATTATTATCGTCTCCGGTGCCTGTATTGCTTTGGCGGGGCTTGGAGCGGCGCTCACGACGCCCATGCTTTGCTTTCTTCTTGGAGGGGTTATCCTCCGTTGCCTCATCGCCGTTTGTTTCTTTCGGAGTGTCCACCATATATATATATATATATATCATATGAAGAGGTGGCTGTCCACCCTGTGAGTGGTGGCTCCTGTATATCTCCTGCATCGTCGTCCATACCGTCGATGTCTTCGAAGTCAAAGTCGAGCACGTCGATTAAATCATCGATCGTGGCGACGAAGTGGGTGGTGGGTGGGCAACGAATTACTTCGTCGCATGCTTCCCACTCCAGCCGGACATAGTTCGGCCCAGAGTCTCCTGACAAAGAGAGAGAGACTTCAATGAGTTCAGCATGTCGCCAAAGGGTGAGTGCTGAAAGATGTCTGCAGCGGTAAACTCCATTACCGGAGCCCAACCTAGGTCGGCTGGCTCGAGAGTGAGCGGACCAGGACCAGCAGCCAGATATGAGTCCGGGGGTCCGGGATTACAGGCCTCCACAGCGGCGGGACCTGTGTTCAGCTCTACCGCTGATAAGTGTGCGGCCTGCGGAGTGGTGTCCAGCCCTCCGTCCATAGGCAACGCGACCTGCCCTGGATTTATATCCAAGGCTGCTTCGGGGATGATGTCCTGGGCACTGTCTGACAGCAGGTCTAGGCCGTGCTTGTCATGTCTGTCCGGCGCTCTTGGCGCAGGCTCGAATCCATCGAAGATCAAGTCTCCGCGGATATCCGCCATGTAGTTCAAGTTTTCGAACCTGATCTGGTGGCCAGGGGTGAAGCTGTCGATCTGCTCCAACTAGTCAAGCGAATTGGCCCGCAGTGCGAAGCCGCCGAACACAAAGATCTGTCCGGGGAGAAAAGTGTCACCCTGAACCGTGTTGTTGACGATTGAACACGCCATCAAGCCTCAAAGCGACGACACAGAGGAACTCTCAATGAAAGCACCAATGTCGGTGTCAAAACTGGCGGATCTCGGGTAGGGGGTCCCGATCTGTGCGTCTTAGGCTGATGGTAACATGAAGCAAGGGACACAATGTTTACCCAGGTTCGAGTCCTCTCGACGGAGGTAAAACCCTACTTCCTACTTGATTAATATTGAAGATATGTGGAATACAAGAGTAGATCTACCACGAGACCGTAGAGGCTAAACCCTATGAGCTAGCCTATGATGGTATGATTGTAATTGTGACAGGCCTTCTAAGGACCATGCTCTCCGGTTTATATAGACACCGGAGAGCTAGGGTTTACATGGAGTCGGTTTACAAGGATGGAAACATAATATCCGGATCGCCAAGCTTGTCTTTCACGCAAAGGAGAGTCCCATCCGGACACGAGCCGAAGTCTTGAGTCTTGTATCTTGACGCTTCTATAGTCCGGACGATGTATATAGTCCGGCTGTCCGGATACCCCCTTATCCAGGACTCCCTCACCCGTTTTAACTTCCAGCCCATGTCTCACCCATGACCACTTTCGGCCCATATGAGGCCCTTTGTAACTCTTGGCCCATTAACGACTCGTGGTGAAACTGGCCCGTAATGAACAGTGTATCACTTTATACCCATTAACGACCCATTATTCCATTGGGCCGTTTCCAGCCCAAGTTATCTTTCGGCCTTCTCAGGGCCCATATATTCTTGGGCTCATTTCCAGCACTCGGATACTTACGGCCCGTTACCGTCATTTTTAGCTTGTGGGCCAAGTTCAGCCCGTCGTTACAGTCGGCCCGTTTGTGGCCCGTTAATACATTGGGCCGTTTTCATGTCAAAAGAAACCCGTTGGGCTGTTTTCGTAGAGTTATCAAATATGGCCTATTAACGACCCGTTATGGTCCATGAATAGTACGGCCCATGATTGGCGAAATGATGATACACCTGTAGAAGGCCCATAGATCCTACGACCCGTAGAAGGCCCATGGATCGTACGGCCGGTAGAAGGCCCATGGATCCTACGACCCGTAGAAGGCCCATGGATCCTACGGCTCGTAGAAGGCCCATGGATCCTACGGCCCGTATAGAAGGACAATGGATCCTACGTCCCGTAGAAGGCCCATGGATCATACGGCCCATAGTAGGCCCATGGTTACAACAGTCCATGTGCTGCCATGATTATTTTGGCCTAGTTACCAAAAATAGGTTATTGTGGCCACCAGAAAAACACAGAAAAAGAACTGCAGTGACTACAAGCAAACAACTAAACAAGACAATAAGGAAATAAATAAGCAAGCAATTAACGCTAGCCTATTACCGCTATTACACATATTACATCCACTAGGCATCAAAGTTCGCCACCAGTGCAAACATAGGGAACAAAGCAGCATATTACATACACTGGCCGTCAAAATTGGCCACCAGTGCAAATAAACGTGACAGCAAAACAAGAGCATAACTAAAACAACTTTAGAAGAGCTCAAGAAACGTTATCCTGGGTATCCACCATGCTGGCAATAAGCTTAGCAAGCTTATTAGCTTTGTCCTGTTTGCCGCTAAAATCCTCCAACGCTTGCTGTTGCACCAGAAAGTATGCATCTGAATGCTCCAGAGACTTCCACAATCCTTCCGCTTCTTGTCGCAGCACAGCTGATCAATGTCTTTCAGCTTGTAGTTGAGACTCAAGAAACCGAACTAATTCAGAAAGTGAGTTTGAATAGCTTGTGCTAGCGGTAGTGGCCAGTAACTCGAACACTAAACCAAGACAGGACTTTGGGGTTGTCTCACTATCTTCATGATAGTCTTCCTTAGCTGTTTTATCAGCTTTGTTGGAGACCAACAAGGATGTGTCACTATCCTGAACCTTATCTGCATTACTTCCTTTACTATTTCTTAATAAGGCACTCTTCCCCAATATTCTGTCAGCATTCTAAAAGAAGAAACAAGAAGATACATAATAGGTTTAGCATGTACTAGTATATGAAACTCATTTCGGTGAACCAGTTCATTAGTAAGGTGGACAGGATTAAACTACCAAGTCTTCTATTGCCAAGTAATAGTACATAATAAAAGCATCAAACAAACATATATCTATGTCCTATGGTCACTGCATTGTCTTGCCAAATAAAAATAGAGACACGGTTCAAATCATATCAGTTCAAGACAAACCAGCAGTGAAAGAATACAAAGCATGGGAAACTACACGACACAACAAGATTTCAGATGGGTTCCACAGGTCTACATGTACAACAACACTATTGGCTATGTTGTGATGCTAGTAATGTGCATGATATGAGAAGTCAACTATATACACAATTGAAATTGAAATCAATAGAGCTATTGATAAGAGCAAACCTGTTAACGAAACATGCATGAACATACCTGCTGTGCCATTGGAGTTTCGATTGGATCCTTCAATTTAAAAATAAGTTTGTATGAGTAAATACAGTGATACAAGAGCAAAGCAATATGCACAATAGCAATCATAGTTAAAAAAGGCATGCCTAAGCGAGTGCTTAAGCACACCTAGGCTCTAGGCGTTGGCAAAATGCATTGCGCATAACTATGCTTAATCTGTGCATAACTGCGCATAAGCATGCGCTTTGGTCAGTAAAGCGCAAGGCGGTGGCAAAACGCACAATTAACGCCTAGCGCTTTTTTGAACTATGATAGCAATGAAATCTTAAATTAGAACAATTGTTCTTCAGGTTTTGGCACTTGTTCTACATGAACAGAGTACAGTAAGACGCAAGAATATAGTACTTAAAAATAGAAAATGAGATGATAGACCTTACCACATTCTTGGTTCGGGACCAGTATAGAACAAGGCGTTCCCAGTCATCGTCCAGTAAATGTGTCTCAGGAGAACGTAAGGGAATTTGATGAGTTTCTTTGCCGATGAAGTACGTTTTCTTCAGGTAATTCCGATACTGCCACCAAGCATTCTTGAAGATAGCAAAGGTATTAGTTACGTCATCCCGAGTCTCCAAATCGGTCCTTCTCTATAGAGAAAAATGGGAAAATTTGCTGTATTATAACCATCATGGAGGTAGGATGTATGGGACAAAGCAAAGTAATTGCCATGAATAACATTACTTACAGATAACTCCTGGACAAACACCTGCAACTGGCATTTTCCTTCATCTTCAGTATAATATTTCCAAGATGGGAAGATATGCACGTACGATTTAACAATGTCAAATGCGATAGATGCAAAACTATGAGTAGCTGGTTGTGTTTCCTCCACAGGAATAGGCGTACTAACTGGTGGAGTTGGGGTTCGCCGTGGTAGTACTGGCCCTTTGGGCACTCGAGTTGCCTTACTAACTGCTCTTGTTTGGGAGTTCTGTGGTGGAGATGGTGCTGTGTCAACAAGAACTGGGTTACTATCTGCTGGGGTTGAGTTTGATTGGGTGAAGCTGGTTCTCTGTCCATCGCAGTAGGGGTACAATCTGCGAGAGTTTGGGTTATGTGTGGTAGAGCTGGTTCTTGTGCATGTACAACCGGGGTGCTATCTCCACCAAGAGGTAGCACTATTTTATTCGAAGACCGTGTTTTTAGTATGCTAGATACTGGCATCACCCGCTCCAATTCAAATGGCTGATGAACATGAAATATAGTTGAATGTACAGACATTGTATGGGAGACAGATGCAATAGATAGTGTGGAAAAAAGAGGGCATGAAATAGTTGACATGTATATTGTTTAACTAAAACGGATAGCATGACATAATTTTACATATATGATGTCTATCTAAACTGGATAGCATAGCATAGCATAATTCAAAGATATGATGAATAACTAAACAGGATCACATGACATAATTCACCTACATGTTATCTAAGTAATCAGGATCGCATCATTTAATTCACATATGTGATTTATATGCTAAATAGAGGGCATTCTATATGTTGTCTGAACTAAGAACATGGTGTTGAGTATTGTGTATGATGTCTAAACTATGCAATGCAAGACACCATATGCATGATATGAGCAGTATAACTGGGCCAAGTTAGAGCATACACCTCGGTGGGGGAATAGGACTGGTCATCTGTCTCTGAATCCATCTCTGAGGAGCTATCGGGACCCAACAAGAGATCTGCTTTGACAGGTAGCACTGTCTGCTCTGAAGGCCTTGTTTTCACTCCAGATTTTTCCATCTCCCACCCAAATGGATGATTCACAGGAAGAGTAGTTTAATGTACAAACATTGTCGACAAATGGAAATGTAATGAAGAAAAGGATGTGCAAGATATCATTCAAATATATGATGCCTAGTTAAACATGTTGGCATTGCACATTTCACATATATTATGGCTGGCTAAAAGACATGAGACTGCATAATTCCCATATAGAAACTAAATAGGTGGCATTATAAAACATGTCTAAACTAAGCAGATGACATATATGATGTCAAAAGTAGGCACTGCAAGGCAACATATACATGATATGACTAACATCATCATGCCAAGGTAGAGCAAACACCTTGGGGGGTAAATAGGAGTGGTCTGCAGTGTCTGAATCCGCCTCAGAACAGATATCTTCCTCTGGATTACAATCTAGAGAGGGGTGGGGAGGGTTTGCCATTGAACCTACCATGGAGCGATGTCTGCATGACATTGTATTGCCGCACAAAATTCTTCTCTTTTTATCTAGATGTTCAGCATGACTGTGTACAATATCTGACATGCATACAAAAAAATATGATCAGATTATGTAAGGAGAGAATGCAGAAATTTATAGTGATGGTAACAACCAGTGGATGGATCCAAAAATAACGATAGCAGGCTGATGATTGCTTTAATTTAATAAAAAGACAGATGATGATTGCTTTACTATTTGTTTCCCATCCAAGATGAACAACATAGGCATACCCTAGGTGAACCAGATATTAGACAGAGATACTATTCATTGCTTCTTCTATATGTGCCCCACAACTAATTTAGAACTCAAGTTTGAACATTAATTTGGACCTGACTTGGAGTCCAAGAGGTGAACAAGATGATAAAGTAGCAAGTAATTTTAAGCAATGCATAACATAAGCAGAAACAAAAGAGTGCGACCTCTCTTGTGGACCTATGTACTCCTCAGGTTCATCTGCCGAGTCGATGATGGTGATGCCGTTGCGGTGGCTGCTAGCGGCAGGGAAGGAGATCTGAGGCGGCGAAAGACGGTCAAGAGTCGTAATGTCTGGTTTGGTGGATGCTTCTGTCAATGGAGCAGCTCAGGTGAGGTGGACGACGTCGTGGCAGGAGCAGGACAAACCACACAAAGTTCCCTTCGACACCTACGTGTAACTGATGTAATTCTGCAAGGGCCCATTTGGCTTGCATGATTCTAAAAACACAGGGATAGGAAAAACACCAGAATAGGATTGGAATGCACATGGTAAACAGAGCATTTGTAAACACATGATTTCTGTCAACTTGGGTGTTTGGTTTACAGAAATTGGAAGAGCAGAGGAATGCAAAGAAAGATGGCCAAAATAAAACGAAACCATATGAAAGCGTGTACAGTTAGAATGTTATTCTGCCACTAATGCACTTGGTCTTGTTTTCATGCATAGGATTTTGAAAAGTAGGTCCAGGTGGATGTTTTGCTTCATTCCTTTCAACAAAATGCATGAATAATTGAATAGTAGAGTGCCATTGGAAAATTCCCTATTGCTATGTTTTTCTGTTGAACCAAAATAGCCCTAATGGATCGACATGAATGTATAGTAATAAGTGATGCAACAAGTGTACAACCTCTTTTCCATAGCCGTGTCGACCTCAGCATCATTGGGTTGGTCGCTGACGCAGTTGAGGCAGAGGTGGCTGTCGGAGGTGTGGAGGAAGATCTGAGGAATCTGTAGACAGCGTCCAGGGCACTGCTCTATTGTGATGGATCGTTCTGTCGTTGGAGCAGCTCTGGTGAGCCATAAGACGTCAAGGCTGAAGCAGCACAAGAAAGACATCGTCAATCTCAAATGGGATTCAAATAGCATCTCCAATAGATGATGTAAAATATATGTAAAATTTACATCACCAAAAACCACCTGACTACAACAGATGAGGTAAAAACTGTTGACTCTGAACTTAACTTTCGAAACTGAAATTTAGTGTGGAATCTGAAATTTAGTGCGGTAGCACTTGACATGTAGTTTAGGGTGGGCCTGCAATTCATCTTCAACCTACACCCCCCTGAGCCGCCAGCCACCACCGGCCGAACCACCGGCCCCAGCGCTACCTTGCCGCCCCGAAACAACTCCCCACCACCGGTCCGCTGCTGCCCCAGCCAGCCCTCTAGGCCCCCCGCCCCCACCCTGAACCCTAAGATAGATAGTGGGGTACCTCTCCGGTGAGCCCCCTTCCCCGCTGCGGGTGGTTCTTCCTTAACTCCGGCGAGCCCCCCCCCTGAAAATTGACTGACCCAAAAGTCGATTCAGTCGACTGAAGTGTAGCTAAATCAGAGCAGAGCAGCAACACGAGCGAGGGGGAGAGTAGCAGTAGCAACAACGCGAGCGAGAGTCGAGGCAGCAGCAACAGTGCGAGTGAGCGAGCGAGGGCTGGAGC
Source organism: Triticum dicoccoides (assembly GCF_002162155.2). NCBI lineage: Eukaryota > Viridiplantae > Streptophyta > Magnoliopsida > Poales > Poaceae > Triticum > Triticum dicoccoides. The sequence continues at coordinate 93,165,107 of NC_041391.1, read as the reverse complement.
AGCAGTAGCAGATCCGGCTGGTATGGCCGCCGCCGCCGAAGGGGCCTCGCACTGGGGGAGAGCGACCATGGAGATGTCGCCCGTGGCACCGGCTTCAAGGTAGCCGCTCCATGGGGGTTCGGGATGGAGCATCGTCGGCGTCGGGAGGTCAAGTTAGGGAGAAGGTGCGATGCGATGAGTGTACAACCTCTTTGGTGGCACCGAGTAGGCCTCAACTTCGTCCGAGGAGTCGGTGAGGATGCTGCGGTTGAGGTCGAGCAGATTAAGGCGTCACTGTGGGGATGGAGCAGCCGTGATAGACGAGGCGATCATTGGAACAGCTCCTTGGAGGTGGAGGATGGGGCGGCTGAATCGGCGGGACGATGAGATGGACGACGGATCCTCATCCGGGGAGGTGGACGAGGGATGTCGAGCTGTTGTGATGGACGACGTCGTCAGGGAAGAGGCTCCGGCTGGGCAGCGGTGAGGTGGCGGACGAAGGAGGGTGGGGTTTCGCGGCTGGAGCAGAGAGGTTATGGCGGCTGTCGGTGTCAAAACCGGCAGATCTCGGGTAGGGGGTCCCGAACTATGCGTCTAAGGCTAATGGTAACAGGAGGCGGGGGACATGATGTTTACCCAGGTTCGGGCCCTCTCGATGGAGGTAATACCCTACTTCCTGCTTGATTGATCTTGATGATATGAGTATTACAAGAGTTGATCTACCACGAGATCGTAGAGGCTAAACCCTAGAAGCTAGCCTATGATTATGATTGTTGTTGTCCTACGTACTAAACTGTCTGGTTTATATAGACACCGGAGGGGGCTAGGTTACACATAGTCGGTTACAGAGAAGGAGATCTACATATCCGAATTGCCAAGCTTGCCTTCCACGCAAAGGAGAGTCCCATCCGGGCATGGGACGAAGTCTTCAATCTTGTATCTTCATAGTCCAACAGTCCGGCCAAAGTATATAGTCCGGCTATCCGAGGACCCCTTAATCCCGGACTCCCTCAGTAGCCCCTGAACCAGGCTTCAATGATGATGAGTCCGACGCGCAGATTGTCTTCGGCATTGCAAGGCGGGTTCCTTCTCCGAATACTCCATAGAAGATTTTGAACACGAGAGTCATGTCCGGCTCTGCAAAATAAATTCCACATACCACCGTAGAGAGAACAATATTCCACAAATCTAATCTGCTGACAACTTTTCGTAGCATGACATCATGCCATGGCCCGGTCATTATTCGAACCTTTTTCACAACCAACTACTACACATATTGCGAGGCAGTTTCCTTGGCACGTCTTGTCGAAGCAGAGATCGTGTTCCCCTTATCATGGGATTCTCATCAATACAGGTGTAGGTAACCCAACCGTGTTTGTTAATATGACTCCTCGATTTTAGGCAAGTTCCAAACGGTCACACGGGGGACGCTTGATATTCACCCCCTTTATAAAGGGGCCAAGGTCTTATCTTTTTATACCCACGCTCGATCCTCCCCTTCCCCCACCTCGAGTTCCAACACCCAAGGCTCAGGCTTAAGCGCTTCAGACCTTCAATCATGTCCGGATCCAACCTTCAAGGCCGGTGGATGGCCTCCTCTGTCACAGAGGAGGACATCAAGAAGTTTAGGGAGGCCAGATATCTGACCGCTGAAATCCCGCATAGGCTGCCTGCTCAAGGGCAGGTCATCCCCACTCCCGAACACAACAAGAGCATCATATTTGTTTCCCACTTCCTCTGAGGGCTAGGCTTTAGTCTTGATCCCTTTGTTAGAGGGCTCATGTTCTGTTACGGGCTAGATTTCCATGATCTAGCTCCGGATTCCATCCTTCACATCTCGTCGTTTATCGTCGTGTGCGAAGCCTTCCTCCGCGTCACCCCACACTTCGGCTTGTGTCTCAAGACCTTCAATGTGAAGCCGAAGATGATCGATGGGTGACACACGGAGTGCGGAGGTGCTATAATAAGAAAAGGCGTCGATGCCCTATGGCCCAAGGGTTCTTTCTCGAAGGTGTCCGACTTATGACAATGGGAGTGGTTCTAGATCACATCTCCCCAAGGCACAAAGCGGGCGGCCGCCCTACCTTCCGCTCGGGACCTCCGCCTCAACTGGCGTCATGGGTCAACAAGGGACTGGACTGGGGACCATCTAATGACGTACCGACATTGTGAAGCCGCATTGAGGATCTTCTCAAGAGGGATGTCAGTCTTGTCAAGGTAATGCAAGTTATGCTAGTTCGTTGGGTCCTGCAGTGTCAGGACCCCGACTCAATGCCACATCGATCTAGCATGTAACACCTCATATCACTTTGCGGCCTCACGCACGGTATTCCCACGGGTGTCGCCTTACCTTTGCCCGGGACCGTTTGCGCCTTTTGGCACACGTATATGACAGTGTCGCTAGCATCCATATGATAAGGAGCCCGGGCTGACATGGCTAGTCGTAAACCCAAAGTGGCACAGACTTACAGGGACAGGCATCCATGACCCAACATCGAACGTGTCGGTCATCAGCGAGTGAATCCAGGCTGTAGCACTGGGCTAGCAGGACTCCGGTGAACCGGGCTGTAGCGGGCTAACAGGACTCCGGTATTCATCGCGTGACATTTCCCCGAAGGGACAGACACAGGAACGAAGAAGGACACATGCCGGCCAGCCTAAGTGTTCCGGAGCAGTAGCAAGCTACCATGGCTCGCTGGAAACACTAGGAGACATTTCCCCGTAAGAGAGGCTACTAAAGATAAACAACTAGATGGTCAGATCCCACACATACCAAGCATCTCAATAACATACACACAATATGCTCGATATGTGCAAATACAACATGGCATCACAACATGACTCTACAACTCAAGTATTTTAATCAATAGGCTCCGGGGAGCGAGATATTACAAACATGGGTCTCATGACCCAACAATTAGAGCATACAAGTCAAAGCACAAGTGGAAGCTATCATGTCTGAGTACAGACAACTATAAATGAAAAAGGCTGAGAAGCCTGACTATCTACCAGATACTGCCGAGGCACAAGATCGTAGCTGAGGTAACAAGCTAAACGTCGAAGACCACGCGGAATTACTAGTGAGACTGAAGTCTCTCTGCAAAAACATAAAATAGGCAAACGTGAGTACAAATGTACCCAGCAAGACTTACATCAGAACTATCTGCATATGCATCATTATCAACAAAGGGATGGTGGGGTTTAACTGCAGCAAGCCAGCTTTGACTCGGTGGCTATCCTGAACTACGACTGCAAGCGACTCTTTGAGGTGGCGCACACGAGTCCACATATTCACCATATCAATACACCACTATGGATTCGCTCCCGTCTCCCTACGAGAACGCCATCCATAGCACTCACGCTTATATTGCGTATTTTAGAGTATCCACTTTCACTTGTCTATGAACTGATATAAGCAACCCAGAAGTCCTTTTCCACGGACACGGCTATTCGAATAGATGATGTTAACCCTGCAGGGGTGTACTTCTTCATACATGTTTCCACCACTTAGCGTCTGCACACGACATGTGCTCGGCAGATTTCAAGCGAAAGCCGACGTGGGTGTATACCACGACCTACCTAAACACTCAAGTCTCTAGTCCAGGTTTATCGCCTATTCGGGTTCCATCCATGAGGAGATCCGGCCGGAGTTTCGCTCACAGCCCCAAACGATGTGAACAGGGTTCCCGAGATACCAAACGGGCATCCGGTACACCGTGCCACGTACCTACCGCATCACAGCCCACCCCTACGGTCAGCGCTGTCCACGGCCTCCAGTAAGCTACAAACACCAGAAACTACTTGCAACTCCTGGACAGAGGACTAGGGTGAATAAGAAGTCGAGCGGGGTCATATTTCAGGGCCCAATGTATGGTAGTAACTGAATCATGGATCACAAACACAGAACTCAGTTCCTGAGGACGGCTACAATGAGACAACCCACCATGTACTCCTACATGGCCTCTCACCGCTACCTTTACCAAATCGTGTTCACACACTTAGCTCACACACAGTAGGACATGTTCACACGCCTCTGATTCATCCCCGATGAATCAGACCTGACTCAACTCTAAGCAGTAGCAGGCATGACAAACAAACATGAATGAGTAGGCACAACAGGGCTCAAACAACTCCTACTCATGCTAGTGGGTTTCATCTATTTACTGTGGCAATGACAGGTCATGCAGAGGATGAAGGGGTTCAGCTACCGCAGCAAGTAACAGATGAATCGGTGTTGTCCTAATGCATTAAAAGAGAGCAGGAGCGAGAGAGTAGGATTGTATCGGAATGAACAAGGGGGTTTTGCTTGCCTGGCACTTCTGAAGATAACATTGAGTCTTCATCAGTGTCAACGATCACATCATCGGTACACGTCTATCGAGAGGGGACAAATACCGGCAAATACAGAAAAGACACGATCAATGCAATGCACAATATGATGCATGCTATGACATGGCAATATGAATGTGTTTTGGGCTAATGCACCTAAAACCAGATTAAATGAAGTTGGTTTGAATACAAGATTCAAATTCAAACTCCGTATGTGGTTATTTAAATGTCATTCACTTCATTTGCCCTAAACAGTAGTGATAAGTTGTTCTAACATGCATGAAAATGGTACAGATGGATTCCTTGAATTTTTCTGATAATTTTTCATATATAATTTATTTAATTTGGAGTTACGGTTAATTTTCTATGATTTTTAGAAGTTTTAGGCATTTTCTGGAATTTCCTGGATATTAATAAATCCAGTAATTGAATTAATGCACCAGCCTGACGTCATCATGACGTCAGCAGGTCAACTGGGCGCCTCCAGGTCAAACCTGACACTGGGACCCACATGTCAGTGTGATTAGCTTAACTAAAATTAATTAAAACTAATCCTAATAGTCAACAGGGCTAGGCCCCACCTGTCATTGACTCAGGAGAGTCAACCGGGGCCCACCCGTGGTCAAAGTCAAAGTCGGCTGCCGGCGTTTAGCCGCCGGCGAGCCCGACGCGGCGGCGAGAGTGGTTTTGGCCACTCCGGCGACCAAATGGGCCGCGGAGGGCATCTAGGAGGAGCTGGGGACGAGCCGAAGCTCCTGGTGGAGTCAGTTGCGCTCGGGGCGGCCGGAATCGGTGCCGACGGCGAGCGAGGCGGCGGCCGAAGCTCGGGTGTGCTCGGTTTCGGCGTTACACGGCACGGCGGGCGCGGCCGATGGGCTCTACGGGATGCTGGGGTCACCAGGAATACCCGGAGGCAACGAGCGTAGGCGGAGAAGCTCGGGAGCACGGAGCTCACCGGCCATGGCGGACGGCGGCTTCGGGTGCTCGTGGGGCGGCGGCTACAGGGCGCAATCGAAGGGGGGAAAGAGGGAGGGGAGGCATAGGAGCTCACAGCGGTGCCGTAGGGATGGTTGGCCGGCTCGGGGGCGCGCCGGAGTGGCCGAATCGACGGAGAAGCTCCTCGGCGGCCGGCGAGGGGAAAACGTCGGGGGTGGCGTTCCGGGGCTCTTCTGGTCGCGTGACACGACGAGGAGGTCGAGGGAGGACCGGCGGAGCTTCCTGGGGCGTCGGCGAGGCTAGGGGTGGCCGGTGGCCATGGGTACAGCGACGATGGCGGCGAGCTCCGCTCGGTGGTGTGCGCGAAAGGGAAACA
>NC_041391.1:93083156-93159307 GCF_002162155.2 Triticum dicoccoides | reverse complement strand
GGTGCAGGGGGCGAGGGCGTCTCCGTGGCGTCGCGAGGGGGTCGGGGAGGAAGCAGGAGGTGGCTAGGGGGGGAAGCAGGAGGTGGCCGAGGCAGCGTCGGCGAGCGCCACGCCTCGCCTCTGCTCGTCCTCCTGGCAGAGGAGGAAGAGGACAAAGGAGGAGGAGGTGGGCTGGGCCAGCTGGGGGGGAACTGGGCCGGCTGGTGGGCTGCACGGGTGAGGCCAGGTATGTCCTTCTCCCTCTTATTTTTGTTCTGTTTTATTTTTTTCTATTTCTGCAATTTGTTTTTGATTTGTTTTAAATATCAAATCATTTTATAAAATCCTGGAAATAAATATGGGTGCTTTCTGAATTATTCCAGTGACCCTTATCAATTTCCAACATTTATTTGAGCATTTAAAATATTTATAGTATTTAAATTCCCAAAGTCAAATACAATATGGTTTAATTCAAAAATCCAAAAATGACCTAAGGATATATTCATCATTTTTGGCAGAGGTTTCCACCTTAACCAGAAATCATGAACTTTTCTTAGGGGCCTTTTGGGTTTATTGAAAAGATTTTAACTTACCCTAGTTGAGTTGATTTAATGCTAGGGTTTGAACATCACCATTTCAATTTTAGGCAAAATTTAAACATGATGCAACACATGACTAGCTAGCTCAGAGCATTACCAGAAGCTAGGGATGTGACAACTCACCCCCACTAAACAAGAATCTCTTCTCGAGATTCAAGCGTAGGGTAAGGTGAAAGGTAAGCGCAACTAGTATAATCTTCACGATCCAGGGTGCACTTCAGTTGAACGTTGATTTGAACACCATCTTTGTCTTGTCGTCTTGCTCTGAGCACTCCTGTCAACATGACCTGGAGGGAAGAAGGAGACTCTAGAAGGGTCGATCTTCTCGAAGATCGAACAACTCAAGAGTAACTTACGGAATGAGACATAGAACCATCTTTCGGGTTGAGACACGAGATACACATCAATAGGGGTGGAAGAAACGGATGACGAAGGTTCACTAGGTAGACAACAATTTCACGCTTAAGAGTGTGGTAATCGATTGTCAACGTAGCGAGGAGTTGAATTGCCATGATACCACGACGAAACATCCTGGAGAAGGGTGATTCGTAGATTATTATCATAAGTGGCAAAAAGAATTACCTTTGATTCAGAGATCATTGAAACTCTTTAAACCAGCCTAAGGCAATTCTCGAGCGATCATTTGGAGGGGGTCGGTAGAATGGCATACTCGGACTTGGATGATGTGGATTACCTTGTTGAAGACAACGTAATGGATGAATTTGCTTACCACCGGAAATGGAAGAGACCCGTGGTAGAATGGCACATTGGCAGTGCAAGCTGGGAACAAAATGCAAATGCTGGGAATGATTCTGGTAACTGGGGAAGAACCCAACAATAAAGAGTGAATTCACTGTTGGAGTGGTTATAGCATAACCGAAGAATCTGGGGCAATCCCAGCTAGTGCCGATGATAAGACGTAGCGCTTGTGCGTGCTCTCAAGAACTTAAGCATTTCCACATTCATCAAGGTTTTACCAACATCCGTGTCAAGGGTCCGGTAGCACAACTTACTACCATGATGAATGGTGATGGAGGATGCAGATGCAAAGGAAGATAACACTTTCTCAGTTTTCACCTTAGCGAGGCCAAGGAAACAAAATCTGGATGATCGACCGAGAGACATTTAGCACTCCGCTTCTAATGTTCTCCTTGACGTGCTAGTGTATCCCATTCATAGATATGGTTTGATAACTAGAACATCAAGTAAAAGGTCGGACTTCGGGAACACAATAATCATAAGGCACAACTTGGAAGTAAATCCTACGAAGTCCTTATGGGAAGGTGGCCAACTGCTTCAATCAAGATACCACAATAATAGGTCCTTCGGCTGGGTGGTGCTGGCCACGACATCCACTTTACCGGTTATCGAGGGACCAATATTATAGTTCTTGGGAAATGTTCCAAACCATCATATCTGCCTGAGATTCAGATCTGGTTGGTGTCAGGATATTCCAGACTCATCGAGTCTAGGAAGAAAATGAAAGTTTGCAACACAAATCGACGAGATGACGTTGCGGGATTCTCGGGAGATGAACTACGATAGCAAGCTCCAAAACATGAGCTGGTTCTGCTACAAACATGTGAACATGTTGTCCAAGACAAGCATGATCACAAGGTAGTCTTATAATAAAACACTACCGAGTTCAGGAGGGGGAACCATCATTAATGACATCGAAGTCTCCACGCGTGGAAGTCCAAAGAGTTCACCTTGGACAGACTCCTTTATCTTTGAACAACTCAATCAGTGGCTTGGTGTGCTAGGATATACATATAGCATGGAGGTTGCAAATCTCCAGACCACAGAATACTTCGCACGTATGCATGACTGACTTGGGATGATTCCAGAGGAAGCAAAACTAACTTTCTCAATTCACGGCGGCAACTTTCACCAAATGCACGTGTATAAGAGGAAGTCACTCCTTTCATCAAACAAATACTTCATGAGCTAGCATGAAGAAAATGCTTTCAAAAGTTTCCAACACTAGCTTAATGCTCAGCAAAATTATGAAGACGGCAAGGATGTTGTCAATGGGCACAACAACAATTCATCTGGGTTTCCTTTTAAAAGGAAATCCATAGTTAAGTGAACAAGTGATAGCATTGGTCAGACCTAAAAGATATAATGGTGTATGCTCGAGGGATCAACCACGAATAAGACAACATTACGAGCATCGTTGGTACTGGTCTGATTGGATGATAGCCCATACTCAAATTATAGATGGGGTAAGACAATAGGTCCAACAATTGATCACAAGGACCAATTAATGAAGATATCATCTTTCTTCAACACACACACATACACAGAAAGATATCCCTTAACATGAACTAAGTCAGACAAGCTTTTATCTTCTAACTCTCCAAGTTGTTGTCTAGCTTAACCAACTAGCTCCGAGATATCCATCGCAGATTCTTGGAGAAAGGGTGGTTCACAAGAACCCGACTTGATCACGAGCTCAACATAGCAGTCAGGTGACAACCTGGTAATACTTCCGAGAAGATATTCGGAAAATCACGAACCACCGGTATGTTACTAAGCTTGAGAACAATCTCGCTTTTGAGGGCAAGACGATATGATCAAATGATGAGGACTTTGACAAGATCCTAACTCATCAATCGAAGGGTGCACCGAAATAAGGACTAGGTAGCACGATCAGTCTTAGAAGGATGATTCAAAAACCAACATACTAAGAATGAAATTATTATCCTTTAACTACCAAGCAACGAGGTTGCTGGGAGTATTGATTTCACACATCACAATTCATTTGTCGGTATTCCGGTTGCATCAACACGAGGGCCGAGGAATGAACAGTGATGGCAAGAAGTATCACTGTACCAAGAGTTCATAGGATGGTGTGCAATTCCTATAACAATCTCGATATAGAATAAGGTAATACTCCAAGGTAGAACAGAACCAAAAGCTGGATTAGCAATTAGATCTGCGGAGCACAACTTCTTTGACCCAATCCTGGATATGGAAGAGGTACTGGAGTTTGTTTCTCCAAGTCATTCAGGACAGAATGGCTTGACGGACCACAAGAGTAATAGGCATCGATAAACGAACGCACGCATACTCTTGACTATCAATTGATAGACGAGGGTCAGAATGCAACTACGGAGAACAACTCAAAGGAACATATAATTTTCTGAGTTGTGGATGCATAGATTAGTATGTCGAACCAAGTTCAACATATTTCTTCCGGATAACCCATGCAGAAAGGTAGAACTGGCAGAGTCACGATTTATGAATGGAGAACTCCTCAAGAGTACTCTAATTGTGATCTTTTGATCCAATAAACATCTGCCATAAGCGGTTCATAGTATTTGGAAGAAGGAAATACCACGGACCTCGAGGACTATCGCAAAGTTACTAATATCCTGAAGGAACTAGCAAACACTATCAACATGAAGTAAGTAGAGTGAATCTCGGGTTCAAAGCCCAAGGAATAGAATACCTACTACTAAGTGGCATCACGGGATGCTTTCGAGAATAAAAGCCAGAATCATCACACTGGGGATCACAAAACATTGCTAGATTACTAGGTGACTCCCTAAACACCTAGGGCCATAATAGTATCTCCAACATATATGTCAAGGTAACGGAGTACCTCAACTCACTGATTAGTGTGGTTAATCTGGCCCATGGGAACATTGAAACAGGAAGAAAGGATTTGCAATTGCATCAGACTACTTAGAAACCTGGGATGACTCGGACAGCATAACGGCTGTAAATGCTCAGAAAAGATTTGAGACATTCACAAAAATGGTGACATAACCACTCAGAAGCACAATATCAAGGTCTCGAGATCAATAATTAACATACAGAAGTAGTAGGAACTGAAACGAGGCTTAAGTCCAACAATCTTATAAGTCTACGGATTAGTAACACGTGATCCTGATGGAAAGAAGAGATAGCCTAGTGCTTAATCCCTGCAGGAAAGATAAGATGACTCAGATCAGAAGGCATAAGGTATAAGGAGTAAAAAGAGCCTTACATTCCATCCCACAATCAATTCCCTTATATAACTAAGAATTTCTAGACTCAACTTCGACCAGTTTGGCTTGGTAATCCTACAGGCAATCAAGCTCTGATACCAACGCTGTCAGGACCCCGACTCAATGCCACATCGATCTAGCATGTAACACCTCATATCACTTTGCGGCCTCACGCACGGTATTCCCACGGGTGTCGCCTTACCTTTGCCCAGGACCGTTTGCGCCTTTTGGCACACGTATATGACAGTGTCGCTAGCATCCATATGATAAGGAGCCCGGGCTGACATGGCTAGTCGTAAACCCAAAGTGGCACAGACTTACAGGGACAGGCATCCATGACCCAGCATCGAACGTGTCGGTCATCAGCGAGTGAATCCAGGCTGTAGCACTGGGCTAGCAGGACTCCGGTGAACCGGGCTGTAGCGGGCTAACAGGACTCCGGTATTCATCGCGTGACATTTCCCCGAAGGGACAGACACAGGAACGAAGAAGGACACATGCCGGCCAGCCTAAGTGTTCTGGAGCAGTAGCAAGCTACCATGGCTCGGTGGAAACACTAGGAGACATTTCCCCGTAAGAGAGGCTACTAAAGATAAACAACTAGATGGTCAGATCCCACACATACCAAGCATCTCAATAACATACACACAATATGCTCGATATGTGCAAATACAACATGGCATCACAACATGACTCTACAACTCAAGTATTTTAATCAATAGGCTCCGGGGAGCGAGATATTACAAACATAGGTCTCATGACCCAACAATCAGAGCATACAAGTCAAAGCACAAGCGGAAGCTATCATGTCTGAGTACAGACAACTATAAATGAAAAAGGCTGAGAAGCCTGACTATCTACCAGATACTGCCGAGGCACAAGATCGTAGCTGAGGTAACAAGCTAAACGTTGAAGACCACGCGGAATTGCTAGTGAGACTGAAGTCTCTCTGCAAAAACATAAAATAGGCAAACGTGAGTACAAATGTACCCAGCAAGACTTACATCAGAACTATCTGCATATGCATCATTATCAACAAAGGGATGGTGGGGGTTTAACTGCAGCAAGCCAGCTTTGACTCGGTGGCTATCCTGAACTACGACTGCAAGCGACTCTTTGAGGTGGCGCACACGAGTCCACATATTCACCATATCAATACACCACTATGGATTCGCTCCCGTATCCCTACGAGAACGCCATCCATAGCACTCACGCTTATCTTGCGTATTTTAGAGTATCCACTTTCACTTGTCTATGAACTGATATAAGCAACCCAGAAGTCCTTTTCCGCGGACACGGCTATTCGAATAGATGATGTTAACCCTGCAGGGGTGTACTTCTTCATACATGTTTCCACCACTTAGCGTCTGCACACGACATGTGCTCGGCAGACTTCAAGCGAAAGCCGACGTGGGTGTAGACCACGACCTACCTAAACACTCAAGTCTCTAGTCCAGGTTTATCGCCTATTCGGGTTCCATCCATGAGGAGATCCGGCCGGAGTTTCGCTCACAGCCCCAAACAATGTGAACAGGGTTCCCGAGATACCAAACGGGCATCCGGTACACCGTGCCACGTACCTACCGCATCACAGCCCACCCCTACGGTCAGCGCTGTCCACGGCCTCCAGTAAGCTACAAACACCAGAAACTACTTGCAACTCCTGGACAGAGGACAAGGGTGAATAAGAAGTCGAGCGGGGTCATATTTCAGGGCCCAATGTATGGTAGTAACTGAATCATGGATCACAAACACAGAACTCAGTTCCTGAGGACGGCTACAATGAGACAACCCACCATGTACTCCTACATGGCCTCTCACCGCTACCTTTACCAAATCGTGTTCACACACTTAGCTCACACACAGTAGGACATGTTCACACGCCTCTGATTCATCCCCGATGAATCAGACCTGACTCAACTCTAAGCAGTAGCAGGCATGACAAACAAACATGAATGAGTAGGCACAACAGGGCTCAAACAACTCCTACTCATGCTAGTGGGTTTCATCTATTTACTGTGGCAATGACAGGTCATGCAGAGGATGAAGGGGTTCAGCTACCGCAGCAAGTAACAGATGAATCGGTGTTGTCCTAATGCATTAAAAGAGAGCAGGAGCGAGAGAGTAGGATTGTATCGGAATGAACAAGGGGGTTTTGCTTGCCTGGCACTTCTGAAGATAACATTGAGTCTTCATCAGTGTCAACGATCACATCATCGGTACACGTCTATCGAGAGGGGACAAATACCGGCAAATACAGAAAAGACACGATCAATGCAATGCACAATATGATGCATGCTATGACATGGCAATATGAATGTGTTTTGGGCTAATGCACCTAAAACCAGATTAAATGAAGTTGGTTTGAATACAAGATTCAAATTCAAACTCCGTATGTGGTTATTTAAATGTCATTCACTTCATTTGCCCTAAACAGTAGTGATAAGTTGTTCTAACATGCATGAAAATGGTACAGATGGATTCCTTGAATTTTTCTGATAATTTTTCATATATAATTTATTTAATTTGGAGTTACGGTTAATTTTCTATGATTTTTAGAAGTTTTAGGCATTTTCTGGAATTTCCTGGATATTAATAAATCCAGTAATTGAATTAATGCGCCAGCCTGACGTCATCATGACGTCAGCAGGTCAACTGGGCGCCTCCAGGTCAAACCTGACACTGGGACCCACATGTCAGTGTGATTAGCTTAACTAAAATTAATTAAAACTAATCCTAATAGTCAACAGGGCTGGGCCCCACCTGTCATTGACTCAGGAGAGTCAACCGGGGCCCACCCGTGGTCAAAGTCAAAGTCGGCTGCCGGCGTTTAGCCGCCGGCGAGCCCGACGCGGCGGCGAGAGTGGTTTTGGCCACTCCGGCGACCAAATGGGCCGCGGAGGGCATCTAGGAGGAGCTGGGGACGAGCCGAAGCTCCTGGTGGAGTCAGTTGCGCTCGGGGCGGCCGGAATCGGTGCCGACGGCGAGCGAGGCGGCGGCCGGAGCTCGGGTGTGCTCGGTTTCGGCATTACACGACACGGCGGGCGCGGCCGATGGGCTCTACGGGATGCTGGGGTCACCAGGAATACCCGGAGGCAACGAGCGCAGGCGGAGAAGCTCGGGAGCACGGAGCTCACCGGCCATGGCGGACGGCGGCTTCGGGTGCTCGTGGGGCGGCGGCTACAGGGCACAATCGAAGGGGGGAAAGAGGGAGGGGAGGCGTAGGAGCTCACAGCGGTGCCGTAGGGATGGTTGGCCGGCTCGGGGGCGCGCTGGAGTGGCCGAATCGACGGAGAAGCTCCTCGGCGGCCGGCGAGGGGAAAACGTCGGGGGTGGCGTTCCGGGGCTCTTCTGGTCGCGTGACACGACGAGGAGGTCGAGGGAGGACCGGCGGAGCTTCCTGGGGCGTCGGCGAGGCTAGGGGTGGCCGGTGGCCATGGGTACGGCGACGATGGCGGCGAGCTCCGCTCGGTGGTGTGCGCGAAAGGGAAACAGAGGAGGGAATGGGGTCCAGGGGGAGAGAGGGGAGGTGCAGGGGGCGAGGGCGTCTCCGTGGCGTCGCGAGGGGGTCGGGGAGGAAGCAGGAGGTGGCTAGGGGGGAAGCAGGAGGTGGCCGAGGCAGCGTCGGCGAGCGCCACGCCTCGCCTCTGCTCGTCCTCCTGGCAGAGGAGGAAGAGGACAAAGGAGGAGGAGGTGGGCTGGGCCAGCTGGGGGGGAACTGGGCCGGCTGGTGGGCTGCACGGGTGAGGCCAGGTATGTCCTTCTCCCTCTTATTTTTGTTCTGTTTTATTTTTTTCTATTTCTGCAATTTGTTTTTGATTTGTTTTAAATATCAAATCATTTTATAAAATCCTGGAAATAAATATGGGTGCTTTCTGAATTATTCCAGTGACCCTTATCAATTTCCAACATTTATTTGAGCATTTAAAATATTTATAGTATTTAAATGCCCAAAGTCAAATACAATATGGTTTAATTAAAAAATCCAAAAATGACCTAAGGATATATTCATCATTTTTGGCAGAGGTTTCCACCTTAACCAGAAATCATGAACTTTTCTTAGGGGCCTTTTGGGTTTATTGAAAAGATTTTAACTTACCCTAGTTGAGTTGATTTAATGCTAGGGTTTGAACATCACCATTTCAATTTTAGGCAAAATTTAAACATGATGCAACACATGACTAGCTAGCTCAGAGCATTACCAGAAGCTAGGGATGTGACATGCAGTGCCAACGTTGATCTCTCCGTATGTGGGAGTTCAACCCGGAAGGACCATGAGCTATTCAACATTTCTTTGGCATGACGCTCGAAGGAATGTACAGATTGTTCTTTGGATCATGAATAAAGTGTCCGGACACCACCGAGGATGCGGGCCTGAACTGAATCGTCCGGATACCCAAGTAAGTAATTCTGTGACCGAACATGTTGTCTTTTTACTTGTCACAACATCATTTTGAGAAAATCGCTCTCGGCCATGACAGGATAAGAAAGGCAGAGAGGATCAGGTGTTCGGTCCCCCTTCCCGAAGGCTCGCTGGATCCCTTATTAACCAGGATGTTTGAGCGTGCACCATATCAGGTGCCATCAGGAGAAGATGAGGGGAGGGATAGAGAAGCCAAAGGCGGGCTTCATACTTTACACATCCAAATAGGGGGAGTAAGTGCCTCCGCGAAGGAGCATAATCGGGGAGGTGAATCTAAAATCCCCTCTCCTCATGGGAAGAAAAGGGCCGCCTCTAAAGACTTGGAAACGAAGGTTTCCAAACGAGGGAGGAAACCCTCACCAGGGGGCCCTGCCCCAGAGGGCGTCCTTACCGCACAGCGCCCGCAAGGGGGCCAGCTCTCAACCGAGCTATAAGTAAAAAAGTACTTTGGTAAATATATCCTGTTTTATCTTTGAGAATAATAACCGAGACCTATCTCTTGCAGTCTGGCTCGCAGCACTTCTCAACAGAGCCCGTCTTTGGGGGATCTTCTTCTAGAGATGATGGAGAGCAAAACGCCTCCTCCTGCCTCCCCGCCCCATGGGGCGGACGACCCTGAGGTGTCGTCACGGAGGATTTCTCCTGATCCGCCAAGGCCAAAAGTTAACACTTTGGCCGCCCGAAGCCCAGAGTATTCGGCTCCCAAGGAGAGCAACAGGAAGAGTCCGAGATTGCCCGGCACACAGCCGGACACACTGACGAGTCTTCTGGAGCAAGCGGCTATCTTAGAGGCGCATCGTACCTTAATGGGTACGATGTTTGAGAGGATTTCATCCGCCAAAAGTGGGTTGAATGAAGCTTTTACAAGCCTGCTCAAAGGCTTTGAGGTAAGCAAAAAATAATATATGTATTTTTGACGGTATCGCACATGCTAGGTGTGCTCTGTATAGATAGTAGCCCCTGAGACTCTGGTTGCCATCCATAGGTGGCAAACATAGGATCATAATCCCAGATAATGATCGCGCTGCTTTTATGTGCAGCCGACTGAGGGTCCGTTGGCTGACCGAACTGCTGATTTTGCTGAACTGAAGCGACAGCTTGACGTGGCGGATGCCGACATCACGCTTGCTAACAATCGGCTTGACGAGGACCAGGGTATGTATGTTCGGCTTGTCATCAAATGGTAAGAGGAGCATGATGCTAGTATCTATAATATGTCATGACTATAGATGGAGCTGCTGCCGTGGAGAGCCTTCGGGCGGAGCTTGCCCGAGCCAAGGAACAAGCCCAAATAAGTAATGCGGCCGCCCTGAAGGCGGTCGAAGAGTTAAGAGCCGAATAGGCTGCTCATTGCCAGAACGAAGAAAGGATAGCCAAGATGGCTGTTGAGCTGAAAGATGCTGCCGACCGCTATGAGATCCTTGAAAAGGGAAGCCAAGTGAAAGCGGCTGACCTAAAGAAGGCCCTGGAGGCAGCCAAGGAAACCTGCTCTGAAATGAGAGGGATGAGGGAGGAGCTTCGTGAAGCCGGAGATATCACGGCTAGGAGGCCCTATTTGTTGCGGATGAAGTTCGGAGATCCGAAGTATGCCCCTCTGGATCAGTTGTGGAGTGCTGCAGACGCGTATGCGGACTTGGCAAAGAGTGCTGCTGATGCGTTTGAGTTACAAAGATCGAAAAGACCATGAGGCAGAAAGGCTGTTCTGGTCGCAGTTTAGTGCCCCAACGCATCCGCTGCCGTTGAATGAGAGAATGGCCGCATGGGCTGAGCTCCATAGGTTTTCCGGGCTTGCTATGAGGTCTGTCATGGATCATCTTTGGCTGAGGGGACCAAGGCCGGACATTTATTTTGGTTTGGTGCAACAATTCCTTGGTGCTGTGTCGCATATCAACGTTGTGAAGAGGTCGGCGTGCATGGAGGGTGCGCGGATGGCTCTTGCCCGTGTTAAGACATACTGGGCAGGGATGGAGGCCACCGCTATTGCAACCCGGGGGCCAGCAGGAGATGAGGACCCGGCCGAGCACTATTTTGAAGAAGTCCTAGAAGGTGCCCGCTTAATAGAGGCTCAGTGCTCGAAGAGTACCATGTTCGAGTGACATGTATCTCTATTGTAAAAACAATGTGATTTTGATTATAAAGTCTGTGATTATACTTTTGCCTGGAAGTATTATAGTGCCTCCTGTGCGGCCGTTTATGTATGTATGTATATAACCTGAAAGTTTGCAGTCATCGGCTTCAGCACCCACGCATATAGTGTGGGGGTGTTTGAAAAAGCGCGTAATCACACTTGATCCAACGTCTTGGTCCATTAAGGGGGTGATAGCGCGGCGAACCAGGCAATCAGACTATATAGCTTTAACACTTTCACTTAGCCATAGGAGTTTCACGGTGGGGCTACTATATAGCCCCTGGTACATTCGCGTTCATCCGAATATGGTACACATACATACGTGACCGGGAAACCGGTCCTTCGTTAATGTGGAGGAATCGCGAAGATTCTGCTGAGTCATCGAGTGGTTGACCAGTCTCTCGCTTAATCATGACAGTCAGTTTTCGGCTTTCTCTACTGAGGTGCTCACCCAAATGAACCAGGGCACAATCGCAGTAGTTCTCCCGGTGCCCCCTTAGCTGATAGAGCGGAACATAAGGTAGCAAAACAGGGGAGCTGGGCAAACCCAACATTTGACCAAAGACATGATTCAGAGCTGATGCATAAAAGGCCAAACTCGTGACGCCGAACACTCCTAAGGTATTCAGACTTTATGACATATACTGGGCTGCATTAGTCTCGCGTGGAGAAGTGTCAAGAACGCCAGTATCCCTCCCAGTTTTGTTAAGTATCCGAAGGGTATGAAGCAACAAGAGACATTAAAAAAGGTTTACGCAGGGTCTTAATCTAAAAAGAAACCTTTGAGCGGGGCCCTGCTGCACGTCTGCGCCTTTATCTCGGTTGTGCCGTATCCTGGAAGGGTGTAGCATGATGATCATCTGTAAAAAAAGAAAAACCCAGGTGAAAGACTTCGTCGAAGAGTTTGTTAATCTGAACGAACCATGAAAATGCAATATGTTATTGTATTAATAGGATCGAGCCGAACTATGGGCTTCTTTTTTTTGCGAGCAGCCCCTAGCACCACCTATGGGGATATATCTATCAACCCAAGCTCAGGTTCATCTAAGCTATTACATCTGGTGGGGCGCCGGACTCGTCTAACCATGTCCGTGGTCCTGACGACCGACCGTTTATTCTGGTTGGAGGGGCCGCTCAGTGTTCGGCTGCTAGAGCCGCCACATATTCTTCCGCACGTAAGGAACACTATGTATTTCCGCTAACTGTAATGACACCGCATGGACCGGGCATCTTAAGTTTTAGATAGGCGTAGTGCGGTACTGCATTAAAACGAGCGAAGGCCGTTCTCCCGAGTAGTGCGTGATAGTCGCTTCGGAATGGAGTGATGTCGAAGGTTAGTTCTTCGCTTCTGAAGTTGTAGGGAGAACCGAATACAACCTCTAGTACTAGAGGGCTCGTGCAGCGGGCCTCGACGCCTGGTATCACTCCTTTAAAGGTAGTATTGCTTTGGCTGATTCTTGACGGGTCTATCCCCATTTTGCGTACAGTGTCCTGATATATCGGGTTAAGACCACTGCCGCCATCCATAAGGACTCGAGTGAGATGGTATCCATCAATTACTGGGTCGAGCACCAAGGCAGCCGATCCTCTGTGCCGGATACTAGTCGGATGATCCCTGCGATCAAAGGTGATCGGGAAGGCCGACTAGGGATTTAATTTGGGGGCGACGGGCTCTATAGCGTATACGTCTCGGAGTGTGCGTTTGCGCCTTCTCTTTGGAATGTGAGTTGCGTAAATCATATTCACTGTTTTGGCTTCTGGTGGGAATTTTTCTGTCCCCCAGTGTTCGGCTGGCGAGGCTCATCCTCGTCTTCACTTGGCGTCTCCCTCCCCTTGTGTTCGGCATTTAGCTTGCCGGCCTGCTTGAAAACCCAGCATTCTCTGTGGGTGTGATTTGCAGGTTTTTCGGGGGTGCCATGAATCTGACATAACTTGTCTAGAATCTTATTTAGGCTGGACGGTCCATCTCTACTGCCTTTAAATGGCTTCTTCGTTGACCGGGTCAAGAGCCCCTGAATCCGGCATTGACCGTCATGTTATCTGGGTTGTCTTCATTGTTCCAATGCTTGTTTTTATTGCGTCGTGGCTTCCCGTTGCCATCCCTGACTTCGGATGTGCCTGGGTAGCTGGTGCCGCTACGGGCCAGCCAACTGTCCTCGCCCGTGCAAAAGCAGGTCATAAGGCTTGTTAGGGCTGCCATTGTCCTCGGCTTTTCTTGGCCGAGGTGTCTGGCAAGCCATTCATCCCGGACACTGTGCTTGAAGGCTGCTAAGGCTTCGGCATCCGGGCAGTCGACGATTTGATTCTTCTTGGTAAGAAATCTGTTCCAAAGTTTTCGGGCTGACTCTCCGGGCTGTTGAATTATGTGACTTAAGTCATCTGCGTCCGGAGGTCAGACATAAGTCCCTTGAAAATTGGCCCTAAAAGCATCCTCAAGTTCTTCCCAACTTCCAATTGAGTTTTCGGGGAGGCTTTTCAACCAGTGCCGAGCTGGTCCTTTCAACTTGAGGGGTAGGTATTTAATGGCGTGGAGATCGTCTCCGCGGGCCATATGGATGTGAAGGATAAAGTCGTCAATCCAGACTCCAGGGTCTGTCGTTTCGTCGTATGCCTCTATATTCACAGGTTTAAATCCTTCCGGAAATTCATGGTCCAGCACCTCATTGGTGAAGCACAGGGGGTGCATGGCACCCTTGTATTTGGACGTGTCGTGGCATGCTGTCGACGGTTGTTGTGTTCGGTGTTGATTCCGAGCTGGTATTCAATCGGTATGATCGTTTTGGTGGCTATGATCCTGCGCCGGAGCACGCTTTCTAGATCCATAAATGGAGCTGGCCACACCGGCTTTTTTGTCCAGGAGCTCACGTAAATCGTGTGCTGACTTGTGTGCGGCATCATTAGCCGCTCTGTCGCGGCCATGGGGTGGTCGGTCCGGCTGACCGGCCGTATTATTTTTCGGTGGAATGGGCTCTATGGCCTCATCGTCGAATTCGGGCAACAACTTGCGCTTTGGATAGCTCTTTGTGTGGTGATCGTCGCTGTATTTTTCTTCAGTGTTGAGCACTTTGTTCCATCTGCGATTGAGCATATCCTGCGCAGCCTTAAGCCTTTGCTTCTGCTTGTTCAAGCTCCTCGTGGTGGCAATAAGCCTTCTATGGAGGTTCTCTTGTTCCAAGTGTTTTTCCGGGATGATGAGTGCATCGTCGTCTAGACTGTTCTCCTCTCCGGAGACAGGTTGATGAGTTCTACCCTCGGGATCATTGTCATCGGACGTTGGCTCCGGACTATGCTCAGCGTCCCCTGGCTCATCCTGCTCCATCACTGGGTCCATGGGGTCGTCATTTCCTTTGGAGTCGACCGGAGTGTTATTCTTTCTTGCGCTGTTATCGCTGTTTTTGCTGTGGCGGGATTTAGAGCGGCACCTACGTCATCACTTTGGTTTTTGCTCGAGGGGATTATCCTCCGTTGCGTCCTTCCGTTCCTCGCCATTGTTTTATTTGGGTGTATCCACCATATATACAGCGTATGATGATGTGGCCGTCTAGCGCCCCGTGGGCGGTGGTTCCTGTTCATCTCCAGCATCGTCGTCCATGCCATCGATGTCTTCGGAGTCGAAATCAAGCATGTCGGCTAAGTCATCGACAGTGGCTATTACGTAGGTGGTGGGTGTGGAACAAATTTCTTCGTCGTCCGCTTCCCACTCAAGCCGGACATAGTTAGGCCAAGAGTCCCCTGACAGAGAGAGAGACTTTAATGAATTTAGAACGTCACCCAGGGGCGAGTGTTGAAAGATATCCGTGGAGGTGAACTCCATGATTGGTGCCTAATCAGATTCGATAGGCACGTATGTACGTGGTTCTGAGCCTGTTGGCGGAGACGAGTCCAAGGGTCCGATGACACCAGTCTCATAGGAGACGGGGTCAGTGTTCGGCTCCAACACCGATGAGTGTGCGGCCTCCGTGGCGGGGTCCATCCACCCGTCCTCGGATGGCGTGATCTACTCCAGATTGATTCCCGGGGCCGTTGCAGGCGCGATCTCCCGAATGTTGTCCGATGGCAGATCTAGGTCATGCTCGTCGTGACTACTCGGCGCACCTGACATGGGCTCGAATTCGTTGGAGATCAAGTCTCCGCGGATGTCGGTAGTGAAGTTCAAGCTTCCAAACCTAACCTGGTGGCCAGGGGCGTAGCTATTGATCTGCTCCAGATGGCCAAGCGAATTGGCCCGTAGTATGAAGCCGCCGAATACGAAGATCTGTCCGAGGAGGAAAACCTCCCCCTGGACCGCGCCGTTGAAGACACAATGGAACTCTCAATGAAAGCACCAATGTCGGTGTCAAAACTAGCGGATCTCGGGTAGGGGGTCCCAAACTGTGCATCTAAGGCTAATGGTAACAAGAGGCGGGGGACACGATGTTTACCCAGGTTCGGGCCCTCTCGATGGAGGTAATACCCTACTTCCTGCTTGATTGATCTTGATGATATGAGTATTACAAGAGTTGATCTACCACGAGATCGTAGATGCTAAACCCTAGAAGCTAGCCTATGATTATGATTGTTGTTTTCCTACGGACTAAACCCTCCAGTTTACATAGACACTGGAGGGGGCTAGGGTTACACAGAGTCGGTTACAGAGAAGGAGATCTACATATCCGAATTGCCAAGCTTGCCTTCCACGCAAAGGAGAGTCCCATCCGAACATGTGACAAAGTCTTCAATCTTGTATCTTCATAGTCCAACAGTCCGGCCAAAGTATATAGTCCGGCTCTCCGAGGACCACTTAATCCCGGACTCCCTGAGCGGCCTGGGATTTCAAATGGAAAAAAGGAGGCGATGGGAGGGGGTGAACCATGACTTAGGGACGCGCTTGTCCAAAATGTAGGGTGTGTTACAAATGTACCCCCCATCGATTTGAACCAGTGGCCCTTTCGGCTCAGGGTTAGAAGGGGGATTTCACGTGTCGGGATTTGGCAGCTGTAGGGAGTTTTCGCGCGTTGTAATTTCGGGATAGCAAGGCACGTGTTGTGAAGGCGCCAGTTTTGGTTGCACGATATCTGGATTTCGGGATATAACAAGGCACGGGTTGAATTTTAGGGACAAGCCTAACGTGTAATATTGTACTTGTACGTACCAAATCAATTCACACTTCCCTCAACCAAAAAGAAAATGAAAAATAAAACTATTCACACCACACAAAGAGAGAGTCTTGCCCCGTTTTACTATACAAATGCTATTCAAAGCTACTCCCTCCTTCCATCTAAATATGGCCTAATGCGTTTTTCGATGCTAACTTTGACCAAATATTAGAGCAATAATATATGACACGCAACTTACACAAAGCACACCGTTAAATTCGTGTGTGAAAGGACCTTTCAATGATATAATTTTCACATTGTGCACGACATGTACTAGTAATCTTGTCAATAGTCAAAGGCGGTCTTAAAAAACGCATTAGACCCTATATAGATGGAAGGAGGGAGTATGAATCCATGTTATGTCCAATTAAATTTTTTTGCTTGCTGTATAATGCATGTAACCTACTCATATCAACATTTTAGTTCATTCCAAATGTCTATACTACCGCTGCAATTCGAACTGAATTTGAATTCGTTTCTCTATTTCAATAAGAATCTACAATCATGATTGTTGCCAACTTCAACCATCATTCGTGTATTACCTTAATAACACACCACATGATTTCTATAGAGATAGATATGAACTATGTGTACTACATGAACTCGAATTCTATTTTTTGAATACACTTGATGTTGATTCCAAATAATAGTACATTTGATGTACTAACTATATATTCATAATCTAAACCATGTCCCATACATACACCGTGTTTATCACACAAAGTATAGTGCTCCGCCCCTAAATTATGACAAGTATTTAGACCTGAGCTGCAAAAGCCACAAATTAGCCCAAATTATATACAATGTTCTATATATTATACGTAGTACTAGCAAGATGCCCATGCGTTCCACAGAACATCAACATGATCAAGGGGAGGCCTAATTTGCAAATATGGAGAGGGGTGTGGGTATCTTTTTTCAAAATTGCCATAGTTTCCTTCCTATCTGTCAGATATAAATCGGACGGCCTATATTGCAGGATGGCAGGCACACCATCATCAACAACTCCGTTTTTATAAGAGTAGAGATAAAATATATTATATGTAGTATAACATGTTCATAACCACACCATGTGTGACACCGTTATATATATTCACACATGCGTCGATTTAAAACACTATGATAAATTCTTCAAATATCCGAATTCACTTTTTATAATGAAGTATGATCTCTATTTGTCTTTTACACCCACACAATCCTCTTATCTTTGTAGTTAGCGCTAACTTTCTCTCATGCATGCACACGCCCGCATCCCTCTCATCCTCCCTCAGCATTCTCTAGCTCCATCGCGCAAATTCGCCTTTTCACTTTAGGTCCTTCACCCATGGTGTGTGTAGGCCCCCAACTCCTTCTTTACGGCACACATCGATCGATATGCCTCTCTAGCCAGGTGTGCGTAGTACAAACACAAGCTTCCCCTCTTCTCTTATCACCGTCCATGCCTCACTCCACCACTCTTTTCATCGATCTCGTACTCGCACACTCCTTCCCCCTTCATATAGTATGCCTCTCGCACCACCTACTAGATGCATCCCTCTCTCTCTATCCTTCTCCCCGTGCCTCATTTGCTTCTAACACACACATGCATGTATACCGATCGAGCTCCCAACATATACCTAGGTCGACTTTAACTATTCTCCCCATCGATCGACGTACCTCACAAGTTATGTCTCTCATTTCTCTAACAAAGGACAATTGCTCTTCCTATGTAGTTACGTCTGCTTACCACAGCCATATCGTCCCCCCTCATCATTCGTGCATGCCTCCTGACCCGTCTCTCACACGCATGTGCACAGACAGGCAACCATCCCCTCTCTTATTGATATTGCAGGCATGCCCTCCATTTGTCTAGCAAGCCTATCCCACCATTTGTTGGAAGCAACTCCACTACCACCCCCTCCAACACTCTAGATCTTTCTCTCTCCCAACCTTATTCCTCTCCTACACATATGCATGGATGCCGATCGATCTCCCTTAATACATGAGGTAGATCGATCTCCCTTAATACATGAGGTAGGCCTCTCTGCTCCTCCACACATATACCAGCCATTGTATATGTATAGTTAATTAGGCCTCCCTCCCCCCCACCACACACCGATAGTCGAGCGCTATACGTAGGTATCCATGCCACAGAGACAAACTGCACTTGTCCCCTCTCATGTTCCAGTAGGACAGCCACTCTATATCTTTGACGTGGGCAGACACAAATTCGATGGCACTCTTTATCGATCGCGCGCGCACACACACACACACATCATCCCTCTCTTCGATTCTATGGACAACTCAAGCAGATGATACCTCCACTCTCTTCTCGTGGATCACCCCCTCTATATATATGATATATCAAGGAATCTATTTCACACACATTGCACATGTTACATTTTTTGATTGACCCCCCCCACAAAAAAAAAACTCTCACGAACCCACACACTCTATCTCTCTACGTTTGTATCTCTCTCACACAACCCCACGTAGGTGGTGTACGTATACGAGAAGAGAATAGGTGCACCATGCACCTACTCATGCTTCGTGCCTAGCCACACCCGTGCGGGTACATGGTGGAGCTCATTTCTATACAAAATGGCAGCCCACGTGCTAATTTGAACGCGTGTAGTGGTTGTTACCTACGGAGGTCGTGTACCACGTGTGCACGAAACAAAGTTCGACTTGATGCGTTGGCGCGTTATTTTTAAATAAATTTATATCGCTCAATGGCACGTACATAGAATATAAAACGTTTTTTATGGAGAAAAAGGTAGTCTGCTCCACTATATACGATGGAGCCTGCCTGCCTGATTTGTCTCTCTGTAGAGTATCTCACACAAGGCTGCGGTGGCCTCTCTCTCTCTCTCTCTCTCTCTCTCTCTCTCTCTCTCTCTCTCTCTCTCTCTCCGTTGGTCACTGATCCGGCCGCATCTCGTCCGCCGGCGGAAAGGGAGGATGTGCATCGTTTCCCCGTTCGACGGCGCCGAGGCAGCACGTCTCGATCTGCGGTACACGCTGTTCTCTCTAACAAAGCTCCAGCGTGATAGGGCCTACGCCACCTGCTCGCTGCCGCAGTATGGGCAGATTCCGCCCGCCGCCGCTCACCTAGCTACATCCCGACGACCTCCAGGTATCTCCGCCGGCCTTGCTCCACTGCTCGTCTTCCCACATCCATGCATGTGGATCTTCCATAGTTCTTTGCCCAAAACGTAGCTCGTCCGGCGTACTTTCCATATTGCAATCTCGTCCTCACACCGTTTTAGACAAACACAACTGTGTTGTTATCTTCCCTTAGGACAAGGAATATGCTTCTTTTTTATCGTCGCATGTGTCATCAACTGTCATTGGCCAGTAATTGTTTCCTTTCTACCTCTTTTTTTGCAAACAGGGCTATCCATTTCACCTCGTTGCTATTGCGATCTTTTGGTGAACTACACAAATCACTTTTTTCTTAAGAGTGTTTTGTGCAGTTGTACTAAAATTTCACACGGGCAACGTCTCTACATTTTAGTGCGACAGCACAAAGGGAGATTGGTTTTGCTCTATCCTCCTCATCCAACTCCGAGCCTAATCTTCTCAAACTAGTTAGTCTTAAGAGAGACTGCAAAGGTGACCGGCTTCTATTTGTGTGTTTATTGTTTCATCAACAGTACTCTATTATCATAATCACACTTAATATCTTTGGAACAGGGACGCTCAGCTCTATTTTAGTGGAACTACACAAAATGATCGGAATGCTGCATGCTCCAAACAACTACTTTTTCCCAACATGCCTTGTTGATTTAGAAAGAGCTGGGGGGACATTGCTGCCAATGAAAGCATGGATCAATTTTAATTTAACACCTTCTCACAACTTTGTTTTGAATTGTGATGTAAATATTAGCTCTAATCTGCTAATAATTGAGATGCATTAGCAAGGAAGTTAGTTTTTTTATTGTTTCCGAAAGAGCACGATGGCAAGACACACGAAACAAAAGCTGAAAGCTCACACCATTGTACAATTTCATGTCGCCGGAAAATTATTTGTATAGTATGTCAATTATGTAAACAAATGCTGGAAGCTTGATAGCATTTCCAGAAGCCTCTTCAGCATCCGGGTTCATGTGCCATGCTCAAAATTATACTCCTTCGTTCCTAAATATTTATCTTTTTACAAATTTCAAATGGGCATATTTTAGAGTGTAGATTCACTCATTTTGCTTCATATGTGTACTCCCTCCGTTCCTAAATATTGGTCTTTCTAGAGATTTCAACAAGTGACTACATACAGAGCAAAATGAGTGAATCTAAACTCGAAAATATGTCTATATACATCCGTATGTAGTAGTCCATTTGAATATCTAAAAAGACAAATATTTGAGTAGTCACTCGTTGAAATCTCTAGAAAGAGAAATACTCTGGAGTATACTTAAGAACCGAGGGGGTAGTGCACAACCGCATGGGAGACTCAGCCCGGTCGTTGCCCCGCATTAATAGTGAGTAATGAGCAGTCAAATCATAAGCCCCACCTTTCCCACTGTAAATTGCTCGGAAGAAGCAACCATCAATATGCTCTTCTTTGAATATGCTCATACTACTCCATCCGTCACTGTTTATAGAGCGCACTTCAAAAAAAGAAAAAAAAATCTCTGGGACCAATGAGACTAGCGATCAGTTTGAAAAATAGCATTGGTAGTTATAGCATGGCGTCTATTACTAGAGGAAATAATGCGTACAGACATGCATGCAGTGCTTCCACCCCGGGTACACACATGCATGCACTTACTCCACTCCATAGTACATCAAGAGAAAATTGTGGACTTGATTGCGGTTACCACGCCCTAATTAATTGAGCATTAAACCAAACACGTCTAAAGTCTCTCTAGTGGTGGAAAAGCATTGAGAGAAATGCATCATAATGAAACGCGCCCTGTAAACTGTAACGGAGGGAGGAGTAGTGTGAAGGTGCAAAACCAAGTACGCGTATGACCAGTCGGTCAACGCACCTCCTCTTGGCATATCACTGACATGTGGGACCGGAGTGTGAACAAACCGATCTCAATTGACGGCAAAATGGCCAACCCGCCGTTCCTTGAGAGAGACGAGGAGCGAGAACACACAGACGGGCTCACACGTTGGCCAAGATATATTCGAGCATGGTTGATGTCAGGACCCCGACTCAAAGCCACACCGATCTAGCATGTAACACCTCATATCACTTTGCGGCCTCACGCACGGTATTCCCATGGGTGTCGCCTTACCTTTCCCGGGACCGTTTGCGCCTTTTGGCACAAATATATGATAGTGTCGCTAACATCCATATGACAAGGAGCCCGGGCTGACATGGCTAGTCGTGAACCCAAAGTGGCACTAACTTACAGGGACATGCATACATGACCCAACAACGAACATGTCGGTCATCAGCGAGTGAATCCGGGCTGTAGCAACTGGGCTAGCAGGACTCCGATAAACCGGGCTGTAGCAGGCTAACAGGACTCCGGTAGACACCGCGTGACATTTCCCCGAAGGGACAGACACAGGAACGAAGAAGGACACATGCCGGCCAGCCTAAGTGTTCCGGAGCAGTAACAAGCTACCATGGCTCAGTGGAAGCACTAGGAGACATTTCCCGGTAAGAGAGGCTACCAAGGATAAACAACTAGATAGTCAGATCCCACACATACCAAGCTCAGTAGCATACAAACAATATGCTCGATATGTGCAAATATAACATGGCATCACAACATGACTCTACAACTCAAGTATTTATTCAATATGCTCCGAGGAGCGAGATATTACAAACATGGGTCTTGAGGGAGTCCTGGATTAGGGGGTATCCGGACAGCCGGACTATATAGATCGTCCGGACTATAGTAGCGTCAAGATACAAGACTCAAGACTTCGGCTCGTGTCCGGATGGAACTCTCCTTTGCATGGAAGACAAGCTTGGCGATCCAGATATTATGTTTCCTTCCTTGTAACCGACTCTATGTAAACCCTAGCTCTCCGGTGTCTATATAAACCGGAGAGGATGGTCCTTAGAAGGCCGATCACAATTACAATCATACCTTCATAGGCTAGCTCTTAGGGTTTAGCCTCTACGATCTCGTGGTAGATCTACTCTTGTACTACTCATATCTTCAATATTAATCAAGCAGGAAGTAGGGTTTTACCTCCATCGAGAGGGCCCGAACCTGGGTAAACATTGTGTCCCTTGCTTCTTGTTACCATTAGCCTAAGACGCACAGATCGGGACCCCCTACCCGAGATCCGCCGGTTTTGACACCGACATTGGTGCTTTCATTGAGAGTTCCTCTGTGTCGTTGCTTCGAGGCTTGATGGCGTCTTCAATCGTCAGCAACACGGTCTAGGGTGAGACTTTTCTCCCCGGACAGATCTTTATGTTCGGCGGCTACGCACTGCGGGCCAATTCGCTTGGCCAGTTGGAGCAGATCGATAGCTTCGCCCCTGACCACCAGATCAGGTTCGGAAACTTGAACTACACGGCAGACATCCATGGAGACTTGATCTTCGACGGATTCGAGCCTGTGCCAGGAGCATCGGACAGTCACGACGAGCATGGCCTAGACCTGCTGTTGGACAATGCTCGGGACATCACCCCTGCAGCAGCCCTGGATCTAAATCTGGGGCAGGTTGCGTTGCCTATGGACGGAGGGCTAGGCCCCGCCCCGCAGGCTGCACACTCATCGGCGGTGGAGCCGAACACAGGTCTCACCTCTATGGAGGCCTGTAACCCCGGGTCCCCGGACTCGTATCCGGTTTTTGGTCCCGGTCCGCTCGCTCTTGAGCCAGCCGAGCCAGGTTGGGCTCCGGTAATGGAGTTTACCGCTGTGGACATCTTTCAGCACTCGGCCTTTGGTGACATGCTGAACTCATTAAAGTCTCTCTGTTTGTCAGGAGGCTCTGGGCCGAACTATGTCCGGCCCGAGTGGGAAGCAGGCGACGAAGGAATTCGGTGCCCACCCACCACCCACTTCATTGCCACGATCGAAGATTTAACCGACGTGCTTGACTTCGACTCCGAAGACATTGACGGTATGCACGATGATGCAGGAGAAGCTCGAGAATCCCTGGGGCGCGGGACTACTACCTTGTCACACGATATATATATGGTAGACACGCCCAATAAGGATGACATCGATAATCCGGAAGATAAAACACCCGGGCAGAAGCCAAAAAGGCGGCGCAAACGTCGCTCAAAGTCTAGCAATTGCAAAAATAGCGACAAGAGCGCAAGAAGGATCGATATACCCGCAAACTCTGAAAGCAACAACGACCACATGGACCCAGCGATGGAGCAGGATGAACCAGGTCACGCCAAATCAAGTTTGGAGCAAATACCCGATCACAATGATCCGGAGGGACGAGCTCATGAAGCCGCCCCAGAATAGGAAGACAATCCGGACGACGATGCATTCATCATCCTGGACGAACAAGTGGAACGAAACAACCTCCACAGAAAGCTTATGGCCACCGCAAGAAGTCTACAAAAGCAGAAGCAACGGCTCAAGGCCGCACAAGAAAATCTCAGCCGAAGATGGAATAAAGTGCTAGACACCGAAGAAAGATATGGTGATGACCGCCATACGAAAAGCTATCCGAAGCGCAAGCTACTGCCAGAATTCGACGACGCGGCTGTTCCACCAAAAGAAAATTCGACCAAGAAACCAGACGTACCGCTTCACAACCATAACAGAGCGGCTATGGACACTGCGCACGATCTACGTGAGCATCTGGATAAGAAGGCCGGTGCATCCAGGTCCATCTATGGTCCTAAAAGACACACCCTGGTGAAGGAATATGGTCACCCAAATGCTCACACAAGCCAAATACCAGTCCAGAATAAACTCCGGACACAACAACAGCCGACTACATGCCACAACGCGTCCAGATACAGAGGGGCTGTTCACCCCCTGTGCTTCACCGAAGAAGTACTGGACCATGAATTCCCACAAGGCTTCAAACCTGTGAACACAGAAGCATACGACGGCACCACAGACCCAGGGGTCTGGATCGAGGATTTTATCCTGCATATTCACATGGCTCGTGGGGATGACCTCCTCGCCATCAAATACCTTCCCCTCAAGTTGAAGGGACCAGCTCGACACTGGTTGAAAAGCCTCACCGAAAACTCAATTGGGATTTGGGAGGAACTCGAAGACGCTTTCAGGGCCAATTTTCAAGGGACCTAAGTCCGGCCTCCGGATGCAGACGATCTAAGTCACATAATCCAACAACCCGGAGAGTCCGCCTGCAAGCTTTGGAATAGATTCCTCACTAAGAAGAATCAAATTGTCGATTGTCCGAACGCCGAAGCCTTAGCGGCATTCAAACATAGCATCCGTGACAAATGGCTCGCCCGACACCTCGACCAAGAAAAGCCAAGGACAATGGTAGCCTTAACAAGCCTTATGACCCGCTTTTGCGCGGGTGAAGATAGCTGGCTGGCCCGTAAAGGCACTGGCGACCCCAGCACATCCGAAATAAGGGATGGCAACGGGAAGCCACGGCGTAATAAAAACAAACGCCAGAACAAGGAAGAGAGCCCGGATAACACGACGGTCAACGCCGGATTCAGGGGCTCTCGACCTGATCAGCAAAAGAAGCCATTTAAAGGCAGTAAAGAGGGACCGTCCGGCCTGAACAGAGTTCTGGACAGACCATGCCAAATTCATGGCACCCTGGAGAAACCTGCGAACCACACCCATAAAGAGTGTTGGGTCTTCAAGCAGGCCGGCAAGTTAAATGCCGAACACAAAGGGAGGGAAACACCAAGTGAAGACGAGGACGAACCTCGCCAGCCAAACACTGGGGGGCAGAAAAAATTCCCTCTAGAGGTTAAAACAGTAAACATGATCCACGCGATTCACACATCCACAAGAAGGCAAGAACGCACGCTCAGAGACACGCACGATGAAAAGCCCACCGTAGCCATCTCTCACTACTGGATGTTTCGTCCGATCACTTTCGATCACATGGACGGCCGAACTAGTATTCGGCGCGGAGGATCACAAGCCTTGGTGCTCGACCCAATAATAGACGGATACCGTCCCACCCGTGTCCTCATGGACGGCGGCAGTAGTCTGAATTTAATATATGAGGACACTGTCCGCAGAATGGGGATAAACCCATCCAAAATTAGCCAAAGCAACACCACCTTTGAAGGGGTGATACCAGGCATTGAAACCTACGACAGGGGCTCCATCGTGCTGAAAGTAACATTCGGCTCCCCAGGCAACTTCAGAAGCGAAGAACTTCTCTTCACCATCTAACCCTTCCAAAGTGGCTATCATGCATTGCTTGGAAGAACGGCCTTCGCCCGCTTCAACACATTGCCGCATTATGGCTACCTTACACTCAAGGTGCCCGGTCCACGTGGTGTCATCATCTTTAGTGGAATCACAGAGCGCTTTTCACATGCAGAGGAACAGGCGACGGCCCTGGCGGCCGGACTGTAAGCGACCTCCAATTATCACATACATGCCTGGTCAATAAGACCACAGACACGGTTAGACTAGTCCGGTAGCCCGGTTCAACCAGGGCACCGTATATGTACCCCCATAGCGGAAACAAGGGGCTATAAATTTTTAATACAACCCCACATTTGGCTCAACCTTTTTGGCAGACCAGCATGTTACACCTTTACTATCCATCGCATACTTACGTTGTATTCTCCTATGAGTTTTTCTTTTTTTACAGACAACGTTCGCGCGAGACCCCTCCAGGATACGACACAACAGAGAAAAAGACGCAGACGTGCAGCAGGGCCCCGTTCAACATGTTTCTTTTTAGATTAAGCCCCTGTGTAAACCTTTTCTACTGCCTCTTGTTGTTTAACCATCCCATGGGTTCTATACCCATAGAGGATACTGCTGTTATTGGCATTTGGCCACGGCAGACTAAATTGCACGTACCTAGGAATTAAGGGCTTATAATAGGCTCTTGTCAGCCTCTTTTCCTTTACAAAGACCGAATACCCTCGGGAGTGTTCGGTGTCACAAGTTTGGCCATATATGCATCAGCTCCAAATCATGTCTTTGGTCAAATGTTGGGTTTTTCCAGCTCCTGGGTTTGCCGCCTTATGTTCCGTTATCACCGGCTAAGGCAGGCCAAAGGAGAACTACTGCGATTGTGCCCTGGTTATTTCGGATGAGCGCCTCAGTAGAGAAAGCCGAAAACTGACTGTCATGATACATCGAGAGACTGTTCAACCACTCGAAGACTCACCAGAATCCCTAAAGATTCCTCCACATTAACGAAGGGCCGTTTCCCGGCCATGTACACACGCACCCGTGTTCGGATGCACGCGAAGGTACCAGGGGCTACATAGTAGCCCCACCATTATACTCCCATGGCTAAGCGAAAGTGTTACAACTATATAGTCCGGTTGCCTAGTTCGACGTGTGATCACCTCCTTAATGGACCAAGACGTTGGATCAAGTGTGATTATGTATATTTTTTGCAAACACCCCCACATTATATGCGTGGGGGTTGAAGCCAACGACTGCTATCTTTTGGACTACTTATACATATAAAAACGACCGCAAAGGGGATACAATCATACTTCCGGGCAAAAGTATAAACATACCCTCATAATTAAACTAAAACATTGTGATTCGACTTATCACTCGAATAAAACATTCTTCGAGCATTGCGCCTCTATTAGGCGGGCACCTTCTGTGACTTACGCCAAGTAGTGCTCGGCCGGATATTGGCCTCCCACCGGATCCTGGGTCGCTATTACAGTGGCCTCCATATCCGTCCAATAGGTTTTAACGCGGGCTAGAGTCATCCGCGCACCCTCTATGCACGCCGACCTCCCCATGGCGTCAATCCGAGACACGGCTCCAAGGAATTGCTGCACCAAACCAAAATAGCTATCCGGCTTAGGCCCCTTCGGCCAAAGATGGTCTATTACAGACCGCATTGCAAGCCCGGACAGCCTGTGGAGCTCCGCCATAGCAGCCACCTTCTCATTCAGCGGCAGCGGGCGAGTGGGAGCATTGAACTGCGACCAGAAAAGCTTCTCGACTTCTTCATCGCCTTGACCCTCGAAGAACTTGACAGCTTCAGCTGTACTATTAGCCAAGTCCGCATATGCATCTGCAGGACTCAGGCGCCCCGCCAGGGGAGCATACTTCGGATCCAAGAACTTCGTGCCCAGTAAGTATGAGCCCCCAGCCACGATTTTGTCGACCTGTTGGAGCTCCTCCCGCATACTGCGGATCTCGTTCCGCATCTCCTTGGCGGCATTAAGTGCCTTGTCCAGCTCGGCCGAACTAGCCTTATTCTCCTTTTTGAGGAGTGTGTACAGGTCGGCGACATTCTTTAACTCTCCAGCCATTTCGGCTATCTTTTCCTCGCTTCGGCGATGAGCAGCCAGTTTGACTCTCAATTCTTCGGCCGCCTTTAGGGCAGCCACATTGCTAGCCCGAGCTTGTTCCTTGGTTTGAGAAAGTTCCGCCCTCAGGGCCTCCACGGTAGCAGCACCATCTGCAGTGCAAACACATTGCATTAATATTATGCCCCTCTTACGTTTTCCTATATATCATAATAAAGGAAGCAGAGCACATACCCTGTGATTCCTCCAGCCGTTTATTTACCAGCGTAATATCAGCATCAATAGATCCAATCTGCCTCCTTAGTTCGGCAACTTCAATAGACTGGTCGGCTGCCGGATCCATGTATACCTGCACACATGTACGATGCAGCCATTAGTATATGATCCCCCGTTTGCCGCCTATGGCGGGCAACCAGAGTCTCAGGGGATACTATCTATAGGGAGCACACCTAGCGCGCGCTTCATAACCAAAAAATTGTGCATTTTTCACTACATACCTCAAAGCCTTTGAGCAGGCTTGTAAATGCCTCATTGAAATGGTGGCGGATGAAATCTTCGTGAGCACCGTGCTCATTAAAGAGCGGTGCTCCTCCGAGAGCGTGGCTCGCTCCAGAAGGCCCGTCAGTACGTCCAGCCGAACACTGAACTGTGTCGGACCCTTCTCATCGCCCCCCATGGGAGCCAAACGCTTCGGGCTCAGGGTGACAGACGTGTTCGCTGCCGGCTTCGGCAGATCTGGACTCCTCCGTGACGACACCTCCGTGTCACCCGCTTCATGAGGCGGAGAGGTGGGTGGAGTCTCACTCTCCATCATCTCCGGACGAAGGTCCCCTGAAGACGAACTCTGTTGAGAAGAGCTACTCGCCGGACTACAAAAGACAAAGTCCTGGTTATGGATCTTGGAGTAACATCACACCTTCGAATTAATGAATAACTTACGACTCAGTGGAGGGCTGGCCCGTTGGTGGGCATAACGCGGTGAGGGTGCCCGTCTTTGCAGAGCTTCCTGGTGACGCTTTCTTCTCTTGCTTGGGCGTCTCCGCCTCCAAATCTTCAGAGGCGGCCCTCTTCTTCCTGTGTGGGGAGGAGGCTTTGACCTTCCCTCCCCGGATATCCTCCATAGGACAGGTAGCGATTTCCCTGGTCTGGATGCGTAGCACGTGAAGTTTGGCTTCTTGCCCTTTCCTTCACCTTTCCCCAAAGGGATTTTGCTGAGCGCCCGGCCCAGCATCTTTGCAATGGTTGGACCAGGCGAGCCCTCAGGAAGTGGCGCCGGACACCTGATTCTCTCCGCCTTGTTGATCCATTCCTAGCGACGGAAGGATTTTCAGAATAATAGTTATGATAAATATAAATGAGGTGTCCAACTTTAAGGTTACTTACTTGGGCATCTAGGCGATTGCAGCTTAGGCCCGCATCCTCGGTGGTGTCCGGACACTTTACTTGAGGTCCGAAGAATAATTTACACATTCCTTCGAGCTTCAGGCCGAAGAAGTGCTTAATAGTCCGCGGACCCTCCGGATTAAACTCCCACATCCGGAGAGGCCGACGTTTGCACAACAACATCCGCCGGATTAGCATCACTTGCATTATGCTGACAAGATTTATGTCCCTCTCAATAAGCTCCTGGATACGATTCTGCAGTTCTGGTATGTCGCCAGCAGGCCCATAATTCTGTCCTACGTCGGTCCAAGACACTAACTGTGACGGAGGGCCTGAGCGGAACTCGGGGGAAGCTACCCACTTTGTGCCTCTGGGAGCTGTGACATAAAACCACCTCCGTTGCCACATATCGGATACTTCCGGAAAAGAACCCTCTGGCCATGGGGCATCGGTGTTCTTGCTTATTATGGCACCTCCGCACTCTGCATGTCGCCCCTCGATCATCTTCAGCTTCACATTGAAAGTCTTAAGACATAAGCCAAAGTGTGGGTTGACGTGGAGAAAAGCCTCGCACACGATACTGAACGACGAGATATGGAGGATGGCGTCTGGAGCCAGATCATGGAAATCCAAGGCATAATAGAACATGAGCCCCCTCACAAAGGGGTCGAGGGTAAGGCCTAGGCCTCGTAGGAAGTGAGGGATAAACACACCGCTCTCGTTGGGCTCCGGCATGGGGATAAATTGCCCTGGAGTAGGAAGCCTGTGCTGGATATCGGCGGTCAGGTATCCGACCTCCCTAAGCTTCATAATGTCCTCCTCTTGAATCAAGGAGGCCACCCACCAGCCTGTTGCGTCGGATCCGGACATACTGGGGGATCTGGGGTGTTGGAGCTTAGGTTTTGAGTGCTGGAGCTCGAGGTGCGAAAAGGAGCAGGAGAGGTAGAGAAGAGGCGTAGGCCTTGACCCCTTTATAAAAGGGATGATTACCAAGAGTCCTCAGCGTGACCGCTTGAGACTTATCTAAAATACATGAAATCATACCAACGGTCGCCGTGGGGTCGCATATGCCCACATTGAAGATCCCGTATTAAGAGGAACACGATCTTTGCTTTGACAGGACGTGCCAATAAAACCGCCTTGCAACACGAGTCGAGGTGGAGCAGGAGACGCCGGTTCGTGTTGGACCAGGCCATGATGCAAGGGAGTGACGTACAAAGATTGCCAGCAGAAAGGATTTATAGTATGTTCCCTACAATGGTGTGTGAAGATCATCTTGCGGATCCGGGCACGACCTACATGTTTGATAATGACCTTGGAGTATTCGGAAGGAGGAACCCGCCTTGCAATGCCGAAGACAAGACTGCGCGCCGGACTCATCATCATTGAAGCCTGGTTCAGGGGCTACTGAGGGAGTCCTGGATTAGGGGGTATCCGGACAGACGGACTGTATACATTGTCCGGACTATAGAAGCATCAAGATACAAGACTCAAGACTTCGGCTCATGTCTGGATGGGACTCTCCTTTGCGTGGAAGACAAGCTCGGCGATCCGGATATTATGTTTCCTTCCTTGTAACCGACTCCATGTAAGCCCTAGTTCTCCGGTGTCTATATAAACCATAGAGGATGGTCCTTAGAAGGCCGATCACAATTAGAATCATACCTTCATAGGCTAATTCTTAGGGTTTAGCCTCTACGATCTTGTGGTAGATCTACTCTTGTACTACTCATATCTTCAATATTAATCAAGCAGGAAGTAGGGTTTTACCTCCATCAAGAGGGCCCGAACATGGGTAAACATTGTGTCCCTTGCTTCCTGTTACCATCAGCCTAAGACGCACAGATCAGGACCCCCTACCCGAGATCCGCCGGTTTTGACACCGACAGGTCTCATGACCCAACATACAGAGCATACAAGTCAAAGCACAAGCGGAAGCTTAACATGTCTGAGTACAGACATCTACAAATGAAAAAGGCTGAAAAGCCTGACTATCTACCAGATCCCGTCGAGGGCACAAGATTGTAGCTGAGGTAACAAGCTAAACGTCGAAGTTCACACGGAACTACTATCAAGACTGAAGTCTCTCTGCAAAAACAGAAAATAGGCAAATGTGAGCACAAATGTACCCAGCAAAACTTACATCAGAACTATCTACATATGCATTATTATCAACAAAGGGGATGGTGGGGTTTAACTGCAGCAAGCCAGCTTTGACTCGGTGGCTATCCTGAACTACGACTGCAAGTAAGTCTTTGAGGTGGCGCACATGAGTCCACATATTCACCATATCAATGCACCACCATGGATCCGCTCCCGTCTCCCTATGAGAACGCCATCCATAGCACTCACGCTTATCTTGCGTATTTTAGAGTATCCACTTTCACTTGTCTATGAACTGTATAGGCAACCCAGAAGTCCTTTACCGCGGACGCGGCTATTCGAATAGATTATGTTAACCCTGCAGGGGTGTACTTCTTCACACACGCTCTCACCACTTACCGCCGTTTACACGACATGTACTCGACAACCTTCAAGCGGAAGTCCAACGAGTGTGTCGGCCACGGCCTACCTAAACACTCAAGTCTCTAGTCCAGGTTTATCGCCTATTCAAGTTCCATCCGCAGGGAGTCAGGCCGAGGTTT
The DNA here is from genome assembly GCF_002162155.2 of Triticum dicoccoides. NCBI lineage: Eukaryota > Viridiplantae > Streptophyta > Magnoliopsida > Poales > Poaceae > Triticum > Triticum dicoccoides. The sequence goes on along the minus strand of NC_041391.1, from coordinate 93,127,694 downwards.
CCACATACGACCCCGAACGGTGTGTACAGGGTTCCGCGACACCAAACGGGCACCCGGCATACCCGGCCACGTGCCTACCGCATCACAGCCCACCCCTCGGGCCAGCGCCACCCACGGCCTCCAGCATACTACAAACACCAGAAACTACTTGCAACTCCTGGACAGAGGACAATGGTGATTAAGAAGCTGAGAGGGTCCATTGGTTTCGGGCCCAACACGTGGTAGTATCTATTTCATGGATCACAAACACAGAACTCAGTTCCCGAGGACGGCTTCAATGAGACAACCCACCATGTACTCCTACAAGGCCTCTCACCGCTACCTTTACCAAATCGTGTTCACACACTTAGCTCACACACAGTAGGACATGTTCACATACCTCTGATTCATCCCCGATGGATCATACCTAACCCAACTCTAAGCAGTAGCAGGCATGACAAACAAGCATGAATGAGTAGGCACAACATGGCTCAAACAACTCCTACTCATGCTAGTGGGTTTCATCTATTTACTGTGGCAATGACAGGTCATGCAGAGGATAAAGGGGTTCAACTACCGCAGGAAGTAACAGATGAATCATTGTTGTCCTAATGCAGTAAAAGAGAGCAGGAGCGAGAGAGTGGGATTGTATCAGAATGAACAAGGGGTTTTTGCTTGCCTGGCACTTCTGAAGATAGCATTGAGTCTTCATCAGTGTCAACGGTCACAACGTCGGAACATCATCTACCGAGAGGGGACAAATACCGGCAATGGAGAAGAAATACAATCAATGCAATGCACAATATGATGCACAATCATGAGATGTCAATATGCTGTGTGTTGGGCTAATGCAACTAAAACTAGAGTGTTTTAGCTTATTAGAATCAAAGATTCAAATACAAGCCTAAACTATGAACTGATATAAGTGCATTATGATGTTCCATCTAAACAGCAAGGTTAGGTTGCTCTAACATGCATGAAACCAGTACAGATGGAAAGGTTGGATTTTTCTGATCATTTTTCATATATAAATTATTTGATTTAGAGCTATGGTTGAATTTTTATGAATTTTAGAAGTTTAGGACATTTTCTGGAATTTCCTGATTATTTTAAAACCACAAAATCATTAATTGCGTCAGCACTGCGTCATGCCTGCGTCAGCAGTCAACTGGATTGACCTAGGTCAAACCTGATGTGTGGGGGCCACACGTCAGCGATACAGGGCTAATCCCGGTCAAACCCAGCGCTGACTGGGGTTTTGACCAGGCCTGGGGCCCACAGTCAGTGGCTATGGGCGGTTTAAGCAGCGGGGTTAGCACCTAAAGGCCGTGCCACGTCGGTGTGGTTACACCGGCGATGACCCGATGCGGCAGTGATCGCCGGCCGGTTGTTTCCGGCCATGGATGGCCACGCGGTTAGGTACGTTGGAGAGCCCGTGGTGCGGGGCATCCACTGGTGGTCGTTGGGATGCCGGGGACGGCATGTAGCGGCGACGACGACGAGCTCAGGCAGCGGCGGGCTCAGTGATGTGTGCGGGTGGCGCTGTGGGGTGCAAGCGGGCAAGGGAAGGCGCTAGCTAGGCTTAGAGCGGGGCGGCAAGCTCGGTGGACGCGCACCCGGGACCAAATGGTCGCCGGAGCATCGTCGGCGGTGAGCACGGGCGGCGACAGGTTTCGGTCGTCAGCAAAACGACAGCTGTGACGTGCAATCGAGAAAACGGAGAGGGGGAGAAGGAGCAGCAGCTCACAGTGGGTTGCAGTAGACTTCGAAGCGGGCTCGGGGAAGGCTGGAGCTGAGCTGGGCGGCGAGGCGGATCTCCGGCGGCCGAGGAGAGGAAAGGCGTCGGGGCGGTGCTTCGGGGCCCTTCCGGTCGCGTGGCTCGTTGAGGAGGTAGGGAACGAGCTGGCGGAGCTCGGGGTTAGTTCGGGGCGGCTCGGGGAACACGGTGGACGTGGTGACGGTGAGCGGCGCCAATGACGGTATTTGGCTATGGCGTCGGAAGGGCGAGGGAGAGACGAGGGGGAGGAATGGAGTGGTCAGCGCGATCCAGACGGCTCCGGGGCGGTTTCTGGCGATGTCTCGGTGGCAGGAGGAGGCAGGCAGGCGCCCTGGTGGCATGGCGTGCCGTGCGTGCGCGCGCCGGCCACACGCGGGTCCTCCCGGCAGAGGAGGAAGACGACAGGGGAGGAGGCATTGGTGGGCTGGGCCAGCTGCAGTGCTGGGCCACACAGGAGCTGGGCCGGTTGGTGGCGCCAGGTAAGTCCTTCTCTCTCTCTCTCTCTTCTAATTGTTTTTTGTTTTTCTATTATTCTGTTGTCTTTAGGGCTTTATTAAAAATACATAGACACTTCTAAAAAACATGAAACTACTCATGATCACTGTTGGGAATATATCCTACAGTAAAATTTTTAGTTTATGATTATTTGAGCATTTAAAATATTTAATAGCATTTAAATGCTCAAATGCAAATAGAGTATGATTTAATCCAGAGCCCAAATATGTCATGGAAAAATGTGCATCACCTTTGGTTACTGTTTCCAGCATTTTCCAAGAATGATGAACATTTTTGAAAGCCATTTGGATTTGCTGGAAATATTTTGGGTTGAACCTAGTGAACCTAGTGAAATATTTTGGGTTGAACCTAGTGAACCCCATTTGAAGTTTCTGGGAGATTAAAACATGATGCACACACATGAGGCTAGCCTAGTGAACATGCCAGAAGCTAGGGATGTGACAACTCAACCCCACTAAACAAGAATCTCGTCCCGAGATTCAAGCATAGGGTAAGATGAAGAGGGAACACAACTAACATAATCTTCACGATCCAAGTTGCACTTCATAAGAATGTTGATTCGATCACCATCTTTGTCTCGATGTCTTACTCTGGGAACTCCAACCAACATGACAACGAGAGGGAAGGGAAAACTCTAGATGGATCGATCTTCTCGAAGATCGAACAACTCATGATCAACTCATGAGGTGAGACATTGATAACATCTCTCAAGCTGAGACACGAAGCATACACCCAGAGGGATGGAGTGAAACAGATGACGAAGATTCACTAGGTAGACAAGAATTCCACACTTAAGAAGGTGGTGAATGGTTGTCAACGTAGCGAGGAGTTGAGTTGCCATGATACCATAACAGAACATCTTGGAGGAGGGTGATTCATGGAGTTATCACCCTAAGTGGCAAAAAGAATTACCTTTGATATAGAGATCATTGAGACTCTCTATACCAGCATGGGGCAATCTCGAGTGATCATTTGGAGGAGTTCGGTAGAATGGCATACTCGGACTAGTATGGATGATGTAGATTACCTTGTTGAAGACAACGCAATGGATGATTTTGCTTATCATCGGAGATGGATGGGACCCAAGGTAGGATGGCACAATGACGGTGCAAGCTGGTTGAAAAATTGCAAATGCTGGGAATGATTCCAGTAACTGGGGAGAAACTCAACAGTAGAGAGTGAGTCCACTGTTGAAAAGTTCTAGCATAATCGAGTAAAACTGGGAGCAATCCCAATTAGTGCCGGTGATAACACTTAGTGCTTACGTGTGCTCTCAAGAACTTGAGCATTTCCATATTCATCAAGGTTTTACTGATATCTGTGACAAGGATCCCGGCAACACAACATACCACCATGATGTATATTGTTGGAGGATGCAGATGCAAAGGAAGATATCTCTTCTCGGATTTCACCTTAGCAAGGCCAAGGGAACAAAATCTAGACGATCGACCGAGAGACATTTAGCACTCCGCTTCTAATGTTCTCCTTGATGTACTAGCGTATCCCATTCATAGATATGGTTTGATATCTAGAACATCAAGTAAAAGGTCGGACTTCGGAAAGACAAAATCCATAAGGGACAACTAGGGAATAAATCCTACGAAATCCCTATGGGGAGGTGGCCAACTTCGTCAATCAAGATACTACAATAATGGCTCTTCCAACTAGGTATCTTGGCCATGGCATCCACCTTACCGGTTACAAAGACACCAATATTATAGTTCTTGGGAAACGTTCCAACCATCATATCTGCCTGAGATCCAGATCTGGTTGATGTTAGAATAATCCAGACTCATCGAGTCGGGAAAGAAAAATGAAAGTTTGCAACACAAATCGACGAGATGACATTGCGAGATTCTCGGGAAATGAACTACGATAGCAAGCTCCAAAACATGAGCTGGTTCTGCTACACACATGTGAGCATGCTGTCCCAGACAAGCATGGCCACATAATAGTCTTATAATAAAATACTACCGAGTTCAGGTGGGGAACCATCATCGAGGATATCAAAGTCCTTACATAAGGCATGCTCTTAAGAAGGAACTTCTTCTCCTTGAACAAACCAATAAGTGGCTTTGTGTGCTACGGAGTACATATGGAGTGGAGGTAATTAATCTACCAAACCATAGTATACTTTGCACATGCATGACTAACTTGGGATGATTCCAAAGGAAACAAAAACAATCTTTCTCGGATCCATGGCGGCAACTTACACCAAGTGCACGTGAATTTGGAGAAAGTCACTTCTTTCACCAAAACATATACCTCATGAGCGGAACACGAAGGCAATGTTTACAAACTTTCCAACACTTGCTCAATGTTCAACATGAATCATGGAGGAGAAAAAATGCTGCTGATGGGCTCAACAGCAACTCATCGGAATTTCCATATCACTGGACTTCCACCAATATGTGAACATGGTGATAGCATTGGCCAGACCAAAAGATATAATGGTGTATGCTCGAGGGACAACCACGAGTAAGACAACATTATGAACATCGTTGGTCCTGGTTTGATTTGACGATAGCCCACACTCAAATCAAAGATTGGGTAGGACAATAGCTCCAACAATTTATCGCAAGGATAAATCGAGGAAGGTATCATCTTTCTTCAACACACACACAAAAGATATCCCTTTGAAATGAACTAGGTTAGACAAAGCTTTATCTTCCAACTCTCCAACTTGTTGTTTAGCTTAACCAACTAGCTCATGGTATCCAACACGGATTCTTGGAGAAGGGGTGGTTACAGAAAACCAACTAGCTCACAACTCAACATAGCGATCAGGTGACGACATGGTGATACTTCCGAGAAGATATTTGGAACATCACGAACCACCGATATGTTACTAAGCTCGAGAACAATCTTGCTTTTCAAGGTAAGACGATATGACCAGAAGAGCGAGGGATTGCCAAAATCCTAACTCATTGATCAAAAAGTACACCGAAAATAAGGACTAGGTAGCACAATCTATCTTAGAATGATGATTCAAGAACCAACATGCTAAGCATGAAATTATTGTCCTTTATCTACCAAGCAACAAGGTTGCTAGGAGTATAGATTTCACACATCACGATTCACTTGTCGGCATTCTGGTTGTGACAACACGGAACCGAGGGATGAATAAAGATGGCGAGAAGTATCACTACGTTGAGAATCCATAAGAGAAGGTGCAACCCTCATGACATTCCTGACATAAAGTGGGTAATACTCCATGGTAGAACAGAACAAAAGCTAGGTTGGCATTTTGATCTGCGAGGTACAACTACTTTGACCCAATCCTGGATGTGGATGAGGTACTAGAGTTTGTTTCTCCTAGTCATTCTAGAATAGAATGGCTTGACGGACCACAGGAGTAAAAGGCATCGATGAACACGAATGCACAACCACTCCTGACTATCAATTGATAGACGGGGGTCAGAATACAACTAAAGAGAACAACTCAAGGAACATATAGCTTTCTGAGTTGTGGATGCATAGGTTAGTATGTCGAATCAAGTTCAACAGGTTTCTTCCGGATAACCCATGTAGAAAAGTAGAACTGGCAGAGTCGCAATATAGAATGGAGAACCCATCGAGAGCACTCATGTTGTGATCTTTTGATCCAACAAACATCTGCCGTAAGTGGTTCATAGTATTTGGAAGAAGGAAATACCACGGACCTCGAGGACTAATGCAAAGGTTACTAATTTCCTAAAGGAACTAGCAAACACTATCAACATGAGGTAAGTGGGGTGAATCTTGGGTTCAAAAATCCAGAAGTAGAATACCTACATACTAAGTGGCATCACGGGATGCTTTCAAGAATGAAGGCCAGAATCATCTCACTGGGAATGCAAAACATCGTTCGATTACTAGGTGGCTCTCTAAGACACCTAGGGTCATAATAATAACCCCAACATATATGTCAAGGCAACAGAGTACCTCAACTCACCGATTAGTGTGGTTAATCTGGCCCAAAGGAACATCGAAATGGGAGGAAGGGATTTTGCAAATGCTTCAGACTATTTAGAAACCTGGGATGACTCAGACAGCATAACGGCTGTAAATGCTCAAAAGAATTTGAGACATGCTACAAAAATGGTGGCATAATCACTCAGAAGCACAATATCAAGGTTTCGAGATCAATAGTTAACATACAGAAGTAGTAGGAACTGAACCGAGGCTTAAGTCCAACAGTTCTATAAGTCTACGAATTAGTAACACGTGATCCTGATAGAAAGAAGAGAAAACCTAGTTCCTTAACCCCGTAGGAAAGATAAGATGACTCGGATCAGAGGCATGAGGTATAAGTTGTAAAAAAGAGCCTTACGTTCCATCCCACAATCAATTCCCTTATATAACTAAAGAATTTATAGACTCAACTTCGACCAGTTTGGCTTGGTAATCCTACAGGCAGTCAGGCTCTGATACCAAAGCTGTTAGGACCCTGACTCAAAGCCACACTGATCTAGCATGTAACACCTCATATAACTTTGCAGCCTCATGGACGGTATTCCCACGGGTGTCGCCTTCTCTTGCCCGGGACCGTTTGCGCCTTTTGGCACATGTATATGATAGTGTCGCTAGCATCCATATGATAAGGAGCCTGGGCTGACATGGCTAGTCGTGAACCCAAAGTGGCACTAACTTACAGGGACAGGCATACATGACCCAGCAACGAACGTGTCGGTCATCAGCGAGTGAATCCTGGCTGTAGCAACTGGGCTAGCAGGACTCCGATAAACTGGGCTGTAGCAGGCTAACAGGACTCCGGTAGACACCAGGTGACATTTCCCCGAAGGGATAGACATAGGAACGAAGAAGGACACATACCGGCCAGCCTAAGTGTTCCGGAGCAGTAGCAAGCTACCCGGGCTCAGTGGAAGCACTAGGAGACATTTCCCGGTAAGAGAGGCTACCAAGGATAAACAACTAGATAGTCAAATCCCACACATACCAAGCATTTTAGTAGCATACACACAATATGCTCGATATGTGCAAATACAACATGGCATCACAACATGACTCTACAACTCAAGTATTTATTCAATAGGCTCCGAGGAGTGAGATATTACAAACATGGGTCTCATGACCCAACATACAGAGCATACAAGTCAAAGCACAAGCGGAAGCTTAACATGTCTGAGTACAGACATCTACAAATGAAAAAGGCTGAAAAGCCTGACTATCTACCAGATCCCGCCGAGGGCACAAGATTGTAGCTGAGGTAACAAGCTAAACCTCGAAGTTCACGCGGAACTACTATCAAGACTGAAGTCTCTCTGCAAAAACATAAAATAGGCAAACATGAGTACAAATGTACCTAGCAAAACTTACATAAGAACTATCTACATATGCATTATTATCAACAAAGGGGATGGTGGGGTTTAACTGCAGCAAACCAGCTTTGACTTGGTGGCTATCCTGAACTACGACTGCAAGTAACTCTTTGAGGTGGCGCACATGAGTCCACATATTCACCATATCAATACACCACTATGGATCCGCTCTCGTCTCCCTACGAGAACGCCATCCATAGCACTCACGCTTATCTTGCGTATTTTAGAGTATCCACTTTCAGTTGTCTATGAACTGTACAGGCAACCCAGATGTCCTTTACCGCGGACGCGGCTATTCAAATAGATTATGTTAACCCTGCAGGGGTGTACTTCTTCACACACGCTCTCACCACTTACCGTCGTTTACACGACATGTACTCGGCAACCTTCAAGCGGAAGCCCAACGAGGGTGTCGGCTACGGCCTACCTAAACACTCAAGTCTCTAGTCCAGGTTTATCGCCTATTCAGGTTCCATCCGTAGGGAGTCCGGCCGAGGTTTCCACATACGGCCCCGAACGATGTGTACAGGGTTCGGCGACACCAAACGGGCGCCCGGCATACCCGGCCACGTGCCTACCGCATCACAACCCACCCCTCGGGTCAGCGCTGCCCACGACCTCCAGCATACTACAAACACCAGAAACTACTTGCAACTCCTGGACAGAGGACAAGGGTGATTAAGAAGCCGAGAGGGTCCTTTGGTTTCGGGCCCAATGCGTGGTAGTATCTATTTCATGGATCACAAACACAGAACTCAGTTCCTAAGGAAGGCTTCAATGAGACAACCCACCATGTACTCCTACATGTCCTCTCACCGCTACCTTTACCAAATTGTGTTCACACACTTAGCTCACACACAGTAGGACATGTTCACATACCTCCGATTCATCCCCGATGAATCAGACCTGACTCAACTCTAAGCAGTAGCAGGCATGATAAACAAGCATGCATGAGTAGGCAGAACATGGCTCAAACAACTCCTACTCATGCTAGTGGGTTTCATCTATTTACTGTGGCAATGACAGGTCATGCAGAGGATAAAGGGGTTCAGCTACCACAACAAGTAACAGATGAATCGTTGTTGTCCTAATGCAGTAAAAGAGAGCAGGAGCGAGAGAGTGGGATTGTATCGGAATGAACAAGGGGTTTTTGCTTGCCTGGCACTTCTGAAGATAGCATTGAGTCTTCATCAGTGTCAACGATCACAACGTCGGAACATTGTCTACCGAGAGGGGAGAAATACCGACAACAGAGAAGAAATACAATCAATGAAATGCACAATATGATGCATGATCATGAGATGTCAATATGCCGTGTGTTGGGCTAATGCAACTAAAACCAGAGTGGTTTGAGCTTATTTGAATCAAAGATTCAAATTCAAGCCTAAATTATGAACTCATATAAGTGCATTATCATGTTCCATCTAAACAGAAACGTTAGGTTGCTTTAACATGCATGAAACCAGTACTTATGGAAAGGTTGGATTTTTCTGATCATTTTTCATATATAAATTATTTGATTTGGAGCTACGATTGAATTTTTATGAATTTTAGAAGTTTAGGACATTTTCTGGAATTTCCTGATTATTTTAAAACCAGAAAATCATTAATTGCGTCAGCACTATGTCATGCCTGCGTCAACAGTCAACTGGGTTGACCCAGGTCAAACCTGACGTGTGGGGGCCACATGTCAGCGACATAAGGCTAATCCCGGTCAAACCCAGCGCTGACTGGGGTTTGACCAGGCCTGGGGCCCACTATCAGTGGCTGTGGGCGGTTTAAGCAGCGGGGTTAGCGCCTAATGGCCATGCCATGTTGGCACGGTTACGCCAGCGATGACCTGACGCGGCGGCGATCGCCGGCCGGTCGTTTCCGGCCACGGATGGCCGCGCGGTTAGGTGCGTTGGAGAGCCCGTGGTGCGGGGCATCCACTGGTGGTCGTGGGGATGCCGGGGACGGCGTGTAGCGGCGGCGGCGGGCTCGGTGATGTGCGCGGGTGGCGCTGTGGGGTGCAAGCGGGCAAGGGAAGGTGCTAGAGAGGCTCTGAGCGGGGCGGCAAGCTCGGTGGACGCGCACCCGGGATCAAATGGTCACCAGAGCGTCGCCGGCGGTGAGCACAGGCGGCGGCGGGCTTCGGTCGTCAGCAAAACGGCAGCTGCGGCGTGCAATCGGGAAAACAGAGAGGGGGAGAAGGAGCAGCAGCTCACATCGGTTGTAGTAGACTTCAAAGCGGGCTCGGGGAAGGCCGGAGCTGAGCGGGGTGGCGAGGCGGATCTTCGGCAGCCGAGGAGGGGAAAAGCGTCGGAGCGGCGCTTCGGGGCCCTTCCGGTCGCGTTGCTCGGTGAGGAGGTAGGGAACGAGGTGGCGGAGCTCGGGGCGGCTCGGGGAACACGGTGGATGCGGTGACGGCGAGCAGCGCCAACGGAGTGGTCAACGCGATCCAGACGGCTCCGAGGCGGTTTCTCGTGACGTCTCGGTGGTAGGAGGCAGGCAGGTGCCCTGGTGGCGTGGCGTGCCGTGCATGCGCGCGCCGGCCACACGCGCGTCCTCTTTGCAGAGGAGGAAGACAACAGGGGAAAAGGCGGTGGTGGGCTGGGCCAGCTGCAGTGCTGGGCCACACAGGAGATGGGCCGGTTGGTGGCGCCAGGTAAGTCCTTCTCTCTCTCTCTCTTCTAATTGTTTTTTTGTTTTTCTATTATTCTGTAGTCTTTAGGGCTTTATTAAAAATACTTAGACACTTCCAAAAATCATGAAACTACTCAGGATCACTGTTGGGAATATATACTACAGTAAACATTTTAGTTTATGATTATTTGATCATTTAAAATATTTAATAGCATTTAAATGCCTAAATGCAAGTAGAGTATGATTTAATCCAGAGTCCAAATATGTCATGGAAAAATGTGCATCACCTCTGGTTACTGTTTCCAGCATTTTCCAAGAATGATGAACATTTTTGAAAGCCATTTGGATTTGCTGGAAATATTTTGGGTTGAACCTAGTGAATTCCTTTAATGCTAGGGTTTAGGCAATCCCCATTTCAAGTTTCTGGGAGATTAAAACATGATACACACACATGAGGCTAGCCTAGTGAACATGCCAGAAGCTAGGGATGTGACAGTTGATCGATATCATCATTACATGTTGGGCTACCGTTTTTCGCCCTTCTCCCGAATAATGTTTACTTTATCAGAGATTAAAAAAATAAGAGTACAGATGCTCCACCATGCAGTTCTAGTAGTTGTACTAATCGTACTACTAAACCTGTGCTTGGCTCTTCGCCTCTTCATGAACTGATGCATGTCCACCGCCTGGGCGAGGGTAGGTTGCATTAGTCAAAAGGCCTTCACCTTGTCCTGCAAGCTTCTCCTCATTCTGCGAGTTGACGGGACACACCAAAAAGTAGTGCTAGTCCATACTCCCTCCTTTATTGTTAATATGGCTTAATCCCTTTTGCGGGTAAATGAGAGAGCTTGGTTCATATATAAGCATTCTTAGGATGATCAGCTAAGACACTGGTCACTAGGAAGCAAGGTACCCCGCAAAAAAAGAAGTAGGAAGCGAGGTGTTTCATCAAGCCAGCTCTCGGCCACATTCAAAGTGCAGCAAGCACGGTTCGCACAAAGATGTGCCGCAAGGTTTGTTGACCTGTTTACATGCTGAATAACAAAAAAAGAGGAAATATTACCGAGCGCTCCTATTTGTAATAGGATATCAGCCAAAATTAAGCGAGAACTATGGTGAATGTTCCATGCAATCAACTTCCATTATCACATGCGAGAACCCTTGAAGAGAACCAAATGTGTTGAAGATTGCTTTATCACATTTTAAAAATATAATAAGAGTGCAGATGCTCCTCCATCCGGTTCCTAGTACTAGTATAGTACATACCTCTATAGACTATAGTAGTAGTACTAGTACTAGTAAACTTTGCACTTGGCTGTTCGCCTCTTCGGGAAGTCGAACAAGAATAGTACTAGTATAGTGTATGCTTCTGGCAATCTGACACCGAATTAACTATTGCATGTCCACCGCCTGAGCGAGGGAGAGCTTGCATTAGTAAAAAATTTCTCCTTGTCCTGCGAGCCACTGCGCGCAAGCTTCTCCTTGTTCGACAAGTTGACGGGAAATAGCAAAGTAATGCTAGTCCATACTGCCTCCTCTCCGGTTAATATGGCTTAATTTCAAACGAGATAAATACACTGTCTGCCACTATATATTTGTAAAAATATGGCCAGTGGACCTCATAATACGCTCATTGTGCTCAATATATACATTTTCCAGTGCTTATACGGTCACTAGCTCACCCTGGCAGAGTATGTGTGTGCATGCACGTGTAGGTTGAGCACTTGAGCGTGACCGTGTGTGTTCCGTTGTGTGCTCGGGCATGCATGCATTATGGCATCACGCGCGTTTTTGCGTCCATGTGTACATGTGCCTATTGCATACACGTAGGGGGAGTACGTGTAGGGGCCACTAAGGAGCAGTCAAATCACACAGTAAGTTAGTCGGAAGAAGCAACCATCATTTCACTCTTCAATGACACATACGCAATATAAAATGGTTGATATGGAGAGAAAAATAAAACCACTATATATACACTAGCAGGAGCCTAAGCTACAAGCCTGCTTGCTTGGCTTGCTCTCTTCACAAGCATAGAACGACGGTGGCCACAACAGCTGGTCACATATCCGGCCTGATCCCGCAGCTGGGTTAAGGGAACAATGTTCTGCGTAGACGTGCGTCGACATCGGCGAGGGAGAAAACCCATAGTCGGTGCGTCCCAATTGGGGGTTACCGCGGTATGAGCCGATGCCGCGTCCCAACCGCCCTTCTAGCTACAGCCCGACGTTCCAGGTAGTCCATCTTCCTTTTGGAGCCGGCTTGCTCCACTGCCGCAGCTCCCCACGTAGCTCCATCTCCATGTTGATCTTTCTCTACTTCTATCGGCTTCTACTTGTGATGAGTTTATGTCTCATGAACTAGTGCCAGTACTATTATTCTAATCACACTTCTTCAATATCTTTGCCATCAGGGATGCTCAGTTCGATTTTAGTGGAACTGCACAAAAGCATCATATGATCCGAGGGTGCCGGCCGTCTTTCCTTCGACATGTTCTACCTGGCCAGGAAATTAAATCCTGTTTAGGGTCTAGGGTTTAAGCCGTAGTGACCCCATCAGTAGTTTTTCTTTCGTACACGCTCTCACAACTTTTGTCTTTAGTTGGGAAGTAAATATTGGCTATGATCTGTGAATCATTGAGATGCATCAGCATGCGTTTTAGTTTTCCTTTGTATTTGATGGAATGTTGTAACGGGGAAACCTTGGAGTAGGAATGAAAATGGAGGGGAAAGTTTCTGTTTTTCCGGAGAAAAAATGGAAACAGAGAGAAACCAATGTTTCGTTTCATTGGATCGCGCCATTGAGCAAAACCAATGTTTAAATCACGTATGTCGCGTCGATGTCTCACCCTCCTCCACGACTCGATCCCACATGGTCGCTCGGCATGCAACTCACCGCAAACCGAGTATACGATAAGTTTCCCGCCTTCTTGTCGATGGATCGGGCCATGGAGTACTAACACTACTGGAAGAGATTGACGAGTTGGGGGAGGACAGCTAGCTGTAGCACGGACTCCCAATAACTTTTTACATGCATGTTGTCGCCGGCTATTGTGACCTTTGAATGCGAAGCAATCGCGTGCACCAGGAAGCGACACGGGTGATGCTCTCTCGGATATTGCACCACTTCAATGCCGGTGCCAGTGAGAGGTCGCGTCCGCTCTAGCCGGGCATGAATGCGGCATTGACCGTTTCGGGCGGGAAGCACGCGCGGGTGATGGAGAGGGTTTGGGTTAGTCAGGAGCGGCCGTTGCAGCGGTCCGGACACCCGTAAACAAGAGATGCTGTATGTTAATATTACTGTGTATATAATTAACAACATAAATAATGTGCCAGTTGGACAAATATGATTGGAGATGGAAATGGAATTTTACTTAAACACGGATATGCATGTCTATGTCTATGTGTGTGTGCGCGACGACTATCGCGACCTGGAAGTGGGGGCGTCTTTTTGACCGAGTTTTCTTCCTTGGTATGTTAAAAAATTGTCCACTAGTTTTCGTTTCGTTTTTCCAGGAATGCGCGTATTCTATTCAAAACCACTGCTATGGAGATATTTTTTTACTCCATTATAGCCTCTTGTTTGATAGAGTTTCTCGCATCTTGCTCTCTCACCCTCTCCATATCAAAACAAGATGACAGTGTCCACTCTATCTCTCTCCTCACCGGTGGTCACACATCCGGCCAAATCCCGTCCGCTGCGGGAGGTGAGGAGGTGCAGCATTGACGTTGTCGCTCTCGATGATGGAGGAACCTGATGCGCACCATCCTCTCAGAGCCGGCGCTGGCACAGACGAAGGTCCTCCGCGCCCTTGTTCGCTGCCGTCGTGTGGGCAGATCTCGCCCGCCCGCCTAAGCGACATCTCGCCCACCATCGTTGATGAACACCGTGCCCTTATGGGTGCGGTGATTGAGAAGATTCAGTCTGCTGAGAGCGGACAGAATGAATCCTGGGTCAGCCTTATAAGAGGCTTCGAGGTATGGAATAGTGTCATAGTATAGATTGTATCCCCTGATACACTGTTCGGTAAAAAAGAAGAACCGAACAGAGGATCAATTTTATGTTGGCAGGAGACTCACTTGATGACATCTAACTAGTTTTAATAAGCAGGTGTCTGTAGCGACTGCGGCCTCTCATGCTGCAGAAGTATCCGGACTGAAGCATAGTCTGGAGCGGGCCGAAGAAGAACTTGGCCAATTGAAGAAACAACTGGAGGACGACCATGGTATGCGGAAACCTTGTTCATTGGGCACAAATGGTTGAAATGTGCATAAGAATATTTTTATGATGTGCTCTAGGGGCGACGTCCCAAATTGAGGCTCCTAAAAGGGCTGTGGCCGAAGTCGAGAAAAGGGCGGCCACAGAGCAGGCTCTCCGTGAGAAGCACGAAGCCCGATTAATTGAGGCCGAGCGAGAGCTATAAGAGGCCATGATGAAATGCGAGACCTTGGAGCAGAGTTTATTGGGGAAAGAATCCGAACTCTCCCAGGCTCGCCAAGCCGCAAGTGATGCTCGGGGGGAAGCCCAAGGTGCCCTGAAGGAAATCCAGGAAGCGAAGAAGATTGCGGATGGTAAGGCTTTTTCTACACAAAGCGTTTATTTTAAAAGGAGGAAATCAAGTTTTGATAATTCGAATTCTGATTCCTCCAGGGGTGTTTGCGGAGCTGTCGCGCAGAATATCTGATGCCGCCCAATTTTAGCGAGCCGAAGAAAGGAATACTACGAATAAGCTCTTCTGGATGCAGTATCTGGCGCCGAATTATCCGATGTCTTTCTTCGATCAACTGAAGCAGTTGACCGAACTGCATAAGGCAGCCGAACTAGCCATGAAGGACGTAATTATCCACATGTGGCCCGCCGAGCCGATTCCAAGCAGTTACTTCGGGCTCATGAAGCATCTTGTGAGTGCCTGCCATTGACTCGAATTCATCAAGCGGTCAGTCTGTATAGAGGGTGCGCGAATGGCCTTCGCCTGTGCAAAGGTGCATTGGGGGAAGATGGATGCGGAAAAGCTGATGACCGAGGGACCGCCGAGGGGAAGGAGCACCGCACACCCGAAATGTATTATGAAGGTGTCTTTAAAGGAGCCCGCCTTGCAGTGGAGAAATGCACCAAGGACGTTATATTTCCATGAATACAGTCATGTTTGTCCGTTGTAATGTTTGAACAAGGTCATTTATATTATTTATTGCCTGTCATTTGAAAGTTGTTCCTCTTGTGTGGCCGTTATATAATAATACTGAGAGTTGGCCAGTCATCGGCTTCCGCCTCCACACAGTGAATACGAGGGTGTTCGGGATAAACCTGAGCACTCTTTATCCCAGTTTTGGGTCCTTGAAGGAGGTGTTCAGCACAACGAACCAGGCAATCATACTATAGGGCTTTATCACTCTCACTTAGCCACAGGAAAAATTATGGTAGGCGCAACCCCTGGTGTTCGGAAAACCGTACCAGGGGCTCTATAAGCGCCTGACGGGAAGAAAAACCGATCCTTCGCACGCTGCATTGGTTATAGCATTATGCGGAAGAAATCTTTAAAGATTTGACAACCTCACGAACACTTGACCAGCTCTCGCCGCATCATGACAGTCAGTTTTGGGCTTTCTCTACTGAGGTGCTCGTCCGGAAGAACCGGGACACAATCACAGTAGTTCTCCTAGCGCTACCTTAGCCGATATAGCGGAACATAAGGTACCAAAACATAGGAGCTGGGCAAACCCAACCATTGACCCAAGACAAGATTCGGAGCTGATGCATACAATGCTATAAGTTCGGGGTGCTGAACTGCCGTGAAGGTGTTCAGACTTTTTTGCCGTAATATGGGTATAATGGAGCCCTTGGCATGCTAAGGCATATTGCGGTAAGCAGCTGCCTTTTAACGAAAGAGTTTTAATAAGAAATAACAACATATTAGCATCATATAAACTGACATGTCGTATTTCAGTAATACGTCTAAGCGTATGAGTACAGGTAATGTGATAAAAGGAAATATGACTATGGAACCTGCGAGGACCAGGCGGGAGGAGGTTGTATGCGGATCTGGAGTATATTCAGATGAACAAATAGGGGAGTATCTGACGATTCCCTTACGTGCCCGTGCCGCTTCCATGTCATCCGTCCTGGCCTGCAAAGGTGAACCTGTGAAGAAAATGCAAGGAATGGTTTTTCGCCACAGAGCGGTTTAGCCGCAGTATGTGGCTTTGTCTTTTAAGTTTTGCCGGAGTGTTTTTAGTTAAGCTCCGGACGGGCCAGTCTATCCCGCCGCGCAGTAGTTCAGACTTCTTCTACAGAGTCCGTGAGTTTGGCCGTTGACTTAAGGTTTGATTGGGAGGTGCCATTCATTGCTCTTGCTCTTAAAGCGGTGGTAGATTCTTCGACGGTGAGGGGGAGTTCGGCCCTGCCATTAACCGTGATGACACTGCATGGAGCGGGCATCTTTAGTGTATGGTAGGCATAATGTGGAACTGCGTTGAACCGAGCGAATGCGGGTCGTCCGAGCAATGCCTGATAGTCACTGCGAAAGGGGACGATGTCGAAGAGTAACTCTTCGGTACGGTGACTGTCGAGAGATCCAAAGATTACTTCCAGTGTGATTGAGCCCGTGCAACAGGACTCTACGCCTGGTATGACACCTTTGAAGGTGGTTTTTGTGGGTTTGATCCTTGAGGGATTGATGCCCATTTTGTGCATTGTATCCTGATAGAGCAGGTTCAGGCTGCTGCCACCATCCATGAGGACTTGTGTGAAGTGGAATCCTTCGATGATGGGGTCGAGGACCAATGTGGTTGGATCGCCATGACAGATACTTTTAGGATGGTCCCTTTGGTCGAAGGTGATTGGACAAGAGGACCATGGGTTGAGTTCCGGGGCGACTGGCTTTATTGCATAGGCATCCCTTGGTTCATGCTCCTGCTTGGGAATATAGGTTGCGTGTATCGTATTCACCATTTTCACTTGGGGAGGAAATTTCTTCGGTCCTCCTGTTTTCGGTGATCGGGGCTCCTCGTCATCGTCATCGCTTTGAGACCCCTTCCCCTTGTTCTCGGCACTTGACCTGCCGGCTTGTCCGAAGACCCAGCATTGTCTGTTGGTATGATTGGCTGGTGTTCCTGGGGTGCCGTGGATTTGGCATGGACGGTCGAGTATGCGGTCCAAACTGTTCGGGCCTGAATTGTTTTTGTTGAATGGCTTTTTCCGCTGACCGGACCTGGAGCCACTGAATCCGGCATTGACTACCATGTCTTCGGCGTTGTCGCCGTTTTTGTGATGCTTATCTTTGTTGCGCCGTGGTTTGTCGTTGCTATCCCTGGTTTTTGATGTGCCGGGATTGCTTGCTGTGTTGTTGCTACGAGCCAACCAACTATCCTCGCCTGCATAAAAGCGGGTCATGAGTGTTGTGATGGATGCCATGGACTTTGGCTTTTCTTGGCCGAGATGTCGGGCAAGCCACTCATCATGGATGTTATGCTTAAAGGCCGCTAGGGCTTCGTCATCCGGATAGTCGACAATTTGGTTATTTTTAGTTAGGAACCATGTCCAAAATTTCCTGACTGACTCTCTGGGCTGTTATCTTATGTGACTTAGGTCATCCGCATCCGGTGGTCGCACGTAAGTGCCCTGAAAGTTGTCAAGGAATGCGTTTGCCAGGTTCTCCCAACTCCTGATGGAGTTTGCCGGCAAGCTATTCAGCCAATGCCGAGGTGGTCCCTTGAGTTTTAGTGGGAGGTACTTGATGGCGTGTAGATCGTCTCCGCGGGCCATATGAATATGGAGGAATAAATCTTCTATCCATACCATGGGGTCTGTAGTACCATCATATGATTCAATGTTTACGGGTTTAAACCCTTCTGGGAATTCATGATCCATTACTTCATCGGTTAAGCATAGGGGGTGTGCGGCGCCTCTATGCCGGGCTACATCACAATGCAGTTCGAATGAGTCTGGTCTGTTGTATTCGTCCCGGTCGGACTTTTGTTTAGTGTATCTGGCATGACGGTCATCGTCGCGCATTGTGGCGCGCCCCCGTGATCCGTAGATCGATCTTGACTGTCCTGCTTTGTTGTCCAATACGTCTCGCAGGTCCTTCGTGTAGCCCCCGACCTTCGTGTTTTTGTTTTCTTGGCGATGGGGTGCGGTCTGGACTTCGGGCTTGTACGCCGCTTTGTCTCGGCCACGGGGTGGCCGGTCAGCCGCATCATGCGCTGGTAGTGTGGGCTTTAACGCCTCCTCCTCGAGTTGAGGTAGCAACCTGCGCTTTGGGTAACTTTTTGTAGGGCGCTCGAGTCCGTATTCCTCGGCAGCCAGGACCTCGATCCATCTATTAGTTAGAAGATCTTGATCAGCTTGAAGCTGTTGCTGCTTTTTCTTCAGGCTTTTTGCAGTGGCCGTAAGCCGGCGCTTGAAGCGTTCCTGCTTGACAGGATCCTCACGCATGATGAATTCGTCGTCGCCAAGGCTCACTTCATCTTCGGAGAGAGGCATGTAATTATCATCCTCTGATTCTCCATCTATTGTCTGTTCCTTAGGGATATTTTGCCCATCTTCCTACTCAGCCAGCTCGAAGCCTGGCTCGGCAGGATTGTTTTCTCCTTCGGCACAATCCAGATTGTTGTCATCTCTTGTGCCGGTATCATTATTTTTGCTATGGCGGGGCTTGGAGCGGCGTCTATGACGCCGGTGCCTAGATTGCTTCTCCGGGGGTTTATCCTCCGTCGCCTTGTCACCATTGCCTTCTTTGGGGGTGTCTGTCGGTGTCAAAACCGGCGGATCTCGGGTAGGGGGTCCCGAACTATGCGTCTAAGGCTAATGGTAACAAGAGGCTGGGGACACGATGTTTACCCAGGTTCGGGCCCTCTCGATGGAGGTAATACCCTACTTCCTGCTTGATTGATCTTGATGATATGAGTATTACAAGAGTTGATCTACCACGAGATCAGAGAGGCTAAACCCTAGAAGCTAGCCTATGGTACGATTGTTTTTCTATGGACTAAACCCTCCGGTTTATAGAGACACCGGAGGGGGCTAGGGTTACATAGGGTCGGTTTACAGAGAAGGATATCTACATCCGAATCGCCAAGCTTGCCTTCCACGCCAAGGAGAGTCCCATCCGGACACGGGACGAAGTCTTCTATCTTGTATCTTCATAGTCCAACAGTCCGGCCAAATTATATAGTTCGGCTGTCCGGATACCCCCTTATCCAGGACTCCCTCAGTAGCCCCTGAACCAGGAATCAATGACGATGAGTCTGGCGCATAGATTGTCTTCGGCATTGCGAGGCGGGTTCCATCTACGAATACTTCAAGGTAAGTTCCGAACTCAAGGACCGTGTCCGGATCTGCAAGATAAATTCCATATACCACCATAGAGAGAATAATCCATGAATCTGATCTGCCGACAACTCTTTGTAGTGTGACATCACGCCACGGCTCGGTAATTATTCGAACCGTTTTCTACAACCTGCTTCCGCACACATCGCGAGGCGGTTTCTTTGGCACGTCTTGTCAAAGCAGAGATCGTGTCCCCTTGTCGCGGGATCTCAATCAATACGGGTATGGGTAACCCAACCAGCGCCATCAATCGAGGCGCTTGGAAAAATAAGAGATTTCGAAAGGTAAGTGGGGAGGCGCACATTCTACATCACCATAATAAGGGGACAGAGATCTCCCGTTTTCACCCACACCTTCTTCCTCCTTTGCTCATCCGTTCTCGCAC
The DNA here is from genome assembly GCF_002162155.2 of Triticum dicoccoides. NCBI lineage: Eukaryota > Viridiplantae > Streptophyta > Magnoliopsida > Poales > Poaceae > Triticum > Triticum dicoccoides. Next base: position 93,107,767 of record NC_041391.1, on the reverse strand, counting down.
CCTCGGGCTCCAGCGCCCAAGCTCTCACCTTCTCCGTAGGACCGCAGCATGTCACAAGCGGGAGGCAAGTGGATGGCCTCATCCATCACATAGGAGAACATCACCAAGCTTCGGGAGGCCGGATACCTATCCGAGAGCATCAAGCACAGGCTTCCGGCAGAGGGACAGATTACCCCCACTCCGAAGTCTCGGGAGAGAGTAGTATTTCTCCCTCATTTCGTCCGCGGACTAGGATTTCCACTCCACCCGTTTGTCCGCGGGCTCATGTACTACTACGGGCTAGATTTTCACGATTTGGCCCCGAATTTCGTCCTCAACATCTCGGTGTTCCTCATCGTGTGCGAGGCCTTGCTCCGCATCAAGCCTCACTTTGGCCTGTGGTTGAAAATCTTCTGCGTGAAGCCGACGATCGTGAGCGGCCAACAGGCGGAGTGCGGAGGCACCATGGTGGGCAAGATGCCCAACGTCACATGGCTTGACGGCTCCTTCGTGGAGACCATAAAGGGGTGGCAATCAGGGTGGTTCTAGATCACCGAGCCGCGCGACACCAACTGCATGGCAACCCCCAAATTCAGATCCGGAATCCCCATGCGGCTCACTTCTTGGGAGAAGAAGGGCCTGGCCTAGGGCGAACCCACCGAGCTGACCAGACTCAAGACCTGCATCAGAATTATGAGGGATAAGAAGATCAAGCTCGTCAACGTGGTCCAGGTCATGCTCATTCACCGGATTCTCCCGTGTCAAAGACGGGCATTTGATATGTGGGAGTTCGACCCGGCCGAACACCAGATGCTACTAGAGCTCTTCGACACAACACACAAAGAAATCTAGAAGGTGCTGTTCAAGACCAGTGAAGTTCCTCCTCCCCTTTCCGAGGATCGTGGGCTCAGCACAAAGCGCCTCGCCAGTCCGGTAAGTCCTCTGATTATTACAAGATGTTCCCTCCCTAGTACATTCATGGGAGGATTTTTGAGTCACGATGCTCACCAAACAGGATTGGGTGGAGAAGGCGGAGCGGATTGACTGCCTGGCTCCATTTCCTGAGGACCCAGTAGACGCACTCCTAGCGGAGATGCTGGTTCCGGCACCTTACAAGGTGCCGGAGAAAAAGGCCAAAAAGAAGGCCGCGGGGGCCCGGAAGGGTCTCCGGCGCGAGGCCGCACCAGACGCCTCGCCAGAAGATGACGAGGCGCACTCCTCCCACGAAGGGAGGAGAGAAAGAGGAAGGCCGCCTCAACTGAGGGGGCTGAAGGGTCCAAGAAGGTGGCCGCGGGGACCAGAAAATGTCTCCGGCCCAAGGCCGCGATAGAATCGTCATCCGAAGATGACAAGGAATACCCCCCCCCCCTCGAAGACGGGGGAAAACATGAAGAAATGCCCCTCCCCGTACTAGGGAGGAGAAGAAAAGGAAGGCCGCCCTGTCGGGGGAGGCCGGGACGCCGAAGAAGGGAAAAGCATCCCTTCCCGAACACTCCTCAACCGCTGCTTATAGTGACGAGGAGTGGCTGCCCAGGGACAAGCCCCAGGCGAGGTCGTAAGTATCTGCATTCCATAATATTTTCCATGCGACTTTGACCTCATGGTTTGTAATGACGCTGAACACGTATATGCAGTCCGGTTGGGTCCAATCACGGGGTGTCCTCTTTGGAGGAGTCTCGGTGACACCGAGGTGTTGTCCCGAATGATACCAAGGCAGGAGGCGATAGTTCCGGAGATGCCCCAAGGCAAAATCCTGGGCGTCGGACACATGGGGGGCGAGACCCCCATGGATTATGCTGACGGGAGCCACAACAAGTCTGGCTCCCAGCCGGTTACTGCGCCGGAGCCTACAAAGGTTCCGGACTCCAGTAAGCAGTCCCTCGCGAAGGAGGGCGAGCCGGCCGTGCCGATGACCTCCGCCCAGCCGAAGGCATCGGATAATTTGTTGTAAGTGCTTCGAGGCGCTTCCATCGACGATGAACACCATACGCTTATGAGTACGGTGATTGAGAAGGTTCGGTTCGCCAAGAGTAGATTGACCGAAGCCTTCACCAGCCTGCTAACAGGCTTTGAGGTAAGTAAAAAAGTGTGAGGAAATACCACCCAATAGACAGTAGCCCCTGCTACTCTGGTTGGTGTTCGGAAAGAAAAGCCAAACGGAGGGTCAACTAAAAAACTACAGGAAGCTAATAGTACTTGTTTGTATGAACAAACAGACACTGCTGCTAACCACCACTGCGCGCACGGCTGAGGTTGCCGGACTCAAGCGCGAACTGGGGCAGGCCAAAGAAGAGCTCGGCCTCGTGAAGAAGCAGCTTGAGGAGAACAAAGGTAAGTGAAACCCCATCCATATATCGTATAGAGGATAAAAAGTTGGTGATGCTAACAAAAAGCATCATGGCTTTTGATAGGGACCGCGACCGAAGTGGCGGCCTTGAAGGAAGCACTGTCCGCAGCCTAAGCCAAGGTGGATATGGAGCGCACCGAGCGTGAGAAGCAAGATACTTGGGTGAGAGAGGTACAGCAAGAGCTCCAGGAGCTCGACAAGAAGTTTGACTCCTTGGAGCATGACTTCAAGACGCAAGCGTCTGAGCTTGTGAAGGCCCTCCAGAGCGTGGCTGACGCCAAGGCCGAAGCCCAAAAGGCCCTGCAAGAAATCTAGGCGGCCAAGAAGATAGCGGAGGGTAAGGCATTCTTTATGCAAAGCAAGCACGTGGAGGAGTCATTTCTTTTACTTACATGAATCCGAAGCTCTCCAGGGGCATTCGCAGATCTGCCATGCAGCATTTCGGATGCCGCGGAGTTCTATCGCGCTGAAGATGGGAGCTCCACGGAGAAGCTGTTCTGGTCCCAATATACTGGGGTTGAACACCCGATGCCTCTAAGTGACCAACTGAAGCAGCTGGTCGAACTCCACAATGCGGCCGAACAAGCCATGAAGGACCTCATAGTTCGGATGTGGCCTGGCGAGCCCCTGCCCGGCAGCTACTTTGGCCTGGTGAAGCGGATGGTGCATGCCTGTCCACGGCTACAAGTTATCAAGCAGTCAGTATGTATTGAGGGTGCCCGACGGGCCTTTGCCCGCGTGAAGATGCATTGGGCCAAACTGGATGCTGAGAAGCTCGTGAAGGATGGACCCCCGAAGGGCAAGGAGCATCGCTACCCCCAAAAATATTATGATGGCGTTATGAAAGGCGCTCGGCTTGTGGCAAATGAATGTCCTAAGAACATAATTTTCGAGTAAATGTACTCATGTCGTCTGTGTAATATGAGGACCAGTTTGATTGCGCTATATAATGCTTTGTTTGATTTAAAATATTACCTTCTCTACGGCCGTTTATCAAAATCTGAAAGTAGGCCAGTCGTCGGCTTCCGTCCCCTTGTAACTAGTACTGCGGTGTTCGTGGAAAGCCCAAAAACTCTTTTTCCAAGTTCTTGGTCCTTTAAGGAGGTGTTTAGCGCAGTGAACAAGGCAAACAGACTATTCAGCTTTATAACTCTCACTTGGCCATAGAAGTCTATAATTTTAGATTTCGGCGAAGCCCCTAGTATTCGGAAGGCCGAACTGGGGCGTTATACACGCCTAAATCGGGCAAGGCCGATTCCTCGCCTTAAGTGGAAAATAATCTTTAGGGATTTAGTACCTCGCGAACAGTGACCAGCTCTCACCGCATCACGACAGTCAGTTTTCAGCTTTCTCTACTGAGGTGCTCGTCCGGAAGAACCGGGACACAATCGCAGTAGTTCTCCCTGCGCTACCTTAGCCGATATAATGGAACGTAAGGTACCAAAACAAGGGAGCCAGGCTAACCCAATTATTGACCCAAGACATGATTCGGAGCCGATGCATATAATGCTATAAGTTCGGGGTGCTGCACTGTCGAAAGTGTTCAGACTTTTCTTGCCATATTATGGGGCTCGATAAGAAGCCCCTGGCAAACTGAGTGTACCAAAATGTACGGATACAATATTGGATAAATATTCAACGGAAAATATGAAGATAGTAATAAGAAGCTGACGCTGTGTACTACTTCCAATTTATTTGGACAATACGGCAAGGCGTAGGTGTATAATTAATGCATTAAGCAGAAAAATAGGACTATTTGACATGTCCTATCCAAGGGCAGGCTACATGTGGGTATGTAAGAACATGTATAATGATCATTGGAGAAGACCACCTGAGTATTCCCTTGTGTGCAAAGCCTCTTGCCTCCTTGGTGTTCCCTCCGTAATGAGTCCGGATATCCGATCTCTCTGAAGGGGCTGCCCCAAAGTGGGGTCCTGAAAAAAGAAAAAAAAGGTATGCGGGCCCATGGCGGCTGAGCCACACTCTGGCCGCATTGTCGTCTCGCCTCCACCTATTCCCATGGTATTTTGAGCGCGTATTTATGTACGCGTGGCACGAACGCCGCCTGAATGGGGTTGGGGTGGAGGCTGGATTGCTAATAGAGCTCCTGGCGTACCTGACTGTCCTATTGTGGGGTACTCCGGACTCGCTTGACGGTGTTCGGGGTTGTCGTTGCCGAATTGGCTGTTTGTCAGAGGAGGATGCTTTGTACTTCTGCCGCGAGGGCCACAGTGTGCTCTTCCGTACGGAGGGAGAGGTCTGTATTTCCATTGACTGTTATGACCCCGTGAGGTCCTGACATTTTGAGCTTGAGGTATGCATAGTGTGGTACCACATTGAATCGAGCGAACGCGGTTCTTCCAAGTAGTGCATGGTAGCCACTACGGAAAGGGACGATATCGAAGATTAACTCCTCGCTTCAGAAGTTATCTGAAGATCCGAAGACCACTTCCAGTGTTATTGAGCCCGTGCAATGGGTCTCTACCCCTGGAAATACCCCTTTGAGGGTGGTTTTGGTGGGTTTGATCCGTGACGGATCGATGCCCATTTTGCGCACTGTGTCCTGATAAAGCAGGTTCAGGCTGCTGCCATCGTCCATGAGGACTCGCGTGAGGCGGAATCGGTCGATGATTGGGTCAAGGACCAATGCGGCTGAGCCGCCGTGACGGATGCTTGTGGGATGGTCCCTACGATTAAAGGTGATCGGGCAGGATGGCCATTGGTTGAATTTTGGGGCGACGGGCTCAATCGCATAGACGCCCCTAAGTGCACGCTTTCACTCCCGTTTGGGGATGTGAGTAGCATAGATCATGTTCAACGTTTTTACTTGGGAGGAAATTTCTTCTGTCCTCTAGTGTTCGCACGCCGGGGCTCCTCGTCATCATCGTTGTGCAGCCCCTTGTCCTAGTTCTCGGAATTTATCTTGCCAGCCTATTTGAACAACCAGCAATCTCTGTTAGTGTGATTGGCTGGTTTATCGGGGGTCCCGTGAATCTGGCACGAGCGGTCGAGTATGCGGTCCAGACTGGACGATCCCGGATTGTTTCTTTTGAACGGCTTCTTCCGCTGACCGGATTTGGAGTTGCTAAATCTGGCATTGACTGCCGTATCCTCAACATTGTTGCCATTGTTTTGACGCTTGTGTCTGTTGCGCCGTGGCTTTCCGTTACTATCACGGATATCTGAAGTGCCAGGGTTTCCTGCGCGGTGTTACTGCGAACCAGCCAGCTGTCCTCACCCGCGCAAAAGCGGGTTATTAGTGTTATGAGGGCCGCCATGGTCTTCGGTTTTTCTTGGCCGAGATGTCGGGCAAGCCACTCGTCACGGATATTATGCTTAAAGGCCGCCAAGGCCTCGGCGTCCGGACAGTCGACAATTTGGTTCTTTTTAGTTAGGAACCATGTCCAGAATTTCTTGGCTGACACTCCGGGCTATTGGGTAATGTGACTTAAGTCATCAGCATCTGGTGATCGCACGTAGGTGCCCTGGAAGTTATCGAGGAATGCGTCCTCAAGATTTTCCCAACTGCCAATGGAGTTTGCTGGCAGGCTATTCAGCCAGTGTCTGGCTGGCCCTTTAAGATTGAGTGGGAGATACTTGATGGCATGTAGGTCATCACCGCGGGCCATGTGAATGTGGAGAAGAAAATCTTCGATCCACACCACGGGGTCGGTTGTGCCATCGTCTGACTCGATGTTGACAGGTTTAAACCCTTCTGGGAATTCATGTTCCATTACTTCATCAGTGAAGCACAGGGGGTGTGCGGCGCCTCTCTGCCGGGCTATGCCGCGGCGCAGTCCAATTAGGTCTGGTCGGTTATGTCTGGTCCGTCCGGATTTATCAGTATTGTATCCGGCGTGACGATCGGTGTCATGAGCTGTGGTGCGCTCCCGTGATCCGTAGATCGATCTTGGTTGTCCTGCGTTGTTTTCCAATATGTCTTGCAGGTCCTGCGTATTGCCCTGGGCCGTAGTGAACTGGCGTGGGGGTGCGGGCTGGTGTCCGGCCTGATATGCCGTTTCGTCCCGGCCACGTGGTGGCCGGTCAGCCTCATCTTATGCTCGAAGTTCAGGCTCTTCGGCCTCTTCTTCTAGCAGTTTGTGATTTGGGTATCCCTTGCTCGGGGGCTCGAGTCCGTATTCCTTGGCCGCCAGGATTTCGGTCCATCTGTCTGCGAGCAGATCTTGGTCAGCTTGGAGCTGCTGCTGCTTCTTTTTCGGGCTTCTTGCAGTGGCTATAAGCCTGCGTTTGAAGCGCTCCTGCTCTATGGGATCCTTTGGTACGCCGAATTCGTCGCCACTGAGGCTCACCTCATCTTCGGAGGGAGGCATATAGTTATCGTCCTCCAAGTATCCGTCCGTCGCCTGTTCGTCTGGGCTAGCCTGCCTGTCTTCCTGTTCGGCTTGCTCAAAGGTTGGTTGATCAGGATCGTATTCCTCTTCGGCACCATCTGGATTTTCTTCTCCAGTTCCCGTATTGTTGTGGCGGGGCTTGGAGCGACGCCGATGACGCCCATGTTTTTCTTTCTTCCCCGAGGGGTTATCTCCCTTTGCCTCATCGCCATTGGTTTCTTTAGGAGTATCCACCATATATATATATCATATGAAGAGGTGGCAGTCCAGCGCCCTGTGGGCGGTGGTTCCTGTTCTTCTCCCGCATCGTCGTCTATATCGTCGATGTCTTCAGAATCGAAGTTAAGCACGTCAGTCAAGTCATCGACCGTGGCTATTAAGTGGGTGGTGGGTGGGTAACGAATTTCTTCGTCGTCAGCTTCCCACTCGAGCCGGACATAGTTCGGCCAGGAGTCTCCTTACAAAGAGAGAGACCTTAATGAATCTAGCACGTCTCCGAAGGGTGAGTGCTAAAAGATATCCGCGGTGGCAAACTCCATAATTGGAGCCCAGTTAGATTCGATGGGCACGGATGCGCGCGTTTCGGAACATACGGCCGGAGACAAGTCCGAGGGTCCAGAAATACAGATTTCCTTAGGAGAGGAGTCTGTGTTCGGCTCCAAAGCCGATGAGTGTGTGTCCTTCGGGGCAGGGTCCATCCACCGGTCCTTGGAAGGCACGACCTGCTCTGGAACGAAGTCCGGAGCTGTAGCAGGTGCAATGTTCCGAATACTGTCCGACTGCAGATCTAGGTCCTGCACGTCGTGATCGTTCAACGCTCCTGACACGGGCCCGAATCCGTCAAAGATCAAGTCTCCGCAGATGTCGGCAGTGTAGTTTAGGTTTCCAAACCTGACCTAATGGCCAGGGGCGTAGCTATCGATCTGCTCCAGATGGCTAAGCGAGTTGGCCCGCAGTGCGAAGCCGCCGAACATGAAGATCGGTCCAGGGAGAAAAGTCTCACCCAGTACGGCGTTGTTGAAGGTGGGAGAAGCCATCAAGACTTACAAAGACGACATAGAGGAACTCTCAATGAAAGCACCAATGTCGGTGTCAAAACCGGCGGATCTCGGGTAGGGGGTCCTGAACTGTGCGTCTAAAGCTAATGGTAACAGGAGGCCAGGGACACGATGTTTACCCAGGTTCGGGCCCTCTCGATGGAGGTAATACCCTACTTCCTGCTTGATTGATCTTGATGATATGAGTATTACAAGAGTTTATCTACCACGAGATCAGAGAGGCTAAACCCTAGAAGCTAGCCTATGGTATGATTGTTGTTTTACGGACTAAACCCTCTGGTTTATATAGACACCGAAGGGGTCTAGGGTTACACAGGGTCGTTTTACGGAGAAGGAGATCTACATCCGAATTGCCAAGCTTGCCTTCCAAGCCAAGGAGAGTCCCATATGGACACGGGACGAAGTATTCTATCTTGTATCTTCATAGTCCAATAGTCCGGCTGTCCGGATACCCCCTTATCCAGGACTCCCTCAGTGTACTTCATATATATGTCATATGATGAGGTGGCTGTACAGCGCCCGATAGGCGGTGGTTCCTGTTCTTCTCGTGCATCGTCGTCCATACCGTTGATGTCTTCGGAGTCGAAGTCGAGCAAGTCAGTTAGGTCATCGACAGTGGCTATTAAGTGGGTGTAGGGTGGGGGACGAATTTCTTCATTGTCCGCTTCCCGCTCGATCCGGACATAGTTCGGCCAAGAGTCTCCTGACAAAGAGAGAGACCTCAATGAGTTTAGCACGCTGCCCAAGGGCGAGTGCTTAAAGATATCCACGGAGGTGAACTCCATGACCGGCGCCCAATCAGATTTGATAGGCGCGGGCGTACGCGGTTCGGATCCTGTAGCCGGAGACAAGTCCGAGGGTCTAATGGTACCGACCTCATAGGAGGTGGAATGAGTGTTCGGCTCCGAGGCCGATGAGTGCGTAGCCTCCGTGGTGGGGTCCATCCGCCCGTCCTCGGATGGCACAATCTGCTCCGGATTATTTCCCAGGGTGGCCGCAGGCGCGATCCCCCGAATACTGTCCGACGGCAGATATAGGTCGTGCTCATCGGGACTGTTCGGCGCACCTGACATGGCCTCAAATCCATCGAAGATCATGTCTCCTCAGATGTCAGTAGTGTAGTTTAGGCTAACAACCCTGACCTAATGGCCAGGGGCGTAGCTATCGATCTGCTCCAGATGGCCAAGTGAGTTGGCCTGTAGTGCGAAGCCGCCGAATGCGAAGATCTGTCCGGGGAGGAAAACCTCCTCCTGCACCACGTTGTTGAAGACGATTGAAGGATCCATCAAGCCTTATCGCGACGACGCAGTGGATCTCTCAATGAAAGCACCAATGTCGGTGTCAAAACCGGTGGATCTCGGGTAGGGGGTCCTGAACTGTGCGTCTAAGGCTAATGGTAACAGGAGGCTGGGGACACGATGCTTACCTAGGTTCGGGCCCTCTCGATGGAGGTAATACCCTACTTCCTGCTTGATTGATCTTGATGATATGATTATTACAAGAGTTGATCTATCACGAGATCGTAGAGGCTAAACCCTAGAAGCTAGCCTATGAATATGATTGTTCTTGTCCTAAGGACTAAACCCTCCAGTTTATATAGACACCGGAGGGGGCTAGGGTTAGATAGAGTCGGTTACAGAGAATGAGATCTACATATCCGAATCGCCAAGCTTTCCTTCCATGCAAAGGAGAGTCCCATCCGGACACGGGATGAAGTCTTCTATCTTGTATCTTCATAGTCCAACAGTCTGGCCAAAGTATATAGTCTGGCTGTCCGGATACCCCCTTATCCAGGACTCCCTCAGTCCCCCACAGCATCACCACCGATAGTGGCTCCAATTTCATAGCCGAGAAGGTGAAAACTTGGTGGGGCAATATGGGCATTAAGCTCGATTACACATCTATCTATCAGCCTCAAACAAATGGGCAAGTAGAACGAGCAAACGGTCTTATTATGAGCGGCATCAAACCCAGACTAGAGCGATCTCTGAAGGAATCAGACACGCACTGGGTCGAGGAGCTTGACTCCGTACTATGGGGGTTGTGGACCACGCCAAATCGCACTACCGGATACACACCCTTCTTCATGGTGTACGACGCAGAGGCAGTATTGCCCTGCGATATTATTCATGACTCACCTCGAGTGCGCATGTATGAAGAGAGAGAAGTCTAGCTTGATCGGTAGGATAGTTTAAATGCCCTGGAGGAGGAGCGCGGCGTTGAAAAAGCTCGTTCCGCATTTTATCAGCAACAGGCTCACGGGTATCAAAGCAGAGAAGTACGGGCCAAAACTTATGACATTGGCGAACTCATTCTATGCCTATTGGAGAAGAAAAAGGACAAGCTCAATCCCAAGTGGGAGGGTCCCTTCATCATTGATAAAATTCTCATTGGAGGAGCGTACCGCCTGCGTGATGCATCAGATAATCGACTCGAGCCGAACCCATGGAACGCGGCCAAACTCCGACGATTCTATGCCTAACGCCGAACTCTTTGTTCGTCTCCTTCCCTCCGCCTTTTTTACTTTTTAGTTATATCCTCTCTCTTTCTTTTTATGGCTCTAAGGCTTTAAGTGTGACTCGACTACACACTCGTGACGCGCTAATCCTCAAGTATGTGCGCTCATTATACCTGGGGGCTTCCTATACAGAAGCTTAATATAATTATATTCCGGGCATCACCCCCACTGCATATGTGTCCCTTTCCCGTATGTACCTTTTCTTCACCATTATATGCATCTATATGACTTAAGTTTTGGCCAAGCTGGGTTGCCTGGCTCCTGTGTTTATGCCCTATGTTCCCATTAGTTCGGCTAGGTCATAAGGGGAGCACCTCTGCAATTGTTACTGCTAGGTACTCCGGACGTGTACCTCAGACTGGGTGAAGCCGAAAGCTAGCGTTCTTAAGGGAATATTCGGTCAGTGAACTAAAGACGTTTTTTTACCTATTACAATACAAACCCCCAGATGTTGCTTATACTGCGTTTTTACTCGCAGTTCGGACATGCACATTAATGCATGCGTACCCATGGAAAGGAACCCTTAACGGAACTATTCTCTCTAGAAGATGTTTCTTATTATCCATGTAATATAACATAGCTGGTTGGGTACTTGTCTGTTCAAGCAATTATGACCCTTACACCTGGTTTCCACGCGTACCCCGGTTTATATAACTGAGCGGGTATTCGGAAACACTCTGGACTTCCAGGTCTGGAGGCTGAAGTGAAAAGGTCTGCCATGACAAATGATTTACAATCCAGATAGGGACAAATATGTCAATTGAAGTACATAGTCACTTAGACTCACATACTTCTTCTTCTATGCCATCCAACAGGCTGTCTAGCCTACAATCCTATTGGGAATACTTTGCGGCTAATCCTACCTGGTCATATACCAAACTAACGGGAATCTCATTCCCATCTGAACCTACAGGTCCGACCCAGGCCATGTGATTCAGATCGAGCTTGGTATATTGTGTTTTTACCATGGCCCAAGCTTCCCTCGCACCTTGTCGACAGGAAGATATCTTCCATAGTAGGAAACACCGCCGCGCTCCCGTGAGCAGCTGTACAAGCTCCCCGATGCTTCCTGGCAGGGAGGCGGATGGCCACAAGGCCTTGGCGACACCCTGCATCACCTGCCGAACTTATTCGTGCAGTTGCGAAAGATCTTGCAGAAGATCGCCTGAGGATCCGGGTATCTCCTCTTCAGGACAACTAGTCAGCATGCCTACAGACATAACTCTGTTAGGCCATTTCTTCGCCAAACTATATAAAGGTTCGTTTGAGCACATACTAAAAATGCCGCATTGAAGTCTTCTATTATCCTTCACGGAGTCAACTAGCTGGGCCTGAACATCTTTCAATTCTACGCTCAGCCGGCTATTGGCATCCTGGAGATTGTTTTTCTCCCGCCTGACCCGTGTAAGTACATGCTCGCCAGCGTCTAGTTGTCGTTGAGCTCTTTGTTGATCCTCTTGTAGGATCTCCAGACTCACTCCGGGATTATCCGTGGAATCCGTTGTTAGATCTGCAACGTGCCGAACACTAAATGGAACACATAATTATGTTTTTTCTCGATCGAGAGAAATATTACCAGATGAGGCCTTCTTGGATTCCTCCGTTTCGGCAGCTGCGGCCCTTAGCTGGGCTTGACACTTATCCAGCTCTTGAGACAAAAGGGTATTCTTCTGTGTAAGAACCTGTTCATACAATGATCCTTAAATCAGTTGTACCAACTGTTTCAGGTCTCAGGGGCTACTGATATACATAATTATCAGATTTTTCTTACCCATATATCTTTTAAATATTGGTTTGTGGCTCTAGCAAGCCCATCTTGAGCAACTCGGATGTACGCGTCTCCTGAGTTTAAGGCATTGAAGGCCTCTTCAAAAAAACTAGGGTAACAGAGTGTGGCCCGCCGACACCGATGATTCATAGCGCTCTCCACCTCGGAATTCATAGCGGATACTCTATCTGAATCCTCTATAGGAGGACCGTCTGGTGTTGTCCCCGTGTTAGCCTCTACCCTTGAGACTGGTGCTAGAATCCGGCTGGTAGACCCATGACGGCCAGGATCCCTGGATATAGTCCGGCGGATGTTCTTTCTGCCAAGACACAACGGACATTGTTATATTTTAAAGATGACAATAATGGAGCATGTTTTAAACCATACCTCTTCGATGGCGGCTCGGCCCTGTCTCTGCTCGCTTTCCTTTTTGGAAGCCTACCCGTCTTGGGCGCCCCTTGTTGGTGAGTCGCCGCGGGTTCGACATGGCACGCCGATGGCCTTCCCTTTATAGCATAATATGTGTGCGGTGGGTAAGGTGGAAGGAGTGAATCCTTTTCAGAAGATAAGTCTCCTGTTTACTTACACGCGATGCTGGGAGGAGGCTGGGGTAGTCGGCAATGATGGCCACCAAGGTGCCATCATAGCTCGCCTGGTAAAACACCCTATCACCAAGCTCCACAAATATGTCCGGATCCTCTTCGAGTCGGGGGTCGAGGGCCCGGTTGTGGTCCTCTGGCTGTGGAGACAGGCTGTGGACCTCCCTCATATCTTTCCGCATTTCCTGTTATGGACTAGCGAGGTAAATATTTGTGATGAAAGACTGCGGGAATGAATAGAGTTGAGTAAGAGATAGCAACTCACCCAGCTAGGGGGGTTGTACATGGAAAATCCGTCCCGTGGCTTAATGTGGATGAACTCCTCTTCTTATCCTTTCTATAAATCGGACATTATTTTTGCCAGAGCGGTGGCGGAGCCGGACCTTTCCGACCATAGCGGGTGGCATCATCTTCTCTGTTGAAGTGCCACATGGGACGCCCTCGATACTGGAGTGGCTGCACCCCTCGGATTATGCATATTGACATAACCTATATTATTGTCAATCCGGATTGGGCAAGCGTTTTTATCCTGCCCATCAATTGAAGGAACTCTTTGCTATCTTCCTTCTTGGGATTCGAGGACGCCAGCTACGACGTTTCTTCAACGGGGCATTTGTAAACTCATGAAGACCCATTCGGATGGGGTTAGGAAGAGAGACGTCCTCTATATAAAACCACTCGGAAGGCCAATCTTCAGATGTCTTCTTCGGAGTGCCGGACAGGTATCCGGTCCCGGCGACGCGCCATATTTCGGCTCCGCCCACTTGGAATATTGATCCCTCTTGATTGCGAGGGACGAGGCAGAACATCCTCTTCCATAGCTCGAAATGAGCTTCGCAACCCAGAAATAACTCGCAAAGGGTGACATAACCTGCGATGTGCAGGATGGAGGCAGGGGTGAAATTGTGCAGCTGGAGGCCATAGTACTCTAGGAGCCCGCGAAGGAACGGATGGATTGGAAATCCGATGCCCCTCAGTAAGTAAGGGACAAGGCACACTCGCTCCCCCTGGATGGGTTGGGAAAACTCTCCGCTTGCTCCCTGGCGTCAAAGGTGGCTAATCCGGCTCGAACGGGGACAAGATATGCAGGTGGAAGAAACCCATGGGTCTGCAACTTCACTAATTGTCCGTGGGATACGGTACACTTCTCCCAATCACCTGGCGTGGCCCTATAGGGGCAAGAGGAAGAGCTGCGGTGGCCGGCCATGATGGATGGTTTTTCGGGTGCACTCTGATGAATCCTCACTTGGGGAAGATGGTGTGATTTGGATCTAAGGATCACCGTCTCTTTAATAGACGATTTATTTACATGGTCAGCGTGGCAAGTGTAAAAATGCTCTGGCTTCTTGCATTCGCTCGACATGTGGAGGCTGACACTATTAAGGTATAGAAGCCGATGAGTGCAATATTAAATGGGAAGCCGGACACGGCTCGTTACAACAGGTACTCTGGAGAATTCAGAGAAGGAACTTGCCTTGCAATGCCGAAGACGATCTGCGCGCCCGACTCATCGTCATTGAAGCCTGGTTCAGGGGCTACTGAGGGAGTCCTGGATTAAGGGGTCCTCGGACAACTGGACTATATGCTTATGCCGGACTGTTGGACTATGAAGATACTAGATAGAAGACTTCGTCTCGTGTCCGGCTGGGACTCTGCTTTGCATGGAAGGCAGGCTTGGTGATTCGGATATTTAGATTCCCTTCTCTGTAACCAACCTGATGTAACCCTAGCCCCCTCCGGTGTCTATATAAGCCGGAGGGTTTAGTCCATAGGACATATACAATCATAATCATAGGCTAGCTTCTAGGGTTTAGCCTCTACGATCTCGTGGTAGATCAACTCTTGTAATACTCAATATCATCAAGATCAATCAAGCAGGAAGTAGGGTATTACCTCCATAGAGAGGGCCTGAACCTAGGTAAACATCGTGTCCCCCGCCTCTTGTTACCATTAGCCTTAGACGCACAGTTCGGGACCCCCTACCTGAGATCCGCCGGTTTTGACACCGACACCATCCAAGAAAAAGGATGATGAGGATCTTGAGAGCTTTGTTGAAATGATCAGACCTATGTTTTTGCGTATGCGTTTGACTGATATGCTTAAAATGAACCCTTATGCTAAGTACATGAACGATATTGTTACAAATAAAAGAAAGATACCGGAAGCTGAAATTTCCACCATGCTTGATAATTATACCTTTAAGGGTGGAATACCAAAGAAACTAGGAGACCTAGGAGTACTAACTATACCATGCTCCATTAAAAGAAACTATGTTAAAACTGCTTTATGTGATCTTGGAGATGGTGTTAGTGTTATGCCTCTCTTTATATCATAGACTTGATTTGAATAAGTTGACACCTACTGAAATCTCTTTGCAAATGGCCGATAAATCAACTGCTATACCTGTCGGTATTTGTGAGGATGTGTCTGTTGTGGTTGCGAATGCTACTATTTTAACGGAGTTTGTTATTCTTGATATTCCCGAGGACGATAGTATATCGATTATCCTTGGTAGACCCTTTTTGAATACTGTAGGTGCTGTTATTGGTTGCAACAAAGGCAATGTCAGTTTTCATGTTAATGGTAATGAGCATACGGTATACTTTCCAAGGAAACAACCTCAAGTTCATAGTATCAATTCTATTGGGAAAATTTCAACGATTACTATTGGAGGTTTTAAATTCCCTCTTCCTCCTTTCAAAAAGAAATATGATATTCTTATTGTTGGGGACATGCATATCCCCATTGAGGTAACCTAGTGTTATTCGAAAATTCTCCGGTTTCATGTTATTTGGAAGAAGTTTGTTAACAAGACCTAATCAACCTAGTTAGTGGATTCCTTTTGATGTGCATGAGATGGATGAAGTTAGAAAGCACAACTCTTTGTACCCTCCTTTTACTTTCTGTTATTTAGATTAAACAAAGCAAAAATAGTATTTTATGTCTGTTTTCTAGATTATCTATGCAATAAAAAATACCCCAAAAATAAAAGTTCTCCAAATGTCCTGAAAATAAAGTATGATTTTTTGTAGAATATTTAAGAATTTCTGGCACTGAGAACACACTAGAGGGCCTACCATTTGGCCACGAGGGCACATGGCATGCCCCCTGCCTCATGGGCCCCACGTGGACCCCCTCCACTTATTCCAGCACCCACTCACTTCGTCTTCCTCCGGACAAAATCATCCAATAGAGCAAACCCGTGTTCTAGCTCATCTTGCTGCCATTTTCGATCTCCTTGCTCAAAGCTCCATTCACAAAACTGTTTTGGGGGGTTGTTCTTCGGTACGTGACTCCTCCAATGGTCCAATTAGTTTTTGTTCTAGTGCTTTATTTATTGCAAATTTTTGCTGCTAAGGTGACCCTGTTCTTGAGCTTGCATTTCAAATTTATATGGTCAAAAGTAGTTTTAATGCATGATATAGCCTCTAGGCACTTGTGGGAGTAGTTGTTATCAATCTTATTGAGTTTGGTTCACTTTATTTTGAGTCACTAAAAGTTTCAGAAATTTTTTAGAAAAAAATGATGAAGAGATTGTTGAAGGGCTCTTCAAGCCGAAGTTCGAAGGATAAGCAAAATGAGGAGAAAAAAAGCTCAAGTACAATCTTCCTCGCACCACGGGAGTCCGGCCGTGCGAATGGCCTTGTGATGCATTCCTAAGAGCCGCTGAAATTTATGATGACTTCTATTACTTGGCTAAGAATGTAGGCCTCACCAACTTCCTCCACGACCAGCGCGAATAGTATCTCCTGCTCACTAATATTTCCGTGCAAATTTTTTATTTCCATGCTATGAAATCACCACCTTGAGTGGAGTTTCACTTATATGATGAGGTTAAGGAGATGTCACTCCATGATTTTTGTTGGGTCTACAAGATACCCTTTGTGGGAAGCATCGAGGAAGCACATCATAGTGATGTGGATGGATTTATTGATAGTTTTTCTGTAGGGAAACAAGGAAAGTTTCCGATTCAAGAATTACTAGTTACACTTTCCTGTTCTATGTTACTTTGTGATATTTGCTAGTAGATGATTAATTGGTCATGGGAATAGTGGAAATATTAGTGCTCCTAATATTGTTATTTTGCGCCAAGCTTTGTTTCATGATTCAACCTTCAGCTTAGGTGCCATTGTTGCTAAACGGTTAAGTCTGAACCGTACAAAGGCACCCATCTTCGGAGGTATGTTTGCTTCACGCCTTGCTAAACACTTTGGGATACCTATTAGGCATTATGAGAAAGAGGAAAAGTTGTTGCCCCCTATTTTTCCAGACTATAAGACTATGGTAGCACATGACTTTGTTGTTAAAAAATAAGAAGCATATGCTTAAGTATAATTTGATATTTAACAAAACTCACTGTGAGACTATTACCTTGCCTGCACCCTCTTTGTTTAACATACTTTCAGGCACGTACCTCATCTTGCCCGAGGCCATTTATGCATACTGGAATCTGACACAAGTTTCAGAGCCTGAGCCTGAGCCACCGCTTGATCCCTATTGTCAGTCTGTTTATTAGTGGGATCCAGAGGAGATCGCTAACCAGTGGCACCCTGAGGTGTTGGGGAACGTTGCAGAAAATTAAAAATTTTCTTACGGTTTCACCAAGATCCATCTATGAGTTCATCTAAGTAAAGAGTCATGGGAGAGAGATTGCATCTACATACCACTTGTAGATCGCGTGCGGAAGCGTTCAAGGGAACGGGGATGATGGAGTCGTACTCGCCGTGATCCAAATCACCGATGACCAAGTGCTGAACGGACAGCACCTCCGCGTTCAACACACGTGCGGAACGGACGACGTCTCCTCCTTCTTGATCCAGCAAGGGGAAAGGAGAGGTTGAGTAAGAAGGCTCCAGCAGCAGCATGACGGTGTGGTGTTGGTGGAGAGGCAGTACTCCGACAGGGCTTCGCCAAGCGCTAACGGAGGAGGAGAGGTGTTGGCGAGGGGAGGGGCTGCGCCTTGGATCAGGTGTTCAGCCCTCCCCTCACCCCTCTATTTATAGGGGAAGGGGGAAGGGGGCCGGCCCCCTCTAGATGAGATCTAGAGGGGGGGCGGCGGCCAGGGAGGGGGCTTGCCCCCCAAGCAAAGGGGGTGCGCCCCCTTTAGGGTTCCCCCCCCAACCCTAGGCGCATGGGCCCAAGGGGGGGGGGCGCACCCAGCCCTCCAGGGGATGGTTCCCTACCCCATGCGGCCCATGTGGCCCACCAAGAGGGGTGGCCCCTCCCGGTGGACCCCGGGAACCCCTTCGGTGGCCCCGGTACAATACCGATATGCCCTCGAAACTTTCCGGTGTCCGCATGACAACTTCCCATATATAAATCTTTACCTCCGGACCCTTCCGGAACTCCTCGTGATGTCCGGGATCTCATCCGGGACTCCGAACAACATTCGGTAATCACATACAAGTCTTCCTAATGACCCTAGCGTCACCGAACCTTAAGTGTGTAGACCCTACGGGTTCGGGAGAGACGCAGACATGACCGAGATGGCTCTCCAGTCAATAACCAACAGCGGGATCTGGATACCCATGTTGGCTCCCACATGCTCCTCGATGATGTCATCGGATGAACCACGATGTCGAGGATTCAATCAACCCTCTACGCATTCCCTTTGTCAATCGGTATGTTACATGCCTGAGACTCGATCGTCGGTATCCCAATACCCCGTTCAGTCTCGTTAGTGGCAAGTCACTTTACTCGTACCGTAATGCATGATCCCGTGACCAAACACTTGGTCACTTTGAGCTCATTATGATGATGCATTACCGAGTGGGCCCAGAGATACCTCTCCGTCGTACGGAGTGACAAATCCCAGTCTCGATCCGTGTCAACTCAACAGACACTTTCGGAGATACTTGTAGTGCACCTTTATAGTCACCCAGTTACGTTGTGACGTTTGGTACACCCAAAGTACTTCTACGGTATCCGGGATTTACACGATCTCATGGTCTAAGGAAAGGATACTTGACATTGGAAAAGCTCTAGCAAAACGAACTACACGATCTTGTGCTATGCTTAGGATTGGGTCTTGTCCATCACGTCATTCTCCTAATGACTTGATCCCGTTGTCAATGACATCTAATGTCCATAGTGAGGAAACCATGACTATCTGTTGACCAACGAGCTAGTCAACTAGAGGCTTACTAGGGACGTATTGTGTTCTATGTATTCACACGTGTATTACGATTTCCGGATAATACAAATATAGCATGAATAAAAGACAATTATCATGAACAAGGAAATATAATAATAATACTTTTATTATTGCCTCTAGGGCATATTTCCAACAGTCTCCCACTTGCACTAGAGTCAATAATCTAGTTACATTGTGATGAATTGAACACCCATAGAGTTCTGGTGTTGATCATGTTTTGCTCGTGAGAGAGGTTTAGTCAACGGATCTGCGACATTCAGATCCGTATGTACTTTGCAAATATCTATGTCTCCATCTTGAACATTTTCACGGATGGAGTTGAAGCGACGCTTGATGTGCCTGGTCTTCTTGTGAAACCTGGGCTCCTTGGCAAGGGCAATAGCTCCAGTGTTGTCACAGAAGAGTTTGATCGGCCCCGACGCATTGGGTATGACTCCTAGGTCGGTGATGAACTCCTTCACCCAGATTGCTTCATGCGCTGCCTCCGAGGCTGCCATGTACTCCGCTTCACATGTAGATCCCGCCACGATGCTCTGCTTGCAGCTGCACTAGCTTACTGCTCCACCATTCAACATATACACGTATCCGGTTGGTGACTTAGAGTCATCCAGATCTGTGTCGAAGCTAGCGTCGACGTAACCCTTTACGACGAGCTCTTCGTCACCTCCATAAACGAGAAACATGTCCTTTGTACTTTTCAGGTACTTCAGGATATTCTTGACCGCTGTCCAGTGTTCCTTGCCGGGATTACTTTGGTACCTTCCTACCAAACTTACGGCATGGTTTACATCAGGTCTGGTACACAGCATGGCATACATAATAGATCCTATGGCTGAGGCATAGGGGATGACGCTCATCTCTTCTTTATCTTTTGCCGTGGTCGGGCATTGAGCCGAGCTCAATCTCACACCTTGCAGTATAGGCAAGAACCCTTTCTTGGACTGATCCATTTTGAACTTCTTCAAAATCTTATCAAGGTATGTGCTTTGTGAAAGACCTATGAGGCGTCTTGATCTATCCCTATAGATCTTGATGCCTAATATATATGCAGCATCTCCAAGGTCCTTCATTGAAAAACACTTATTCAAGTAGGCCTTAATGCTGTCCAAGAATTCTATATCATTTCCCATCAAAAGTATGTCATCTACATATAATATGAGAAATGCTACATAGCTCCCACTCACTTTCTTGTAAACGCAGGCTTCTCCATAAGTCTGCGTAAACCCAAATGCTTTGATCATCTCATCAAAGCGAATGTTCCAACTCCGAGATGGTTGCACCAGCCCATAAATGGATCGCTGGAGCTTGCATACTTTGTTAGCATTGTTAGGATCGACAAAACCCTCCGGCTGCATCATATACAGTTCTTCCTTAAGATGCCCGTTAAGGAATGCCGTTTTGACATCCATCTGCCATATCTCATAATCATAGTATGCGGCAATTGCTAACATGATTCGGACGGACTTAAGCTTCGCTACGGGAGAGAAAGTCTCATCATATTCAATCCCTTGAACTTGCCGATAACCCTTAGTGACAAGTCGAGCTTTATAGATGGTGACATTACCATCCGCGTCCGTCTTCTTCTTAAAGATCCATTTGTTTTCTATCGCTCGCCGATCATTGGGCAAGTCAGTCAAAGTCCATACATTGTTTTCATACATGGATTCTATCTCGGATTTCATGGCTTCTAGCCATTTGTTGGAATCTGGGCCCGCCATTGCTTCTTCATAGTTCGAAGGTTCACCGTTGTCTAACAGCATGATTTCCAGGACAGGGTTGCCATACCACTCTGGTGTGGAACGTGTCCTTGTGGACCTACGAAGTTCAGTAGCAACTTGATTAGAAGTACCTTGATCATCATCATTAATTTCCTCTCCAGTCGGTGTAGGCACCACAGGAACGTTTTCCTGAGCTGCACTACTTTCCGGTTCAAGAGGTAGTACTTCATTGAGTTCTACTTTCCTCCCACTTACTCCTTTAGAGAGAAACTCTTTTTCCAAAAAGGATCCATTCTTGGCAACAAAGATCTTGCCCTCGGACTTAAGTAGAAGGTATACCCAATGGTTTCCTTAGGGTATCCTATGAAGACGCATTTTTCTGACTTGGGTTCGAGCTTTTCAGGTTGAAGTTTCTTGACATAAGCATCGCATCCCCAAACTTTTAGAAACGACAGCTTAGGTTTCTTCCCAAACCATAATTCATACGGTGTCGTCTCAACGGATTTAGACGGTGCCCTATTTAAAGTGAATGTAGCTGTCTCTAGAGCGTATCCCCAAAATGATAGCAGTAAATTGGTAAGAGACATCATAGATCGCACTGTAACACCCCAAAAATTGAACCAAGTTTTTTGTTATTAAAATTTTGCCAAGAGCTAATTTTTTTGCCTGCAAGGATATTTTTGTTGATTTCAAAACCTTTACTTTTAATATTCATGAGTATCTGCCCTAGTGGATCCTTCCAAAACATATTGGACTTCTATGCCATCTCATTAAAACAATTTCCTAATCAGTAGGTTTATTTATTAAATTATTTCACCTTGAGCTATTTTCTTTAAAATGACTTGTTTTAAGTTTGGAGCTCTTTTTGTACTACAACCACTTGATAAATTTAGCTAAAAATTTCCACCAAAATTTGGAGATGTCATGTGATGCCTCTAAATCACTTTTATGCAATAATATATTTCATTCATTGCATATTTTGAGTGCTACACATGTTTTTCTTCTCTGGTCTAGTAGGCATTTTTGCACTGCAACCCTTTTAAATATTTGTTTCTAGCTTCCACCAAAATTATGGGATGTCAGTAGTAGCTTATGATTCCATTATATGCAAAGATCCAAGGATGTTCTTTGAAATTTTTGAGTGAATCAACCTCATGTCCATACTGGTCCAACATGATAGTTTGTACAGCAACCACATTATTGCTTGCTCTTTGGCCCTTGATTCTTTCTCCTGCTTGTAGTCAACCCTGCAAAACCCCTAAGTCCAGGAGCATGCCCTGTTTGGAACACTTTTGGCCCATGTTATTATGCCATTTACTTCCTGTCCAGAAGTGTAGTTTTGCAAAACTTGCACTAGCAAGTTTCTTCTTCTTACAAACTAACCTCACCACCCTCTATTGCACCCATAGAGACACTGCCCTGGAGAATTTTGGCCACTCCAAGAACTACCTAGGTGCCTTTGGCAATTTGTCAAACACTTTGAGTGCTCAGCCAGGTTTGGCATGAATTCAAGTTTACATTGTGAACTTGGCCACCTGACCAAACCACCTTGTCCCTGGAGTTTCCCTCTATCTCTAACCTAGTCCTGTTACTTGCCAGCCCCGCTCAAGCACTCTAGGCTACCATGGCATTTCGTCGAACACCTTCCATGCGTGCACTGGACGCGCCCAGAGCGCGCGTATTGCACGCACGTGCGCTCGAGCCGCCGCGTCACGCCCTGCACTCACCCCAGCCCGTGACCGACCGCAGCCGGCACGCCGTGTCCCCTTGAGCGCAGCATGCTCCCCACTCACCGCATCGCGCCAAGCAGAGCCTCGCCGCGTCCCCAGCAAGCCGAGAGCTAGCCGCCACGGCCGCCCGACAGCCCTGACTCAGGCCAGCGCCGCCCAAGCCACCCCGGCTCACCACCTGCCCCTGTGAACAGCGCAAACTTATCCCCTCGCCCGTCGGCTAGCTATCATCGTCGCCACGACGCCCTAACGCTACAGGGAGGCGGTTCGCTGACGAACTTATCCCCGGCCGCCGCAACCGACCTCGTTGCGCTATATAAGGAGGCCCCCGAGAACGTTCCATTGGCTAAGAAGCCTCAACATGCTCCACTAGCTCACCTGTGGCAGCCAATCAACCCGGGGAGGTCTTCTTCCCCGTCTCCAGCAACTGCAGCCGCCGCCACTGCCCCGATCATTCCGGCACCACCAGAGCCTCCCCCTCTCCACTCTCTTCACCAGGAACTCCCTCTCCCCCTTGTAAATACACCCCTGCTCGATTTTGATCGAGACCCACTGCGGGGGAAAAATCACTTTGTCACTGAAGCCCCCCTCCGCCGCGGAGCTCGCCGCCGGCGACTCCCTCCACCCCGGCGACCCTGCGACCACCGGAAGGACCGCCTAGGAGTGGCGGATCCATCCCTGCTCTTAGCTGCCCACGAAGAACCGACGTTCGCCGGTGACGATCGCCGGAGTCCCCGCCTCTGTCCGGCCAGAGGGAGAAGAGGGAAGGCGACTGGTCAAACCTGACTAGTGGGCTAGACAGGCCCACTGTCAGTGACGCAACCCCGCCGCCACGTATAGTAAGTAGAGGCGCAGTTTCAAAGTACGCTTTCGACGTATACGCATTTATTTGAAAATGTTTTCTTTTCTGTTTTATTTTTAATAACAGATTTTGACCAAACTTTGACCTGCTGTATCTTTTAAAATATAACTCCAAATGAATTGATTCTTTTTCCTACCTCTCTCAAATTTAACCTAGTTTATTTTAAGATTTATTTGAAAAATTTTCAACCAACTTTTTGTGCTTCTTTTGAATTTGTGTGTTAATTCAAATTTGTTTAAAATAGGACTTTGGAGAGAGAGAAGAAAACTTTCAACAGTTTTGGAGTGCACCCTGCCCTTCCACACATGGAAGGCAAGCATTCTGAACTCTGGCATGATATTTTTGAGTGTTCATTGACACACTTATCACACTACCTCCTTTGTTGGAGAGATTGTTATTTCATGTGAAATGATCATGAGCATAGATGCATATTTGGGATTTCCATGCTGTTGGAAATGATCACACCTGTGATGATAATCATCCTCATGTGCCTTGCATGCATACCGGCAGGAACCCGGGAAAACCATCTGCCTTGGGTAGGCATGAGTTTGTCGCCGGTCTCCATCGGGACGGTTATGTCTGGTATGGCATGGTAAGGTAATATGAGCGGTGACTCTGTTGGTTGAAATATAATCATTGTGCTAATCAT
Source organism: Triticum dicoccoides (assembly GCF_002162155.2). Classification (NCBI taxonomy): domain Eukaryota; kingdom Viridiplantae; phylum Streptophyta; class Magnoliopsida; order Poales; family Poaceae; genus Triticum; species Triticum dicoccoides. The sequence goes on along the minus strand of NC_041391.1, from coordinate 93,084,033 downwards.
GCAGGGAATACTTAAACCTCCTGAGTCGACCATAGATCGAGTTTTGTCCCAGTAACCCCCATACTTGTTTTGTACTACCACTCGTCTCTACATCAAGTAGGGTACGGTTCAGTAAGTTGTCAACCTCTTCCTAGCACACACCGTACAGAGAGGCCAGGGTGGAAGATACTGGTTGTAGTTGGTAGGCAGGCCACCTGGTCCGAGGGCATGGGTGTTTCCGGTTGAGACCGAGAGGGGAGGCCACCCCTTAGAGCGCTCAATATAAATTTGATCCCATGCTACGCGAGGTTGTAGCCTCCCCACTTAGAGTTGGCTTGACAGGTGTCATGGGTGATTCCAGACACGTGTGAGTTAAGCTGGTGTGTGCAAGTGAGGTGTGTTTTCAACAAAAAGACCATAGACGGAATTAGTCCCGATGGACTAAAGAAATCCGTTACTCGTGGGTAAAGAGTACACCCTCTGCAGAGATTAAATCTATTTGAATATCCGTGTCCATGGTTAAGGACTACAGTCTGGGAAGGGTCAAGTGTCGGTCTTAGTGTCGGTCTTCGGAGGTGAAACTGTTAAACCAGAACGGGAATTTCTACTTGTGACTTGTGATAATTATGATTATTATTATTGTTGACTAACCCGTGATATTATTGTTATCATCGAGTATCTCTGGGATGGTTCTACCTCTGGGATATTCACTATGATTGTTTCTTTTAAAGCCCTTTATGTGGTGTCGCTCAGACGCCTGACTGTGGCATTTCTTTTAAAGCCCTTTATGTGGTGTCGCTCAGACGCCCGACTGTGGCATTTCTTTTAAAGCCCTTTATGTGGTGTCGCTCAGACGCCCGACTGTGGAATTTCTTTTAAAGCCCTTTATGTGGTGTCG
>NC_041391.1:93078722-93083054 GCF_002162155.2 Triticum dicoccoides | reverse complement strand
TTTCTTTTAAAGCCCTGTATGTGGTGTCGCTCAGACGCCCGACTGTGGCATTTCTTTTAAAGCCCTGTATGTGGTGTCGCTCAGACGCCCGACTGTGGCATTTCTTTTAAAGAACTGTATGTGGTGTCGCTCAGACGCCCGACGATGGCATTTCTTTTAAAAGCCCTGTATGTGGTGTCGCTCAGACGCCCGACTGCGGCATGTTTATTATTTATTTTCATAATTTTAATATTGCTATGTTATTGCATATCCATATTTAATATGTTCGTACGCATCAGAGTTTTATTTATCATTGGTGACTGACATCATGTTCATAAAATATTTTCAGCACATAGCTGTCATATTATGCCGTGTTCATAGTGTTTGCGAGTACATTCAAAGTACTCACTGGCTTGTCCCTGGCTATTGTCTTGGCCAGATTTCTTGCACGAAGAGGAGCGACGTGATGACAGCCCCGGAACCTAAGCAATGGTGATAGCAGCCTCGCGAAGATAGGAGTTAACCTGGTCAGCTGTTCCCGTGGGGAATGGAGTCCCATAGGCACTGATGATTCACAACTCGCTTCCGCCATCAACCACTAGAAACCATTTGTTGTACTCACCGGCCAGGATGGTCTTGTGCTACAAATTTTGTATTTTGCTTGGAATTTCTGTATCAAGTTGGTGCCTCATCAGCAAACAGTTATCCTAGGGCTGATGGGCACAAGGGCCATTTTTTGGGAATTAGTACCCGGAGAATCGGTCGCCACACGCACCATATCCAATAGAGTGAGATTACGACGTTCTGACACACCGTTACGCTGAGGTGTTCCAGGCGACGTGAGTTGTGAAACAATTCCACATTTTCTTAAGTGTGTACCAAATTCATGACTTAAATATTCTCCTCCATGATCCGATCGTAAGAACTTTATCTTTCGGTCATGTTGATTCTCTACTTCATTCTGAAATTCCTTGAACTTTTCAAAGGTCTCAGACTTGTGTTTCATCAAGTAGACATACCCATATCTACTCAAGTCATTAGTGAGAGTGAGAACATAACGATATCCTCCGCGAGCCTCAACGCTCATTGGACCACACACACCGGTATGTATGATTTCCAACAAGTTGGTTGCTCGCTCCATTGTTCCGGAGAACGGAGTCTTGGTCATTTTGCCCATGAGGCATGGTTCGCATGTGTCAAATGATTCATAATCGAGAGACTCTAAAAGTCCATCAGCATGGAGCTTCTTCATGCGCTTGACACCAATGTGACCAAGGCGGCAGTGCCACAAGTATGTGGGACTATCGTTATCAACTTTACATCTTTTGGTATTCACGCTATGAATATGTGTAACATTACGTTCGAGATTCATTAAGAATAAACCATTGACCATCGGGGCATGACCATAAAACATATCTCTCATATAAATAGAACAACCATTATTCTCGGATTTAAATGAGTAGCCATCTCGTATCAAACGAGATCCAGATACAATGTTCATGCTCAAAATTGGCACTAAATAACAATTATTGAGGTTTAAAACTAATCCCGTAGGTAAATGTAGAGGTAGCGTGCCGACGGCGATCACATCGACCTTGGAACCATTCCCGACGCGCATCGTCACCTCGTCCTTCGCCAGTCTCCGCTTATTCCGCTGCTCCTGCTGTGAGTTACAAATGTGAGCAACGGCACCGGTATCAAATACCCAGGAGTTACTACGAGTACTGGTAAGGTACACATCAATTACATGTATATCAAATATACCTTTAGTGTTGCCGGCCTTCTTCTCCGCTAAGTATTTGGGGCAGTTCCGCTTCCAGTGACCCTTCCCCTTGCAATAAAAGCACTCAGTCTCAGGCTTGGGTCCATTCTTTGACTTCTTCCCGGCAACTGGCTTATCGGGCGCGGTAACATCTTTGCCGTCCTTCTTGAAGTTCTTCTTACCCTTGCCCTTCTTAAACTTAGTGGTCTTATTGACCATCAACAGTTGATGTTCTTTCTTGATTTCAACCTCTGCTGACTTCAGCATTGAGAATACTTCAGGAATGGTCTTCACCATCCCCTGCATATTGTAGTTCAACACAAAGCTCTTGTAGCTCGGTGGGAGCGACTGAAGGATTTTGTCAATGACCGCCTCTTCCGGGAGGTTGATCTCCAACGGGGACAGGCGGTTGTGCAACCCAGACATTTTGAGTATGTTCTCACTGCCAGAACTGTTTTCCTCCATCTTACAACTATAGAACTTGTCGGAGACTTCATATCTCTCGACCCGGGCATGAGCTTGGAAAACCATTTTCAGCTCCTCGAACATCTCATATGCTCCGTGCTTCTCAAAACACTTTTGGAGCCCCGGTTCTAAGCTGTAAAGCATGCCGCACTGAACGAGGGAGTAATCATCAGCACGTGATTGCCAAGTGTTCATAATGTCTTGGTTCTCTGGGATGGGTGCTTCACCTAGCGGTGCATCTAGGACATGTCTTTCTTGGCTGCTATGAGGATGATCCTCAGGTTCCGGACCCAATCCGAATAGTTGCTGCCATCATCTTTCAGCTTGGTTTTCTCTAGGAACGCGTTGAAGTTCATGTTGACATGAGCGTTGGCCATTTGATCTACAAGACATATTTTGCAAAAGTTTTATACTAAGTTCATGATAACTAAGTTCATCTAATCAAATTATTTAATGAACTCCCACTCAGATTAGACATCCCTCTAGTCATCTAAGTGCTACATGATCCGAGTCAACTAGGCCGTGTCCGATCATCACGTGAGACGGACTAGTCATCATCGGTGAACATCTCCATGTTGATCGTATCTTCCATACGACTCATGTTCGACCTTTGGGTCTCTGTGTTCCGAGGCCATGTCTATACATGCTAGGCTCGTCAAGTTAACCCTAAGTGTTCTGCATGTGTAAATCTCTCTTACACCTATTGTATGTGAACGTAAGGATCTATCACACCCGATCATCACGTGGTGCTTCGAAACGATGAACTTTAGCAATGGTGCACAGTTAGGGGGAACACTTTCTTGAAATTATTATAAGGGATCATCTTATTTACTACCGCCGTTCTAAGTAAACAAGATGCATAAAACATAATAAACATCACATGCAATTATATAGTAGTGACATGATATGGCCAATATCATATAGCTCCTTCGATCAGCATCTTCGGGGCTCCATGATCATCTTCGTCACCGACATGACACCATGATCTCCATCATATTGATCTCCATCATTGTGTCTTCATGAAGTTGTCACGCCAATGACTACTTCTACTTCTATGGCTAACGTGTTTAGCAATAAAGTAAAGTAATTTACATGGCGTTCTTCAATGACACGCAGGTCATACAAAAATAAAGACAACTCCTATGGCTCCTGCCGGTTGTCGTACTCATCGACACGCAAGTCGTGATTCCTATTACAAGAACATGATCTCATACATCACAATATATCATTCATCATTTATCACAACTTCTGGCCATATCACATCACATGACAATTGCTGCAAAAACAAGTTAGATGTCCTCTAATTGTTGGTGCATCTTTTTCGTGGCTGCAATTGGGTTCTAGCAAGAACGTTTTCTTACCTACGAATAACCACAACGTGATTTTTGTCAACTTCTATTTACCCTTCATAAGGACCGTTTTCATCTAATCCGCTCCAACTAAAGTAGGAGAGATAGACACCCGCTAGCCACCTTATGCAACTAGTGCATGTCAGTCGGTGGAACCTGTCTCACGTAAGCGTACGTGTAAGGTCGGTTCGGGCAGCTTCATCCCACAATACCTCTGAAGCAAGAAAAGACTAGTAGCGACAAGCAAGTTGACAAGATCTACGCCCACAACAAATTTGTGTTCTACTCGTGCAATAGAGAACTACGCATAGACCTAGCTCATGATGCCACTGTTGGTGAACGTTGCAGAAAATTAAAATTTTTCTTATGGTTTCACCAAGATACATCTATGAGTTCATCTAAGCAACGAGTCATGGGAGAGAGATTGCATCTACATACCACTTGTAGATCGCGTGCGAAAGCGTTGAAGGGAACGGGGATGGTGGAGTCGTACTCGCCGTGATCCAAATCACCGATGACCAAGTGCTGAACGGACAGCACCTCCGCGTTCAACACACATGCGGAACGGACGACGTCTCCTCCTTCTTGATCCAGCAAGGGGAAAGGAGAGGTTGAGGAAGAAGGCTCCAGCAGCAGCACGACGGCGTGGTGTTGGTGGAGAGGCAGTACTCCGACAGGGCTTCGCCAAGCGCTAACGGAGGAGGAGAGTTGTTGGGGAGGGGAGGGGCTGCGCCTTGGATCAGGTGTTCAGCCCTCCCCTCACCCCTCTATTTATAG
>NC_041391.1:93027911-93078486 GCF_002162155.2 Triticum dicoccoides | reverse complement strand
CAAGCAAAGGGGGTGCGCCCCCTTTAGGGTTCCCCCCCAACCCTAGGCGCATGGGCCCAAGGGGGGGTGCCCAGCCCTCCAGGGGCTGGTTCCCTGCCCCACACGGCCCATGTGGCCCACCAAGAGGGGTTGCCCCTCCCGGTGGACCCCCGGAACCCCTCCGGTGACCCCGGTACAATACCGATATGCCCCCGAAACTTTCCGGTGTCCGCATGACAACTTCCCATATATAAATCTTTACCTCCGGACCCTTCCGGAACTCCTCGTGACGTCCGGGATCTCATCCGGGACTCCAAACAACATTCGGACATGACCGAGACGGCTCTCTGGTCAATAACCAATAGCGGTATCTGGATACCCATGTTGGCTCCCACATGCTCCTCGATGATGTCATTGGATGAACCACGATGTCGAGGATTCAACCAACCCCGTATGCAATTCCCTTTGTCAATCGGTATGTTACATGCCCGAGACTCGATCGTCGGTATCCCAATACCTCGTTCAGTCTCATTACCGGCAAGTCACTTTACTCGTACCGTAATGCATGATCCCGTGACCAAACACTTGGTCACTTTGAGCTCATTATGATGATGCATTACCGAGTGGGCCCAGAGATACCTCTCCGTCATACGGAGTGACAAATCCCAGTCTCGATCCGTGTCAACTCAACAGACACTTTCGGAGATACCTGTAGTGCACCTTTATAGTCACCCAGTTACGTTGTGACGTTTGGTACACCCAAAGTACTCCTACGGTATCCGGAAGTTACACGATCTCATGGTCTAAGGAAAGGATACTTGACATTGGAAAAGCTCTAGCAAAACAAACTACACGATCTTGTGCTATGCTTAGGATTGGGTCTTGTCCATCACGTCATTCTCCTAATGACGTGATCCCGTTGTCAATGACATCTAATGTCCATAGTGAGGAAACCATGACTATCTGTTGACCAACGAGCTAGTCAACTAGAGGCTTACTAGGGACGTATTGTGGTCTATGTATTCACACGTGTATTATGATTTCCGGATAATACAATTATAGCATGAATAAAAGACAATTATCATGAACAAGGAAATATAATAATAATACTTTTATTATTGCCTCTAGGGCATATTTCCAACATGAGGACCCTCCTCAGTACACCGAAGAGAGTAGCTTCGAGCAGTGGCCATAGAACAACTTAGGCCAGAAGCCTAAGCTTGGGGGAGTAAGTATTTCTCACCGACATTACCTTCATGTTCACACACTCATGCTAGTCATCGGTGCTCATACTTTTTCATTGTACTATCCATGCTAGTTTATTTTCTTTTCTTGCTTTGTTCTTGTGTGTTTGAATAACCTTAAGAAAAACAAAAAATAGCCTTTAGCTAGTTTACTTTCCATGCTTGTAGTAGTAATATTAAAAGAAAACCCAAAAAGATTTCTCGTTCTTGTTTTGCTTGCTGGGAGCTTTCCCATGTATATAGTTTTATTTATTTTATTTTCTTTGGAGGTCGAGAGGAGAAGACCATGATGAAAATGTTGAGTGGCTCTCATATGCATTATTGTTGATCTAACTAGGAGCCCATATTACCTTGTCTTCTCCTTTGTATTAAATGCTTGAAGATTCCAGTTTAGTCCAATGCACGTGCACTATTACTATTATCCACACCGTTCGGTCGTGCAAGTGAAATGCAATAATGACGAGATATGATGGACTAATTGAGATGAGAGAAGCTGGTATGAACTCGACCTATCTTGTTTTTGTAAATATGATTAGTCCACCATTCCCGATTCAGCCTATTATGGATGAAACGTGTTTGGAATGACAATTAGAGATCATAGTTGCTCATGCCATGCTTAATTAGCTAGGAGATTATAATGGTTTATCTTGCGTGCCAACATGCTATTAAAATGGTTGTGATGTGATATGATAGGGTGGTATCCTCCTTTGAATGATTCGAGTGGCTTGACTTGGCACATGTTCACGCATGTAGTTGAAACAAAATCAACATAGCCTTCACAATATTTATGTTCAGGGTGATTTATATCCTACTCATGCTTGCACTCATTGTTGATTAATCTTAATGCATGTTCATGACTGTTGTCACTCTCTAGTTGGTCGCTTCCCAGTCTCTTTCTACTTCACTTGTATTAAGAGGGAATACTGCTTGTGCATCCACTTCCATAAACCCCAAAGTTATTCCATATGAGTCCACCATACCTTCCTATATGCAGTATTTACCTGTCGTTCAAGTAAATTTGTATCTGCCAAACTCTAAACCTTCAAATGAAATTCTGTTTTGTATGCTCGAATAGCTCATGTATCAACTAGGGTTGTCTATATCTTCCATGCTAGGTGGGTTATTCTCATGATGAGTGGACTCCGCTCATCATTCACGAGAAAATGGCCGGTAACCAGGATGCACAGTCCCATGCTCAAATCAAATCAAAGTAAATGCAAACAAAACTCCCCTAGGATTGTTGTTAGTTGGACGACACCCATTGTTTCAGGCCAGCCATGGATTGATGTTCGTTGGTGGTGGGGGAGTATAAACTTTCCCATTCTATTTGGGAACTGCCTATAATGTATGTAGCATGGAAGATATCAAGACCTCTTGGTTGTTATGTTGACAATGAAAGTATGCCGCTCAAAATATTATTCATCTCTGTTTCAAAACTCGAGCTCTGGCACCTGCTTCCCTCTACGAAGGGCCTATCCATTTACTTTTATGTTGAGTCATCATCCTCTTATTAAAAAGCACTAGTTGGAGAGCACCGCTATCATTTGCATGCATTACTATTAATTTACATTGAGTATGACTGTGACTGGATCTCTTTTACCATGAATTACAATGTCTAGTCAGTTCTTGATCTTCAGGGGTACTCTGCATTTATGTTTTGCAGTCTCAGAAAGGGCTAGCGAGATACCATCTTGTTATATCATATTATGATTGTTTTGAGAAAGTGTTGTCATCCGAGATTTATTATTATTGCTTGCTAGTAGATTATGCCATTGATATGAGTAAAGTGAGACCTAAATGTTATTGAGAATATGGTTAGTTCCTAATCTTTGCTGAAAACTTGAATGTTGGATTTACATATTTGCAACAACAAGATCAAACAGAGTTTGTAAAGGTTTTTCTTTATCACTTTCAGTTTATCAACTTAATTGCTTGGGGACAAGCAAAGGTTTAAGCTTGGGGAGGTGATACCTCTCCAACGTATCTACTTTTCCAAACACTTTTTCCCTTGTTTTGGACCCTTGCATGATTTGAATGGAACTAACCCGGACATACGTTGTTTTCAGCAGAACTGCCATGGTGTTATTTCTGTGCAGAAATAAAAGTTCTCGGAATGACCTGAAAATCCACGGAGATACGTTTTGGAATTAATAAAAAATATTGGCAAAAGAATCAACATCTAGGGGCCCACACCCTGTCCATGAGGGTGCAGGGCGCGCCCCCCTGCCTCGTGGGCCCCCTGGGACTCCACCGACTAAATATATTCACTTTTGGGGAGAAAAAATTAGAGAGAAGGATTCATTGCATTTTACAATACGGAGCCGCCGCCAAGCCCTAATCTTCCTAAGGAGGGCTGATCTGGAGTCCATTCGGGGCTCCGGAGAGGGGAATTGAAAGTGCTAGTTATCAACTAGAGGGGGGGTGAATAGGCGATTTTTATCAAAGTCTTCAAAACATGGAAGTTTCGAAGACAAACAATAGAAATGACCTAATTGATATGCAGCGGAATATAAACTACAACAAGCAAGCTATAGTCAAGTATGCAATAGTGTTAACGTACAAAGACTAATAGCAGCTAGGTAGTAAGGATCATGATGGAAGATAGTATGAAGCCAATCAACAATAGTAGTCAAGCAATGAAGTCAAACAGATAAGACAGATAAGCAATGACTTCACGAAGACAAACTCAAAGTAAAGGAGGGAAGGGATAGAACCAGTCACTTGTTGAAGAAACAGGATTTGTTGGACAAGTTCCAGTTGCTGTGACAACTATACGTCTGGTTAGGGAGGCTAAGATTCAACTCAAAAGACCGCGTCTTCACCTTATTCCCCTTGAGCTAAGGACACACAGTCCTCGCCCAATCACTCTGGTAAGTCTTCAAGGTAGACTTCCGAACCTTCACAGACTTTGTTCACCGGCAATCCACAATGACTCTTGGATGCTCAGAACGCGACGCCTAACCGGCTGGAGGATACACAGTCCTCAAGTGTAACAAGTCTTCAGGTCACACAGACAGAAAGACTTCAGTGATGCCTAGCACTCTTTGGCTCTGGGTGTTTGGGCTTTGTCCTCGCAAGGATTTCTCTCTCAAAGGCTTCGAGGTGGGTTGCTCTCAAAACGACAAAAGCCGTAAACTAACTCTGAGCAGCCACCAATTTATGGTGTAGGGGATGGGATGTTTATAGCCACAAGGCAACCCGACCTGATATGTCCGAAATGACCCTGGGTCACTAAGGAACTGACACGTGTTCCAACGGTCAGATTTCAAACACACACGACAACTTTACTTGGGCTACAAGCAAAGCTGACTCATCTAGCTCTGGATAAGATTTTCTCTCATTGTCTTCGCTCGAAGACATAGGATTTGGGTTGAGCATCACTACAGTCACTCTGACTTAGTTCACTTGGACCCCACTTAATAGTACGGTGGTTCCTATGACTCAACACAGAAGAAAAGGAAACAATGAAACAACTCAGTCTTCGCACTCCATAGTCTTCACTCAATGTCTTCTCATGTCATAGTCTTCAATGTGAACATTTTCACACACCACCATTGTCTTCAATGTCTTCATACATTTTTAGGGGTCATCTCCAGTAGGTAAACTGAATCAATGAGGGACACTACCTGCGTTATCCTGCAATTCTCACAAATGCATTAGCCCCTCAACCAACTTTGTCGTCAATACTCCAAAACCAACTAGGGGTGGCACTAGATGCACTTACAATCTCCCCATTTTTGGTGATTGATGACAAACTGGTTGAAGTTTTCAACGGGAAAGAAGTATGTGAAATTGTAAAGGGTAGCGTATTGTCTTCATAAGTGGCAAGGGCTCCCCCTGAAGATGTGCATATAAATAATTTGCTTTTGGAATGCAAATGCACATGGCAGGTTGTACTTGTGGAGATCCTCTTCAACTTATGAAGATAATTCATCATGCACGAAATGATATAGCTAAGAGAATGACATGCATAATGAAAAATGGACGTCTGCAGAATGATCTAAGTGCGGAAGTTATCATCACACGTGGAAACGCAAATAAGTAGTAGACGACCATCAAGTTTAAGTGTTACAACTCAAAGAACAAAGTGTATCAAAGGCAAGAGTTGTAAGCACTAGGCAAAAATATAAAGCAACCGCCCTTATGAACCCGCTTGAAGACTATCAACTCATATGCTTCTCCCCCTTTTGTCAGTAATGATCAAAAAGGTTTGAAGACATAGAGAATCTACTCATCCTCTTGAGGAGTAGGTGAAGCAGCAGGGTTGTCGTTGTTAGTTGGCGGTGCAGACGAACTTGGTGCAGTGTTGATGCGTGCAGAAGTAGGGGGCGGTGAAGTTGCATCGTCTTCATCATCGATCACAATTGCATTTACAGTTGCCGCGGAGGAAGAATAGTCAGAGTCTTCAAGAGATGGAGTTCTACGTAGGACAACATTCCGTGGAGGAGTGGAGTCAAACTTGAATCTTTCAGTGAAGCCATCGTCTTGAAGATCTGCTTCAGCATTGAGCAGGGTCAAACTCTTCCATGATCGCCGACAAGTTTCATGAGTGACAAATGCATTCTTGGTGGCAAGGTTTCGAATGCGATTTACATCCACCAAGAGGCTTTACATCTGACGCTTGAGCCAAAAATGATGCTTATCTTGCTTCTGATGCAGGGCCACAAGAAGTTCTCGGTCATTTAGGACCCGAGAGCACTTCCGAGGTCTTTGAGCAATGGTGCTCTCAGTAGCTTCAGTTGGCGCACGATGAGATTGACGAGTGTTTCCAGCCATTGGATAGACACGAGTTACTGCTTGGACTCCTTCAATAGGCTGAGTGAAGCTTTGGTGTTCAGCATTTTGAAGACTAAGAGGCTTCTTGGCAGGTTCAGGGTATATGGCTTCAACTGACATATCAACCTCTGGTAGAAAGATCACACGATTGCGAGCAGAGGGTTGATAGTTGATAGCAGAGTGTTGCTTGATGAGGCGCATGACCCATGGAGCATAGAACTTCAGGCCAAACAGATCAGATCCAGATGCAGCCAGTTACCTAAGGTAGAAATCTTGTGCATTGAAGCTGATGCCATTGAGGATGTAAAAGACCAATGTCTTCAAGGCTCCTTCAAGTTTTGCGGCTGATGAATGTCCTTTGATTGGCCACAGAGTCCGCCTTATGATGTGATATATGGTGCGCGGAAGATACTCAAGGTCATCAACAAAGAATTCCTTTGGATATTTAGCATCATGTGGCAAAGGCTTCATCATGCTTAACATCTGGCTCATGTTTGGTTCTGGCTTATGGAAGATGCTCTCCAGTGCATTGCGGTGGTTTTGGCAACCAGGTTCATATAGCTCTCCGGGAGTGGATAGGCCTGTAAGCTCAATGATGTCAAGAGCTTTGGCTTCATGATGAACATTTCCTGTAATCCACTCGAGAACCCAGGTCTTTGTATCTCTGTTATATCCACGAATGTGGAGGGTAGCATAGAATTGAAGCAGAAGTTCTTCATTCCAATGCTCTTTGTGTGTCACAAAGCTGAGCAGACCAGCATCACGAAAGCAGTCAAGTGCTTCTTCTAAGCATGGCAGTCCAGCAATGGCTTCAGTGTCGAGGCGCATATGAGGGAAAATGCGCCCTTGATCATACAGAACACATGAGTAATAGCTTCGCTACTGAAGACTCCAAAACTGATCTGATGATATTCTTGGCCTTGTGTAGGGGTTCTTTGAGCTGTCAAAGAATGTGTTGTGGCTCTTGAAGCCATTTGCATTGAAGGACCCGACAGATGTGGCAGTACCTGGAAACCTTGGCAGTCTTGGCTTTGGCTTCTGGACCTGAGGCCTATGCTCAATGTGATAGTCAAATTGAGGACCAGAGACATTAGGCGGAGGGACCAGAACGGGCCATCTTACTGTGATTAGCTCGCCATGGTTGTATGCTTGCTCGATTGTATAGGGCCTTGGTGGCGGAACAGGAGCAGTGGCAGCAACAGTAGCTTCGGGCTGCACAACATAAGCTTCAGGAGCATTTTCAGCATTGACTTCTGGTACAGTGCTTTGGACATGCTCCACATTAGCTTCAGCCATGACTATGTCATTGGCTTCATTGGTGTTGGTGGTGGCAGCCTCAAGGTTTTCAACCTCCACTTGCTGAGCTGGAGGGTCAGGCATAGACACGTTCACTTCATGAACAACTTCTTCAGGAATGGGGGGAGTAGGGACATGTTCTTCTTGACGTTCGTCATCGGCTGATGCAGCCGGATTGTCTTCAGCAGCTGGGGCTTCAGACACGGAGACATTCACAGTTGGAGTGGCTTCTGAAAACACTTGACGTGCAACAGGTTGATGGTGCACTTCTCCTTCTGGAACGCTCGGAAGATGGGCTTGAGGCTTTGCTCCTTTGTGAAGCCTTTGTAGTACAGGAGACGCCTTTGGAGATGGAGTGGGCAGGTCCTCATCCTCTTCAACTTGCACGGATGGAGTGGCTTGTTGTTGTTGGGGAGTACTGGGGGAGTCTTGTTGTTGCGGGCGATCAGCCCATGAAGCATCATGAGCAATTGGCGTCAGAGGACGACCAATGCTGATGATTTCGCTGTTCGTATGAACAAGCGATGATACCACATTGTATTCAATTTGAGGAAGAACTTCATCATCTTCAACATTGTCATGATGACCAATGTCTTCAGCAGTGATGGGATCAACTACTGGAATCTCTTCAGCTTCAGGGGCCTCTGTGGAAGCAGGCTCATGAACAGTCATTCGTATTTCTTGGGTAGCGGATGCCGGACGAACCACTGAGATGGGTTCAACAACAAGGGGCTCTGTGGGAGCAGCCCGATTCTTCTTGGTCTTGCGCTTCTTCTTGGAGGGAGCAGCATCAAAGGCTTCTGAGGTTTTCCTTTTTCTGTCTTCAGCCTCTGCAGCTCTCGTCTTCTTCTGTTCTGAAGTGGTTGATGGGACCTTTGGCTTCGAGCCAGTCATGCTGCTTGGGAAGACAATGCGAGGTTCATCTTGCCTTGAAGGTGCAGGTTGGACAGTCGATTTCTTCTTCTTCTTTGCAGCCATCCTGGGGTCGATGCCAGGACAACCAAGAGCCTTGCGCTTTTCAGCCTCATTGTAGGCAAGCACACACTTGTCAGCCAGATCTTTCATGCGCTCACGAGAGCCTCTAGCTTCTTCACGCTTCTTGTGAAACGCCTCTTTGAGCTCGTGAAGCATGATCTTGAAGTTCTTGACATCTTGCACACTGAGATTGGCCACATGCATCTTGAACTGAGCCTTTTCATAGTCAATCTTGTGCTTCAGTTCGACGATGCGCTGAGCAATAGCTAGCTCAGAAGCAATGGCACCATTGAAGGCGACGCTGAGGCCAATTGGAAGTTGCAGATCATCAAAGTTGAGATTTGGTGTGTCAAACCATTCATCAATGAAGTTATGGAGGACAGCCACATCAAAGAGAGGCAAGTTATTGAAGATCTCTGCTTCTTCCTTGCTCTTGATCAGTTGCTCAAGAGCATCATCTGCAAGATCGTCATCGCTGGACAGATCAATGTGCTCATCACGTAGAATGGCAGCAGGAGTCAAAGCCTGATCAGTACTCTTGACGATTTTCTTTTTCTTCTCCGTCTTCTTGGAGATGCGTGAAAGATCTTCAGACTGCACACTGTCTTCAGGAGGTGCAGTGGCCAGTGGCTTCACACAAGAAGCTTTTGGAGGTGCAGCTTATGATGAAGCCTTAATCTTTTTTGGCTTTTGCGTCTTTGGAGGAGGAGCTGGGGCTTCATCAGAATCAGCATCATTGTCAGAATGATCCACTTTGGCGCCTTGTACCGAGACGTATGAGATGAGGCCATCAAGGTTTGCAAAGGGGCCAATTCTATTTTCTTCAGCTTCACGTGTGCCATCATCACGGGGAGCAGAGGGACTAGGATTGAAATCTAATCCCCATGACTTCTTGTTTTCCTTTGCCGAAGCCTTAGCATACTAGAAGTTGCGCTTGAAGAGATTGTCGTCACAACACCAGAGCAATGATGATAGGTCGGCATCTTCAGGCTGTGGTCCACGAACCATACAAGGATAGAATTCTTGCGCAATGGCTTCAGCTTTGTTCTTGGGGGGAAGGCCTCGATAGAGAATATAACCCCAAGGAATCTTGATAGCATTCTTCTTAGCGTACTCCTGGGTCATGAACTTGTACTTGAACCATTGTTCAGCCCAATAGCGTCGAATCCATTGGATTTGAGTCTTGCGCTGATTGGATCTGTCTGTAAAGTTCTACAAGTTCATCACGCAGATCCTTTGATGTTCCCCCACGATGCTGTCTGCCACCCTTCCTTACTGATTTCTCTGCAGCCATGAACTTCAAACTGAATGGTTTCAATAGGTTCAAAGGCTTCGAAGGCTTTTTCTTGCTGGTCAGACATGAACTGGCTTCGGGAGATTCAATGTGTTGTTGTAAGAATTCTGCAAACGAATGCAGACTATGAGAACATAGGGATTCTCCCACGGACATGTACCTGTGACAGCATTAGAGATGCGAGGGAAGAGGAAGAGGTCATATGCATTCTTAGAAGATTTTGAAGATAAATTAGTTTGAAGACATTGACCTCATGTTGCGAAGACATTCACTTATATGTTGAGAGTCGGTTCCAGATTTGTACGAATCCGTGAATAAGTACAAGTGAGGAATCTAACTAGATGTGAAGCTTAAGTGAATATACTAGGCAGTATGAGATGCACACAGAATAGATCTAACTTTGTATAGACAGAAACCAATTTTGGTAAATTGGATGAATCATTGAGGATCAAAAAGCTGGTAAAAATAGAGTTATATTTACCACACAAAGAACTGCTAGATGGGATGAATAGGATACCGAGCAGTTCAATCCACCGTGCTCTAACTTGGCGACGGAGGACACCTACGGCAGTGGCGGAGAGGACGATGCCCACGGCTGGCGTGAGGACGGCGTCGGAGAAGTCGCGGCAGCTAAGCGCTTCGTCGCCGGCGTCGTCGAGAGCTAGCGGTGGCTCTAGGGTTTTGACGAGGTGGAGAGGTGGAAGAAGGTTTTCTTGACCGCAGGGGACACGTATTTATAAGTAGGTGTGCGGCACAGCGCGATTACACAGGTGCCCCTGTCTGTTCACATCCGTGGGACACGTGGCAAGCATGCAACATACTCAGAGTTGTCCCACGTTTCCACGCCCGCCAAGTTTGTCGGATGGTTGTTCCGGCTTCTCCGGATATCGACAATAAAGATGAATCATTTAAAGAGGACTTGATGTTTGTCTCTGTGTCTTCTGCTGACAAGGATGCAGAGAAGACATTCGGCAATTTCAACAGAATGCATATGATTTGGACAGATAGAGTTTGAGATAGTAAGCATAGAGAGATTAGGGTCCGATCACATTCACTTAGTTCAAAAGATTCAACAATGAAGACATAGCTATAAGTGAATGCTGTAGAGGACAGAATACTAGTATATATATATATATATATATATATATATATATATATATGAGAAAGCAATCAACTCAACATAGTGAAGTAAATCATGAAGATAAGTTGAAAGTTGAAGACAAATCAATATGCGAAGATATTAAACAATAACGCCATGAGTGAAACACTTCAAAACAAGAAATTTGGTGGTGGCGTTACCCACCGTATAGGAAGTATTAGACCCAAACACGACGCACAATTATCGTGGCGCTCCGAAGTCAAATTCCACATTAATGTATTCACACTCAGAATGTAAGTCTTCATTGATTGAAGATATACTTTACTTCGTGTGTTGTACATCTAAGTCATCAACATGCACAAGTGTTAGGATGTGTGCCTGATCACAGGACATTTGAGGATTCCAAGATATTTAGCTCACACCATAACTTGCAAAACCTTTTCTCATCTAGGGTCTTTGTGAAGATATCTGCCAGTTGCTCTTCAGTGTTGACGTGAATGATGTCAATATCTTTCTTCATGACATGATCTCTGAGAAAGTGATGACGAATTTCAATGTGCTTTGTCTTCAAGTGCTGAACTGGATTGTTGGCAATCTTGATGGCGCTTTCGTTGTCGCAGAAGAGAGGTACTTGTTTCAGATTCACGCCATAGTCCTTGAGAGTTTGCTTCATCCACAGAAGCTGAGCACAACAAGATCCAGCAGCAATGTATTCAGATTCGGCAGTTGAGAGTGATACACAGTTTTGCTTCTTTGAAGACCAACAGACAAGTGATCGTCCGAGAAAGTGACATTTTCCTGATATTGACTTGCGATCCACCTTGTCACCAGCATAATCAGCATTCGAGAATCCAACCAGATCAAAACTTGAGCCCTTTGGATACCATAATCCGAGTGTTGGGGTGTAAGCCAAACACCTAAGAATTCGCTTCATAGCTAAGTGATGCGATTCCTTTGGTGCCGCTTGGAATCGAGCACACATGCAAACACTAAGCATAATATCTGGCCTAGATGCACATAGGTAAAGTAAAGAACCAATCATGGAGCGGTATACCTGCTGATCGAACTCTTTACCATTGTCGTCGGGACCAAGATGATGTTTGGCTGGCATTGGCGTCGTGTAACCTTTGCAATCTTGCATGCCGAACATCTTCAGACAGTCTTTGAGATATTTTTCTTGAGATATGAAGATGCCATTTGTTTGCTGACGAATTTGAAGACCAAGGAAGAACTTCAGCTCACCCATCATGGACATCTGATATTGCTCTTGCATCATGTATCCAAACTCATCACTATACTTCTGATTGGTGCAGCCGAAGATTATGTCATCCACATATATTTGGCATACAAACAGTTCACCATCATATGTCTTCGTGAAGAGTGTGGGATCGAGGGATCCTGGTTTGAAGCCTTTGCTCTTCAGGAAGTCTTTGATTGTATCATACCAAGCGCGAGGAGCTTGTTTGAGGCCATACAGTGCTTTGTTTAGTTTGTACAACATATCAGGATGTTTTGGATCTTCAAAGCCAGGTGGTTGAGCAACATACACTTCTTCTTCAATCTTGCCATTGAGGAAAGCACTTTTCACATCCATTTGATATAGGAAGATGTTGTGGTGATTAGCATAGGCTAGCAGTATGCGAATTGCTTCAAGCCTAGCTATAGGAGCAAATGTTTCATCGAAGTCAATTCCTTCAACTTGAGTATATCCTTGTGCCACTAGACGTGCTTTGTTTCTGATGACTTGACCATGCTCATCTTGCTTGTTCCGATATATCCATTTAGTGCCAATAATGTTATGCTTGCGAGGGTCAGGGCGCTTGACAAGTTCCCAAACATTATTCAGCTTGAACTGTTGAAGTTCTTCTTGCATGGCTTGAATCCATTCAGGTTCCATAAAGGCTTCAACAACTTTCTTGGGTTCAGATATTGATACAAATGAAAAATTCCCACAGAAATTTGCTAGTTGTGTCGCCCTTGAGCGAGTAAGTGGACCAGGTGCGTTGATGCTATCAATTATCTTCTCAATTTGTACTTCATTTGCAACACGAGGATGAACTGGACGAAGACCTTGCTCATGCTGATCATTGTCATCATTGGAAGGATTGTCTTCGGTCTGAGCATTGTCTTCAGGTTGGTTTGGTGCAGAAATGATAAGTTCCTCTTCAGGCTATGCTTCAGAGGGCATGATTTCACCAGTTCCCATCAGCTTGATAGATTCACTGGAAGGAGCTTCATCTAATGTGCTTGGCAGGAGCTCTCGTTGTGAACCATTGGTTTCATCAAATTGCACGTCCAAAGTTTCAATGATTTTGTAGTGAAAGAGGTTGAAGACTCTGTAAGAGTGTGAATCCTTTCCATAACCGAGCATGAAGCCTTCGTGTGCTTTAGGCTCAAATTTTGACTTGTGATGGGGATCCTTGATCCAGCATCTAGCACCAAAAACTCTGAAGTAGCTGACATTTGGCTTCTTGCCAGTGAGGAGCTCATAGGATGTTTTGCCCAGAAGCTTATGGATGTAGACACGGTTGATGATGTGACAAGCTGTATCAATAGCTTCAGGCCAGAACTTTCTTGGTGTCTTGTACTCATCGAGCATTGTTCGAGCCATCTCAATGAGGGTTCTGTTCTTGCGCTCTACAATGCCATTTTTCTGAGGTGTGTATGGGGCACAGAATTCATGAGTGATTCCCATTGTATCTAGATAAAGATCAAGCCCGGTGTTCTCGAATTCAGTGCCGTTATCACTTCTGATATGCTTGATCTTGACGCCATAATTGTTCATTGCTCGATTGGCGAATCGTCTGAAGACATCTTGTACTTCAGTCTTGTAGAGAATTATGTGCACCCATGTATATGTTGAGTAGTCATCAACAATGACAAAGCCATAGAGACACGCCGTCGTTGTGAGGGTAGAGTAGTGAGTAGGGCCAAATAAGTCCATGTGCAACAGCTCTAAGGGTTGAGATGTCGTCATGATTGTCTTCGAGGGGTGATTGGCCCTAGTCATCTTCCCAGCTTCGCAAGCACCACACAAATGATCTTTCTTGAACTTGACACCTTCGATGCCTATGACATGCTTCTTCTTGACGAGAGTATGTAAGTTCCTCATGCCAGCATGTCCCAACCTCCGATGCCAGAGCCAACATTCTGAAGCTTTTTCAAGAAGACATACGGCAAGCTGTGGACCTGCTGAGAAATCTACCATGTATAGATCACCTTTCCTATACCCTTCAAAGACTAGAGACTTGTCAGATTCCATTGGTACAAGGCAACGATATTTTCCGAATATCACAATCATGTTTAAGTCACAGAGCATTGAGACATACATTAAGTTGAATCCAAGGGATTCAACAAGCATCACTTTATCCATGTGTTGATCCTTTGAGATTGCAACTCTACCTAGACCCAATACCTTGCCTTTACCAGTGTTAGCAAATGTGATTTGACTCTTGTCGGATGGACGTAAGGTTGAGTCCATGAGAAGACTTCGATCACCAGTCATATGATTAGGGCATCCGCTGTCCATAATCCATTCCGAAGCACGAGGTGTCATACCCTACAGTGCAGTTAGGAGGATAGGCTTCACAAGGTATGTTATGAAGCATAAGCATTTGATGTACACATGGATTATCACAGCTCTTAGCATAAGGTTAGAACTCATAGTATGACTGGTAAGCGATTCACATGTGAAATATATGGTAAGATCATTTTATCATGCGTCCCTTATAGTGTTTTAGGTCCCCAGCAATAATATTGGATGCCTTTGATTGCTGGCTGGAGACCATGTTCTGCAAAAGAGAGTTAGTTCTTCTTCACCACCCACATCTTTAGGGGTGGCTTAGAAGCAATGAGTCTAAGTGCAGCATCTGGGAATTTCGGCTTTGGAGCCCTAGCAAATAGCCTTGCAGGAGATGAATGATACTCATATGAATAAGCACAAAAGTTCTTAGTCCTATGAACATAGCGGTTTGAAGACACACGCTCATATTCATAAGTTTGAGTACGATTTCCCTGCAAAACATTGGCGTTAGGGTGACTCAGGTGAGTCCTGTTTCCGTATGAAGCCGTTGGACCATGTGACGCCTTTGGTCTGGGGTTTGTCTTCTTCCCTAGTGGTGTCATGACAACATTCACAGGAAGATTCTCAAGACAGCTTTTGGGAACCCAGATCTTCTTCATTGGCGGTCCATTCCTGCAGTTAGTACCAATATACCTGGCAAACACTTCATCATTCTGATTTTTGAACAGTTTATAGTTTGCATCAAAGGATTCATCAATGATAATAGGATTAGCACAGGTAAAGCCAGATAAGGTGGATGGATCCACTGAAGGTTCCTTTGCAGCAACCCATGTGGTTTTGGGATACTACTCAGGCTTCCAGTAGGAGCCGTCAACATTCATTTTTCTCTCGAACCCAACACCCTCTTTCCTAGGGTTTTGGTTCAGAATCTGCTTTTTGAGGACATCGCAAAGTGTCGGATGCCCTTTCAGACTTTTATACATCCCTGTTTCAAGCAATGTCTTCAACCTAGCATTTTCATCAGCAATAGTAGTGGTATACTCAGCAGAGGGGTTAGTTACCACATCAGTAGTTGAAGACAGAGCAACAGTAGCAGCAGTGGAACATTCAGCAACAGAGATAGCGTTATTACGCTCAATGCATTTCAAACATGGTGGTTCAAATTCATCCTGAGTGGAACTGATCTGTGGAGCGCGAAATGACTCGTGCTTCTTCATAAGATCTTCATAATCCACTCTTATCTTTTCAAGATCTTGCTTTCTTTGAGGACATTCCTAAGAAAGCTTCTCATGATCAGACACGAGAGCATTATGTTGATCTTGAAGGGCGTCAAACTTGGAATGAAGTCTTTGAAGACTCTCAACCAATGCTTTTGACTGATCCATTTTTTCACCCAACATATCATCGCTCTTACTAAGCATGTTTTGAACCTTTTCCAAAGCTCTTTGTTGTTTAGTGGCAAGGGAAGCAAGTTTGATATAGCTGGGGCCAAATTCATCACCTGATTCATCATCACTAGTTTTAGAGAGGTAGCATTCAGTTACCTTAGCACCCCCTGCCAAGAGGCATGGTGAAGATGAAGACGATTCAGGTGGAAAGGTCATCTCCTTAAGATATTCCTTGTAATCATCAAGCCAAGGATCATGATGATTAAGATGACCTTCATAGACCTCAGAAAGTCGGTCCTAGATTAGCTTCGCGTGATTGAGGTGCATGACGTTTCTGAACTGATTTCGGGACAGACAAGAGCAGATGACATCCTTCGCTGTGAGGTTCAGTAGAGTGTACTTGCGAATGTCATCAGCCTCTGCCATCTTGCATAGATCGGTAAGACCAATCTCAGTGACGGTCCACAGTTTGCTATTCATAGCCATGAGTCGCTTCTTCATCATGGCTTTCCACCGAGGATACTCATGACCGTCAAACGTGGGACAAGATACGTTCCTCAATCCTGGAGTCGACATAGCTAAACTCCAGGTGGTTAAACCGAATCACACAGAACAAGGGAGTACCTTGCTCTGATACCAATTGAAAGTGCTAGTTATCGACTAGAGGGGGGTGAATAGACGATTTTTATCAAAGTCTTCAAAACATGGAAGTTTCAAAGACAAACAATAGAAATGACCTAATTGATATGCAGCGGAAGATACACTACAACAAGCAAGCCATAGTCAAGTATGCAATAGTGTTAACGTACGAAGACTAATAGCAGCTAGGTAGTAAGGATCAGGATGGAAGATAGTATGAAGCCAATCAACGATAGTAGTCAAGCAATGAAGTCAAACAGATAAGACAGATAAGCAATGACTTCACGAAGACAAACTCAAAGTAAAGGAGGGAAGGGATAGAACCAGTCACTTGTTGAAGACACAAGATTTGTTGGACCAGTTCCAGTTGCTGTGACAACTGTACGTTTGGTTAGGGAGGCTGCGATTCAACTCAGAAGACCGCGTCTTCACCTTATTCCCCTTGAGCTAAGGACACACGGTCCTCGCCCAATCACTCTGGTAAGTCTTCAAGATAGACTTCCGAACCTTCACAGACTTCATTCACCGGCAATCCACAATGACTCTTGGATGCTCAGAATGCGACGGCTAACCGGCTGGAGGATACACAGTCCTCAAGTGTAACAAGTCTTCAGGTCACACAGACAGAAAGACTTTAGTGATGCCTAACACTCTTTGGCTCTGGGTGTTTGGGCTTTGTCCTCGCAAGTATTTCTCTCTCAAAGGCTTCGAGGTGGGTTACTCTCAAAACAACAAAAGCCGTAAACTAACTCTGAGCAGCCACCAATTTATGGTGTAGGGGGTGGGCTATTTATAGCCACAAGGCAACCCGACCTGATATGTCTGAAATGACCTTGGGTCACTAAGGAACTGACACGTGTTCCAACGGTCAGATTTCAAACACACATGGCAACTTTACTTGGGCTACAAGCAAAGCTGACTCATCCAGCTCTGGATAAGATTTGCTCTCATTGTCTTCGCTCGAAGACATAGGATTTGGGTTGAGCATCACTTCACTCACTCTGACTTAGTTCACTTGGACCCCACTTA
This sequence comes from Triticum dicoccoides, assembly GCF_002162155.2. Lineage (NCBI taxonomy): Eukaryota > Viridiplantae > Streptophyta > Magnoliopsida > Poales > Poaceae > Triticum > Triticum dicoccoides. The sequence goes on along the minus strand of NC_041391.1, from coordinate 93,061,244 downwards.
ACAGTACGTTGGTTCCTATGACTGAACACAAAAGAAAAGGAAACAACGAAACAACTCAGTCTTCGCGCTCCATAGTCTTCACTCAATGTCTTCTCATGTCATAGTCTTCAATGTGAACATTTTCACACACCACCATTGTCTTCAATGTCTTCATACATTTTTTGGGGTCATCTCCGGTAGGTAAACCGAATCAATGAGGGACACTACCTGCGTTATCCTGCAATTCTCACAAATGCATTAGTCCCTCAACCAACTTTGTCGTCAATACTCCAAAACCAACTAGGGGTGGCACTAGATGCACTTAAAGGAATGCATCGCCATCGTCATCATCAACCATCCTCCATCACCAATTTCATGATGCTCACCGCCGTGTGTGAGTAATACCATTGTAGGCTTGCTGGACGGTGATGGGTTGGATGAGATTTGCCATGTAATCGAGTTAGTTTTGTTAGGGTTTGATCCCTAGTATCCATTATGTTCTAAGGTTGATGTTGCTATGACTTTGCCATGCTTAATGCTTGTCACTAGGGCCCGGGTGCCATGATTTCAGATCTGAACCTATTATGTTTTCATGAATATATGTGAGTTCTTGATCGTATCTTGCAAGTCAATAGTCACCTACTATGTGTTATGATCCGGCAACCCCGAAGTGACAATAATCGGGACCACTCCCGGTGATGACCGAAGTTTGAGGAGTTCATGTATTCACAAAGTGTTAATGCTTTGCTCCGATACTCTATTAAAAGGAGGCCTTAATATCCCTTAGTTTCCAATAGGACCCCGCTGCCACGGGAGGGTAGGATAAAAGATGTCATGCAAGTTCTTTTCCATAAGCACATATGATTATATTCGGTATACATGCCTACATTACATTGATGAATTGGAGCTAGTTATGTGTCACCCTATGTTATAACTATTGCATCCGACATAATTATCCATCATTGATCCATTGCCTACGAGCTTTTCACATATTGATCTTTGCTTAGTTACTTCTCCGTTGCCATTGTTACAATTGCTACAAAACTGTTACTATTACTTTTGCCACCGTTACCGTTACTTCCATACTACTTTGCTACTAAATACTTTGCTGTAGATATTAAGTCTTTCAGGTGTGGTTGAATTGACAACTCAGCTGCTAATACTTGAGAATATTGTTTGGCTCCCTTTTGTCGAATCAATAAATTTGGGTTGAATACTCTACCCTAAAAAACTATTTCGATCCCCTATACTTGTGGGTTATCAACCGTGAGCTTTGCTATTATAGTTGGATCTTATGATGCTTCTCCCCTTCTACCTTCTTGTAATGGATTGAGTTTTCCCTTTGAAGTTATCTTATCGGATTGAGTCTTTAAGGATTTGAGAACACTTGATGTTTGTCTTGCATGTGCTTATTTGTCGTGATAATGGGATATTCACGTGATCCACTTGATGTATGTTTTGGTGACCAACTTGCAGGTTCTATGACCTTTTGAACTTACACATAGGGGTTGGCACACGTTATCGTATTGACTCTCCAGTAGAAACTATGGGCACTCTATGAAGTTCTTTATGTTGGTTTGAATAGATGAATCTAAGATTGTGTGATGCATATCGTATAATCAAACCCGCGGATACTTGAGGTGATATTAGAGTATCTAAGCGACATTAGGGTTTTGGTTGATGTGTGTCTTAAGGTGTTATTTTACTACGAACTCTAGGGTTGTTTGTGACCCTTATAGGAATAGCCCAATGGATTGATCGGAAAGAATAACATTGAGGTGGCTTCATACCCTACAATAATCTCTTCATTTGTTCTCTGCTATTAGTGACTTTGGAGTGACTCTTTGTTGCATGTTGAGGGATTTTTATATGATCCATTTATGTTATCATTGTTGAGAGAACTTGCACTAGTGAAAGTATGAACCCTAGGCCTTGTTTCGAAGCATTGCAATATCGTTTTTGCTCACTTTTACTACTTGCTACCTTGATGTTCTTATATTTTCAGATTACAAAAACCTATATCTACCATCCATATTGCACTTGTATCACCATCTCTTCGTCGAACTAGTGTACCTATACAATTTATCATTGTATTGGGTGTGTTGGGGACACAAGAGACTCTCTGTTATTTGGTTGCAGGGTTGTTTGAGAGAGACCGTCTTCATCCTATGCCTCCCACAGATTGATAAACCTTAGGTCATCCACTTGAGGGAAATTTGCTACTGTCCTACAAAACTCTACACTTGGAGGCCCAACAATGTCTACAAGAAGAAAGGTTGCATAGTAGACATCAGTTATCCATCTAACTACCTAAACTATGCCGCACAAGATTGCAACCTCCTAGGCTGTCATGCTACCACAAGATATTGTGTTTAACACCCCCCTTAATCACAACTTCATCAAGTTGAGATTATGCTTGAAATCTTCAAAACTTTTGGTAGGTAATGCCTTGGTGAATTCATCTGCAACTTGATCTCTGGAATGCACAAACCGAATCTCAAGTTTCTTTTGAGCCACTCGCTCTCTCACAAAATGAAAATCAATTTCAATGTGTTTTGTCCTAGCATGAAAAACTGGATTAGCAGATAAATAAGTGTCACCCAAGTTATCACACCAAAGACATGGGGCTTGGGCACTTTTGACACCCAGCTCTGCACCCATATGATTTCAGTAGTAGCATTTGCCAATGCTTTGTACTCAGCCTCTGTACTAGACCAGGAAACAGTAGCCTGCTTCCTTGCACACCATGAAATCAGATTATGACCAAAGAACACTGCAAAACAACTAGTGGACCTCCTGTCATCTAGGCATCCTGCCCAATCAGGATCTGAGAAGGCACTTGTCGTGGTAGGCACATGACAGATTCCAAGGGATGGCTAAAGAGAGGAGGAGTCTCGAGGGCACTGGTGGGCTCCATAGGCGAGGTCGGCATGAGCAAGCGCGAGATGCAAGACATACCCAGGTTCGGGGCTCTCTGGAGAGATCACACCCCTAGTCTTGCCGAGTGTGGTTGATATGCAACAGTATAGAGTTGCTCCTAGAGCTGTATTGAGGAAGAAGGAGGGAAGGCCAAGGCTCGGGCTGCTCCTTCCCCTGGCGTATGGGTGGATTGTTGCTAGCGATGGATCTCTCTATCGTATGCTTGCTTAGTTGGTTGCCCGTGTGCATAAGGCTCTTGGGGGGGGGGGGGTTATAGGTCAACCCCCCAGGGGTACAATGGCAACGTTACAAGGCCGTAGGGTCAGGTTGTTAGCGTCTGGGAACTCGGAGCTGGGAACCGCTGGGTGTCAGGGCTCGTCGGGTTCTTCGGGCATGGGCCCTGCATGCCTAAGAGCACTGTTCGCTGTCTTGTTGATCATCAGGGAGTGGACGGGTTGAGTCGGGTACAGTGGCGCTCTGTTAGGTCGCCGCTTGCTCGCGTTAGGAGTGATGATGGGTGCACTGTTGCCACGCCGGCCCTGATCAGCGGGTAGGTGAGGGGCACTGTCACCACACCCCTGCTGACCGGAGGCATGGGCGGGGCACTGTTGCCTCGGTCATTAGTAGATTGAGACTCGTCCCATCGTACGGCCTGGATGGGATGGGAGCTGAACTATGGCCGGGTTGAGGAACACACCAAGGGTGCAGCTGGCTTGTTGGGGAAGTCTTGGTGTACCAGGTTCGACCGCCTTGAGCTGGCCGTTGGGGCCGAGTTGAGGAGTATGACCAGGTTGGAGAGTTTGGCCGGGTCGAGGGGCTTGGCCGGGTTGAGCGACCCGGCCAAGCGCGAGCCAGCTTAAGGGGTAATGCTAGCCCACTTGTTTTTGAAAAGGATCCGGGTTCCGTTGCCTGACCGGGGTTCATCCCCCCGACAGTAGTCCCCGAAGCTGTGAAGGTCCACCGTCTTCGGCTGGGAGGGCCTTCGCAGTTTCCCCCCTTGAGGAGGCGAATTTTGTGACCGCCAGGTCCGGCAACACCCGTTGTGTGCCGGTTTTCGGAAACCGGGTCACAACATCCCAGCAGCGGCGGAAAACTGGAGGGTCCGTCGAATCTTGAGGCAATCCCTTGGGCTTCGCGCGGTCGCCATGTGGCGCCTGGAAGCCGGAAGGGCCTGACAGGCCACGCGCATGACGGGACAGGGCGACGCGGCCGGCACGGGGCGGGACTGGTGAGGTCTTCTTCGGTCCCCAGACCTAGGAGGAGGTGGCGATGGATGCCATCAGCCGACGTCTGCATGGGGGGACAGACCGGATCTAGGCCTTCGCCCAGGACGAGGTGGAGCAGACACAGAAGCTGGAGCGCGCCGTGGTTGTAAGTACTTTCCTTGTCTTTTGCCTTTTCTTTTCTGTGGCTTCTTCTTTGTGGGGGCGCGCTAGCGCACCCACTGGGTGTATCCCCCGAGATTCGGGCCAACTACATAGTAGTTGGGTCGAATCTTAAACTGCTATCTTGTGCTTCTCGTTGCTTTCTACAGCAACTGGATTCCTATCGGGTCAGCGTCTTCAACCGGCTCCTGGACGAGTGATACGTCTCCAACATATCTATAATTTTTCATTGTTCCATGCTATTATATTACCCGTTTTGGATGTTTATGGGCTTTACTATGCACTTTTATATTATTTTTGGGACTAACCTATTAACCGGAGGCCTAACCCAAATTGCTGTTTTTTTTGCCTATTTCAGTGTTTCGCAGAAAAGGAATATCAAACGGAATCCAAACGGAATGAAACCTTCATGTCGTGGAATTGTCAAGTCAGATGTCCTCGTGAAAGGACTTAGTTGTGCAGCCATCGCAACTAGGAAGCTTAAAGGGGTTAATCGGGACAAGGGACACGAGAGGTTTTATACTAGTTCGGCCCCTTATGGTGAAGGTAAGGCCTACGTCTAGTTGGGTTGGTATTGATGTTTCGATGACCCGGGAGCAAGATACGCTATGCCCGGCTCTCGATGAGTTGTTTCTTGCCCTAAGCCGCCAGCAGGTCGTCCCCTTATATACATGGGTTGACACCCTGCGGCTTACAGAGTCCCGACCGACTTATAAACAGTGTCCGGCTCGGTGACTAGTTAAGTCTACCTTATGATACAACTCATATTACTGTGGCGGTTTACTACAACGGGCCTTAAGTCGCCTGTGGGCCTTAAGCCCTCTATGAACTGCCATCTTCATACTTTGGTCTTTGGCTTCTTTCTGGTGAGTCTTCTTTGCGTAACCCGGCCCCTCCTGGGCAGCTTACACAAATAGTTATATCCCCAACATTAGGCCCCAGATTGATTTGAACCTGTTAATGTCAATCTTAAAATACCATATGGAACTGTCCTTCAGTCTTTTGTCTTGCGCGAAAATTTTAACCCGCCGTGACGTCATCATCTGGATCCGGGTTAAATCACCGTGACGTCATCTTCAATAAAGCTTATTTTTACTCCGTCATATCCTCCAACGGATCTCTGCCTTCACTGACCATCCCGAGAATTGAGGCGTCATGGCCGCTGGATAATAATTCTTATCTCCTCATTTCTCACACCGTCTCCTCATTTCTCGCGCCGTCTTAGTTTTCCTTTCCTTATAAATAGGCGCGACCTAGGTCTTCCCATTCTCCTCCTCCAAGTCGTCTTCTTCCTCTCGCTGCTTCTCTGTTGCTCGAGCTCTGCCGCCGCCGCCATTGCAGATTTCGTCTTCACCAACTCCGGCCGCTACATCAACCTGGTTTGACCAGAGTAACGCGACAACCTTCCGCTACAACCCTGCATCAGTAAGTCTCCTTGTTCCTGCCTCTTAGATCCACATTAAGACCTTCGAGTTCTTGCGTTCTTCACTGTTTAGTGGTTCCCTTTCATAGATTCCATTACCCCACTTTTTTTGATCTTTAGAGATGGTAGAAACCGACATGGTATATTTTACGCACCTACTTTGGACGTAGATAGATCCCTTTTTGTTACACAGAGGTACCATTCGAGCTCTTGAACTTCATCTGCATCAGTTTTAGGTCTAGAAAATTTTCTTGTCAGTGTCTTTTTGTTGATCTCAAATATCAATAGCAGATTATGAAACCTATTTGTATCACCCGGAAAACTACTTCTGTCAAATACTTTTCCACACAACTGTCCATGTAGCCGGCTTAGATAAATGACACAGAACTGTGAACCTTACTCGCTCCTCATGACCTTAAGAAGTTGGAACTGCTTTTGATACATGTGGCGGCTTAGACACTGTTGCATAGCTATCCTTATATCATTAGGCCCCTTATTAAGCCGCCACCTTGAATAATTAAGATATTTGTTCTGAGTTAAAATTGAACCGGATCTTCTTATTTTGTCGTAGGCCAACTGTTGTCATGGCACCTAAGGCAACCAAGGCTCCTGTGACCTGCAATTGGGTCCCATCCATAGTCACTAATAGTAAACTATCTGAGTTTGTGAAATCTGGCCACCTGCCAAAAAAGTAGGTCATGTCTTATCGTCCCCCTGACCCGTCTAAAGAGAGGCCTCAACCCAAAGAAGGGGGGTAATAATTTTTACGGATCATATGAGCCGGGATTTGCTCCTCCCGGCTCAAAATTCTTCAGGGAGGTTTTGAATTTCTTTGACCTTAGACCTCAAGACATCAGACCCAATTCCGTGTCAAATATTTGCAATTTCCAAGTCTTTTGCGAAGTGTATCTGGGAGAGGAGCCAAGCCTGCTTTTGTTCAGAGAACTTTTTTACTTAAATCAGCAAAATGAACACACCAATGAGCCTAGTCTTGAGCTTGGAGGCATCTCGATCTAGCGACGGAGAGCCTGCCTTTTTCCTTATGCTGAGCTGTCGAGTCACCCAAAAGATTGGAACAAAACGTGGTTCTACTGTCAGGACACTTCTCCGGCTGATGAGAAGCCTCTGCCCGGCTTTCGCGCCCTGCGCCTTGAGTTCAACCATCCACTAGCAGACAAACTGACAGCCGTTGAGCGTCTGCCTCTCAATCCCACCATCAAGAAGATCAAAGCTCTCTTGAGAAACGGTTTAAACGACATCGATCTGGTCCGAGTCTGGGTCACTTGGCGAGTACTTCCATTAAGCCGCCGTTCTGGCTTAATGTGTACTTACACAGGCGAAAAGGATGACCCGTTACGCCATAGTCCTGACGACTTACCAGATGATTTGGTGGATGCTACAACCCAGTCGCTGCTGAAGGAGGGCACTGTGACGAATAACACCTTCGGCTTACTTCCCTTTTGCAAGAAGAACCCGGCCCCTGCAGTAAGTTATCAATCTTAATAAATACTCTTTGCTCTATTATACCTTTTTTGTACTCATAATTCCTTATCCTTTTCCACAGGCGGATGATAACTTCTGGAAGGTCAAATATGACCATGAGGCTGCCAAACAAGCCACGACGACCAAGAAAACCGAAAGGAAAGCCGCCAAGACGGGAACCTCAAAGAAGAAGAAACCTAGCGCCTCCGACTTACTCAAATTGGATGATAGTTCTTAGGATGATGAAGAGGTAATCTTTAAATTTTCTTAATTCCCTTGTCATTACCTGTCTAACATTCTATCCTTTCAGGAGGATACGGGGAACAGTCAAGCAACCGATGAAGAGGTAACTATAATCTCCTCCGACTCAGAGCCTTCGCCAAAGCAAAAGATCCGAAGGGTGACCCGGAAAGTAAGATTTTCACATCCTCTTGCTTATCAAGATCCTCAATTTCTTTTGAAGCAACAACAGCTTGAGAACCGGAGGCAGACCCGGAACAACAAGGATGGAGAACTCTCCTCCGGCTTACCTGACATAACCAGGAAGCGTCGGACTGAGGTTATCTCCGATTTACGTTTTGTTTTACCTTTAGCGGGCTTAATTCGTCAACCTCTCAATTCATCCGACTCCAATTATCAGGATACCTCTCCTTCTTCCGACGAATCTATGCAATCCAACTTGCCGGCTTTCAAAACTGCTCCCGGGTAACGTAACCTTATGTACCTTGAACTTTACTTTACCCATGCTTTAGTATTCATCCTTCTGCCTTTGTTAACAGCATGCAAGTGAAACCCAGCAAGAGGGCAAAGAAGAATAAGCCGTCCCAAAACCCGATTGAAACTGAACCGGTGATTAATAAGTCTGCTCCAGACAGATCTACCCATCAGCCGCCTGAACCGGCCTCTGACATTCCTGTGCCAACTTCTGACCCGCCTGCCGAAGATACTCTCAACAGCTCCGATAATCCGGAAGCTCCTAGCCCGGTCAAGGCGTCTGAACCAGTAGTTGAGTTTGTGAAAAATCAGTTTGTTGAACCTGGGCGGCCTACTATCCTCGCCAAATGTTCTGCCAAAGAAGAACTTGTCGAACGCCGAAAGGCCAAGCAGGATATTACGGATTATACTCACTTAAGCATTGGTGATATAGTCTCGGGCTATCTGAATCAAGTGCATAATAGCCGTGACCTGGAAATTGACATGGTAAAACATATACATCACAAATATGAGGTATAACTTATACTATTTACCTGAATCTTACATACTGTACCAGCCCCAAATCTATTGCTTATGAATAAATATGCTGTAGACTTAGAAATCTGCTTTACTTGTTAGTTTATCCGGTTCAAAGAGAATATATTTAACCCGGTTATAACATGATAGTTTTAAATTTGCAATATACATTAGCCCCCAAGGGTCAAGTATCTTTACTTGTAAAGTGCTTGAGACTTAATATGTGTGACCCGGTATGATAGATTTAAAATTCTTCATCATACATTAGCCCCCAAGTGCCAAGTATCTTTACTTGTAAAGTGCTTGGGACTTGAATGTTACCTTACCGTGATCTTTACCATAACCTGGTGTCAATGCAGGCCACCATAAGTCAATTTGAATCGGAGCTTGCTGTCCTGAAGAGTCGTCTGGAAACTCAGGAACTTGAAACTCCGAAGGCCAACTCCAAATTTGAATTCAGCGGCTCTGACAATGAGAAGTTGAAGAAAAATTTTGAGTCAGAGAAGAAAGCTTGGGCTGATGAGAAGGCTTCACTGTTGACTCGGGCCGAGACAGTAGAAGCATCTCTTGCAGAGGCAACAACCGAGTTGTCCGACTTAGAACGACAGATATCTCAAATGGTCTCAGCCATCTTCGGTAAGTTACTGTGCAAAACCTCAAACATTGTAACCTTACAATGACTATTGTAATAATTACTTCCGGCTGACTGTTATGCTTGTGCACACACAGGCCCCAGGAGTACCAAACTTAAGCAAAACATGCTGATCAAGCTTAAAGCAGTTTACACCTTAGTGGAACAGCTGTACTCCGGGTCACAACGTGCCTTGGCCGTTGTAGCCTTATCAAACACCCATCCCCGCCTCTTACAAGATGTGCTGAAGCATCTCGCTGTGCTACCTCAGCGAATTCATGATTTAAGGCGGGCATCCGCAAGAGCCAGAGCCGTAGCTGCATTGAGCCGGGCAAAAGCATGGCTTCCAGAGCTAGACCCGGTCGACCTTGGTCTTGGATATCCCAGTCGGAAGGAGGACGGTACTGTATTTTAAGACCAAGACTTCATCGCCTGTGTCAAAGTTATACGTCCCGTGGCAACCCTTATTGGGAATGATACCGACCTCACCAAGTATTCTCCGGGCTATGATAGTGAGAACCGAAGAATTCCAAATGTTCCATATGATGAAGTTAGCTTGATCCCTCCTACTCGTAAGCATACTTTTGCCCCTAAAGTGGACCCAGCCGATTTAATAGATGATGAAGCTGAGTTTGAAGCTTTGAGCGGCATTGACTGGGCCTCGTCAACTTTCCAGGACAAAACAGCCGACGGAGAGGCGGAGAAGGATAACCCGGAGTCTTCAAGCCCACCAAAGGAGTAAAGCGTCATGTGAAAAACAATGCTTCACTTTTTCAGACTCGGGGAGTCTTGTAATAGGGTAGAAAAAACTTCTCCATGATTGTCATGCCTTCGCGCATATTCCTAGTGCTTAACATTTTCGTAAGCTGCCGTTTCTATATACTTCTGGCTAATGTTGATCGTTTATGCCCTTGGCGTTTTAAATTTGCTTACCTTATCCTGCACATAAAAACAAACAAAAATTCCCTTGGCGGTTTATTGCGCCGGGGGTCCCATAAAGTATTGACAACCCGGAATACCAATCAAAGATACTATATACGAGCCGGTTTACGACTATAGTTGTTTAAACATAACCATGATAACATACCTGCGATCCCCTTGATAATCTTTCCTGCTGATATGATGCTCATCTGGTATTTAACAACCTGGTGTGACCAATATGAAACCGGAAAAAACAGAGAACATCACATAATGCCTTTCACAAGGTCTCAGGATAGTCAAAATAATTTATGCTTATAATGGATAATAAACAACATTTACAGGCTTCTGATTCGAATACGATCAGCAAACCGTTCCAAAGGGGTTAAGCTAAGATTCGGATATGGTCATATAGCCCCCAGTGGCTTTGGCGATACCGATCAAATGGGTATCGACAGCACTGTTCTCTTTGGTTCGAATACGACCTATGTTTGAACAGGAAGCCCCCAAGTAACCATAAGAGTTGTTTAATGATGCTGATTCAAATATGATCCACGTCAGACCCAAAGGGGTTAAGCTGTGATTCAAATATGATCAAGAAGCCCCCAAGTGGGTTTGGCAGTATGCCGATCAAACGGGTATCGACAGCTATGTTCTCTTTGGTTCGAATACGACCTATGTTTGAACAGGGAGCCCCCAAGTGATCATGGCTAGATTCAGATATGATCATAAGCCGGACCAAAGGGAAAGCCGGATTCAGATATGATCCAGTCCCTGTTGGTAGTGTCCACCACCTGATAAAGAAGACATAAAAATATTCTTTATGGAAAAAAGGACAGAGGTCCTGCTTTATTGCTTTATATAATATGTACATCGTCAAAAGTATATACATCCTAAGAGCCTGTGGTTCAAGTATGGTAAGGCCAAAGATGGGCTATATTCCACGGCTGCGGGTCTCCTCCTCCGACTTACATGAGTCCTTGCGCTCTTGAATATCAATGAGGTAGTATGACCCATTGTTTAGATTCTTGCTGGTAAATCGCCGAGCGGGCTATTGCCAAGTCTCGCTCCTCATCCAATAAGTCTGGTGCCTCCTAACGAGCCTTTTCGTTGTCCGCCTCAACATAAGCCGCCACACAGGGTGAGTCGTGTCGGATGTCACTTGGTAGAACTGCCTCTGCTCCATAGACCATGAAAAAAGGTGTGTAACCTGTCGATCTGTTAGGCGTAGTGTTGATGGTCCATAGTGCAGAGGGTAACTCCTCCACCCAGCAACCCAGAGTTTGTTTTAAGGGGACTAAGAGCCGGGGCTTAATACCCTTCAGTATCTCTTGATTAGCTCTTTCTCGTTGACCATTGGATTGAGGATGAGCAACAGCCAAAACATCAAGCTAGATATGTTCTCGTTGATAGAACTCTTCCATGGCTCCCTTGGAAAGATTAGTACCATTATCAATTATAATGCTATGTGGGAAACCAAAACGAAAGATAACCTTTTTCATGAACTGAACCGCTGTGGCTGCATCACACTTACTGACTAGCTCCACCTCAACTCACTTTGTAAACTTATCCACTGCCACCAGGAGATGTGTCTTTTTATCCTTAGACCTTTTGAAGGGTCCAACCATGTCAAGCCCCTAGACTGCGAACGGCCAAGTAATTGGGATCATCCTTAATTCTTGAGCCGGCACATGAGCACGTCGTGAGAACTTCTGACAACCATCACATTTACTGACCAGATCCTCCGCATCAGCGTGAGCCGTGAGCCAGTAGAAACCATGACGTAAAGCCTTGGCCACAAGAGATTTTGAACCGGCATGATGACCACAATCTCCTTCATGAATCTCGCGAAGTATCTCTTGTCCTTCTGCAGGCGACACACAGCGTTGAAACGCCCCTGTTACACTGCAATGATGCAACTCACCATTAACAATCGTCATGGATTTGGACCGTCTGACAATTTGTCTTGCCAAAGTTTCATCCTTCGGTAACTCTCCTCGTGTCATGTAGGCCAAATATGGCACTGTCCAATCCGGGATAACATGAAGAGCTGCCACCAGCTGGGCCTCCGGGTCTGGCACCGCTAGTTCTTCCTCAATAGGCACCTTAACAGAAGGGTTATGCAAAACATCAAGAAAGGTGTTAGGTGGCACCGGCTTACGTTGAGATCCCAGCCGGCTTAAAGCATCAGCCACCTCATTCTTCCTTCGATCAATGTGCTCCACTTGATAACCTTTGAAATGTCCAGCCACATCATCTACTTCACATTCATAAGCCACCATGAGAGGATCCTTGGAATCCCACTTGCCTGACACCTGTTGAGCCACGAGATTTGAGTCGCCCAGACACCTGACCCGGCTTAAGTTCATCTCCTTGGCCATCCGGAGACAATGGATTAAGGCCTCGTACTCAGCTGCATTATTAGTACATGAGAACATAAGCTGGAGTACATAACGAAATTTTTCACCTCGAGGGGAAGTTAAAACAATTCTAGCCCCCGAGCCTTCTAGCTGCCTGGACCCGTTAAAGTGAATAGTCCAATATTTGTTATCTGGCTTCTCCTCAGGTGCCTGCAACTCTGTCCAATCATTGATAAAGTCCACCAAGGCCTAAGACTTAATAGCAGTACGTGGCATGTACTTCAAACCATGAGGCCCAAGCTCGATAGCCCACTTGGCGACTCGTCCTGTGGCCTCCCTATTCTGGATGATGTCTCCCAAAGGGGCAGAACTTACCACAGTTATAGGATGACTTTGAAAGTACTGCTTCAACTTCCGGTTGGCCATAAACACTCCATAAACGAGTTTCTGCCAATGTGGATACCTTTGTTTAGACTCAATGAGCACCTCACTAATATAATAAACCGGCCGTTGAACCGGATGCTCCTTGCCAGCTTCCTTACGCTCCACCACGATGGCAACACTGACCGCTCGTGAATTAGCAGCCACATATAACAGCGAGGGCTCTTTGTCAATGGGAGCCGCAAGAACCGGTGGTTCAGACAATTGCCTCTTCAAGTCTTCAAAGGCAGCATCCGCAGCATCACTCCAGAAAAAAGTGTCAGTTTTCTTCATCATCTGATATAATGGAAGTGCCTTCTCACCTAACCGGCTGATGAACCGGCTTAAAGCGGCCACACGACCCGCCAGGCGCTGACCATCATTGATGCACGCCGGCTTAGTCAGAGAGGTAATCACCTTAATCTTCTCCGGATTAGCTTCAATGCCTCTATTTGACACCAGAAAACCTAAGAGCTTGCCCGCAGGTACACCAAACACACACTTGGCCGGGTTAAGCATCATCTTGTAAACCCGGAGATTATCAAAGGTCTCTTTTAGGTTTGATATCAAGGTTTCCTTTTCTCTGGACTTCACCACAATGTCATCTACGTAAGCATGAACATTACACCCAATTTGATCGTGCAAACAATTCTGCAAACACCACTGATAAGTCGCTTGGGCACTTTTGAGTCCAAATGGCATAGATACATAACAGAAGGCTCCAAACGGAGTGATGACACCAGAAAACCTAAGAGCTTGCCCGCAGGTACACCAAACGAAGTCCTTAACTGCCATCTTGATCTGATGATAGCCAGAGTAAGCATCCAAGAAGCTCAAACGTTCACAACCCGCCGTAGCATCAATGATTTGATCAATACGGGGGAGAGCAAAGGGACCAGCCAAACAAGCCTTGTTTAAGTTCGTGTAATCCACACACATCCGCCAAGTGCCGTTCTTCTTGAGCACTAACACCGGGTTAGGCAACTACTCCGGGTGAAAAACTTCAACAATAAACCCGTCCGCTAAGAGCCGGGCGACCTCTTCCCCAATAGCTTTCCGTCTCTCTTCGTTGAACCATCGGAGAAACTGCCTGACCGTCTTATACCTTGGATCAATATTGAGAGTTTGCTCAGCGAGTTCCCTCGGTACACCTGGCATGTCAGAAGGTTTCCATGCAAAGTTGTCCCAGTTCTCACGGATGAACTCGATGAGCGCGCTTTCCTATTTAGGATCCAAATTGGCACTGATACTGAACTTCTTAGAGGCATCTCCTGGGGTAAAGTCAAAAAGCTTTGGCTCAGCAGCCGATTTAAATTTCAACGCCGGGTCATGCTTAGTAGTTGGTTTCTTGAGGGAGGTCATATCCGCCGGGTCATCATTGTCTTGATAAAATTTTAGCTCCTCCGTGGCACAAGCAGACTCAGCGTAAGCCGCATCGCCTTCTTCACATTCCAAGGCCACCTTTTGACTCCCATGCACAGTGATGGTGCCCTTGTAACCCAGCATCTTGAGCTGTAAGTAAACGTAACACGGCCGTGCCATGAATTTAGCATAAGCCTGTCGCCCAAACAGAGCGTGATATGGACTCCTGATTTTGACCACTTCAAACATCAATTTCTCAGCCCTGGAATCATGCTCATCTCCAAAGGCCACCTCCAATTCAATCTTGCCAACTGGGTAAGCCGACTTGCCTGGAACCACCCCATGGAAAACAGTGTTGGATGTTCTCAGATTCTTCTCAGTCAACCCCATGCGCTGAAAAGTCTCGTAATAGAGGATATTGATGCTGCTACCTCCGTCCATGAGTACTTTAGTGAATTTATATCCACCAACCTGGGGTGCTACCACCAAGGCTAACTGACCCGGATTATCGACTCGTGGAGGGTGATCCTCTCTGCTCCATATAATGGGTTGCTCTGACCATCTCAAATAATGAGGAATTGTCGGTTCAATAGAATTTACGGCCCTCTTATGAACCTTCTGGTCACGTTTGCATAAGCTAGTGGTAAACACATGGTACTTCCCACCACTCAACTGTTTCGGATGGCTTTGATAACCCGACTGCTACTGCTGTTGTCCTCCCTCACCAGATTGCTGCTGATTATTTCCACCCGGATGTCCCTGAAAACCGGAGTTTGAACCGCCGCCCGGGCCATGAAAGCCAGCAGCCCCTGAACCACCGCCAGATCCATGACTGCCATCAAAGGTATTGGAATTTTTAAACGCCTTCATGATCGTGCAATCTTTCCACATGTGTGTAGCGGGGTGCTCCTGGGTGCCGTGTTTCGGGCAGGGCTCATTGAGTAGCTGCTCAAGAGATGGGTATGACCCGCCGGATCGAGGCCACTTACCCTTACGTCTCTGATTGTAACCCTGTGCATTAGCGTTGGCTACAAACTCCGGGTTGCCGTCTGCCTTACGCTTATTGCCGCTTTGATTCACCGGGCTGGGCTGTTGACCCTTTCCATTGCCGTTCCTTTTCCCTTCCCTGTCTTCTCATCGTGAGACGCGGGATCCTTGGTACTATCAGAATCAGCATATTTGACTAAAGCCGCCATTAGCGTACCCATATCCTTGCAGTCACGCTTAAGGCGCCCCAGTTTCTGCCTCAGCGGCTCAAAGCTGCAATTTTTCTCCAACATGAGGACTGCAGAGCCGGCATCCATCTTATCAGATGAATGAATTATCTCCTTGACCTGGCATACCCAATGGATGGTGGATTCACCCTCCCCCTGCTTACAATTCGTCAAGTCCACGACCGACATATATTGCTTACAGGTGTCCTTGAAGTTCTGGATGAAACGGGCTTTTAACTCCTCCCACGAACCAATGGAATTGGGTGGTAAGATTTTTAACAAAGACCGGGCCGTTCCATCTAACATCATGGTGAAGTATTTAGCCATTGCCACGTCACTGACTTCCAACAGCTCCATGGCCATCTCATAACTCTCAATCCATGCTTCAGGCTGTAAGTTGGCCGTGTAATTTGGCACTTTTCGAGGTCCCTTGAAGTCCTTGGGCAGGCGCACGTTGCGCAAAGCTGGTACCAAACAAGGAACACCACCGGTTCTGGTAGCTACTCCCATCTCAACGGAAGTCGTTGGATACTCTGGAATATCCTGATGAGCCGCCTGTTGAGCCGCCAGCTGAGCCGCTCGCTCGTTCTCCTGACGTACTCGGTCTTGCACCGGGTTATAGCCACCATGTTGGTCACGGCGTTGGACGTTGGGCTCCGGTTCTGACGAGGCGATGCTAACCAAGGCGGAGGAGTTGAATGGATCCTGTCTCTGCTGTAAGAATAGGTCTCTTGCTGAGCCAGGGCCGTCTGGAAAAGCTCTCTGACCCTCCTGGTCTCCACCGCTATCGGGTCATCACCGTCCACGGGCAGAGCCGCCAAGCGCGTCGAAGCCGCGATTAAGTTCTCCATGGGGTTGGAAAAGTGACCCTCCGGTATCGACACATAACGTGGTGGTGCCATGCTCACATGAGGAGGCGGCATCTCTCGAGGCTGAGCCGGTCCTCCTGCTCCGGCTGTCACAAACTGTTGGCATCTGGCGGGTTACTTGGGTCGGTTCCGGGTGTAGCGAAAAGAACCCGAGGGTCGTAATTCGGAGGTAAACGGGATTGGGTTTTCTGGTGTCTCCTCCTCATTACCTCATTGGATGCGTTTAAGCTCATCATGAGCTGGTAAGCTTCTGACTGCAACCGCTGTGCCCAGGCGTCGAGAGCCGCCCGCTCTGTAGCTAGTCTAGTATCCTCAGCTGCCAAGGCCTCCTTGGCCTGAGCTATCTCCTCACGCACCCGTGCCACCTCTGCGTCATGCTCATCTTTGTTCGCAGGGATAACCGTGGCGGTTAACAGGGCCGTAAGCTTGTCCATGAGGTCTATCAGTACCTGAGCCGGCGGGCGCACAGGGCCACCTGCCCCGGCTGTCCCTATCCCGGATGTTATTGCTGCAGCAGCTGTAGAATTAGAACCAGGCTGAGTCCCATCCATAAAGATTCCTGGCCATCTTGGCGGCTCATAGGGGTCCGGAATACTGGTGCCATCGGAACAGCCCCCGAACACGCCGTCTTGGACCTGGTACAACGAATCTGTTGAACCGGTGGACGAATCACCGTCTGACCGGACGGCCATCTCACCACCATCTTCAGATCCTTCAAAAAGTTCCTCTCCGTGGATGCAGCTCACGAAAGCATGCTTCATGACGGGTTGAGCTCGGGTTTTCCTCGCACGCTGAGCCGTCTCGATGAGGTCATTGCTGCTGCCCGGCTCAGGTCCCGGCTCTCCGATCCGGCCGATGAAGACGTGGATTCCGCCAAAGGGGACCTGGTATCCGCACTCGATTGAGCCGATGTCGGGGCCCCAGCCTTCATCGTCGATGTAGATCTTGCCGCGACGACTCTTGGTCATTCGACCCACTACGTATCCCTTTGAGCCCTTCGAAGTTGCCCTTCAATAACTCAAATCCACCATGCACTGGCTGCACGGTGGGCGCCAACTGTCGTGGAATTTTCACGTCAGATGTCCTCGTGAAAGGACTTAGTTGTGGAGCCATCGCAACTAGGAAGCTTCAAGGGGTTAATCGGGACAAGGGACACGAGTGGTTTTATACTAGTTCGGCCCCTTACTGTGAAGGTAAGGCCTACATCTAGTTGGGTTGGTATTGATGTTTCGATGACCAGGGAGCGAGATACGCTATGCCCGGCTCTCGATGAGTTGTTTCTTGCCCTAAGCCGCCAGCAGGTCATCCCCTTATATACACGGGTTGACACCCCGCGGCTTACAGAGTCCCAGCCGGCTTATAAATAGTGTCCGGCTCGGTGACTAGTTAAGTCTACCTTATGATACAAGTCATATTACTGTGGCGGTTTACTACAACGGGCCTTAAGTCGCCTGTGGGCCTTAAGCCCTCTATGAACTGCCATCTTCATACATTAGTCTTGGGCTTCTTTTTGGTGAGTCTTGTTTGCGTAACCCGACCCCTCATGGGCGGCTTACACAAATAGTTATATCCCCAACACTTCGGGAGAGTTATTTTTCGTACAAAGGCAATCTAGGAGACTTGGAGTGGACGTCAAGAAGCAAACAAGGAAGCCATGAGGCAAGGAGGCGCGACCCAGGGGGTGGGCGCACCCCTACCCTCATGGGCCCCTCGTGGTTCCCCTGACCGACTTCCTTCACATATATATATCTTTTGAGCTAGACGATTTTGCTCTAGTGCTTCACTTATATCTTTTTAGAGCACGGCGATGGTTTTATTTTGTAGAAATTATTGATCTCTCATGCTTCACTTATATTATTTTGAGAGCCTTTTAGAACAACATTGTATTTGCTATGGTTATAAAATTGGTCCTAACGTGATGGGCATCCAAGTTGGTTATAGTAAAAACTATCATATAGAGTGCATTGAACACTATGATCAATTTCATACTTAATAATTGTTTGGAGATATAAAGGTGGTAATGTTAGAGTCATGCTAGTTGGGTAATTATTAAATTTAGAAATACTTGTGTTGAAGTTGGCAAGTCCCTTAGCATGCACGCATGGTAAAAGTTGTGTGACAAATTTGTAGCATGGGGTGCTCTTTGATTGCCTTCCTTATGTGTGGAGGTCGGGATCGCGCAATTGTTAACTCCTACCAACCCTTCCCCTAGGAGCATGCGTAGGAGTACTTTGCTTCGAGGGCTAAGAAACTTTTGCAATAAGTATATGAGTTCTTTATGACTAATGTGAGTCCATGGATTATGCATACTCTTACCCTTCCATCATTGCTAGCCTCTACGGTACCGTGCATTGCCCTTTCTCACCTTGAGAGTTGGTGCAAACTTCGCCGGTGCATCCGAACCCTGTGATATGATATGCTCTATCACACATAAACCTCCTTATATCTTCCTCAAAACAGCCACCATACCTACATATTATGGCATTTCCATAGCCATTCCGAGATATATTGCCATGCAACTTCCCACCGTTCCGTTTACTATGACACGCTCCATCATTGTCATATTGCTTTTGCATGATCATGTAGTTGACATCTTATTTGTGGGAAAGCTACCTTTATAATTCTTTCATACATGTCGCTCTTGATTCATTGCATATCCCGGCACACCGCCAGAGGCATTCACGTAGAGTCATATTTTGTTCTAAGTATTGAGTTGTAATCCTTGAGTTGTAAATAAATAAAAGTGTGATGATCTTCATTATTAGAGCATTGTCCCAAGTGAGGAAAGCATGATGGAGAATATGATTCCCCCACAAGTCAGGATGAGACTTCGGACTTGTTACTATCCTTTTTCCACACTTGTGCTCCAAAGTAGCACCATGATAGAGAGTCTCTTATGTTGTCACTTTCATATACTAGTGGGAATTTTTCATTATAGAACTTGGCTTGTATATTCCAATGATAGGCTCCCTCAAAATGCCCTAGGTCTTCGTGAGCAAGCAAGTTGGATGCACACCTACTTAGTTTCTTTTGTTGAGCTTTCATACATTTATAACTCTAGTGCATCCGTTGCATGGCAATCCCTACTCCTCGCATTGACATCAATTGATGGGCATCTCCATAGCCCGTTCATTAGCCGCGTCAATATGAGACTTTCTCCTTTTTTGTCTTCTCCACACAACCTCCATCATCATATTCTATTCCACCCATAGTGCTATATCCATGGCTTACGCTCATGTATTGCCTGAGAGTTAAAAAAAGCTGAAGCACGTTAAAAAGTATGAACCAATTGCTTGGATGAAACTGGGGTTGTGCATGATGGGAGTATTTTGTGTGACAAAAATGAAGCATGGCCTAAATATATGATTTTGTATGGATAAGCTTTCTTTGGCTATGTTATTTTGATAAGACATGATTACTTGTTAGTACGCTTGAAGTACTACTATTTTTATGTCAATATGAACTTTTATTTTGCATCATTTGGATCTGAACATTCATGCCACAATAAAGAAAGTTACATTGAGAAATATGCTAGGTAGCATTCCATATCAAAAATTCTATTTTTATCATTTATCTACTCGAGGACGAGCAGGAATTAAGCTTCGGGATGCTTGATATGTCTCCAATGTATCTATAATTTATTATTGTTCCATGCTGTTATATTACCCATTTTGGATGTTTGTGGGCTTTACTAAGCACCTATATATTTTTTTGGGACTAACCTATTAACCGGAGGCCCAGCCCAAATTGCTATTTTTTTTGCCTATTTCAGTGTTTCATAGAAAAGGAATATCAAACGGAGTCCAAACAGAATGAAACCTTCGGGAGAGTTATTTTTGGAACAAATGCAATCCAGGAGACTTGGAGTGGACGTCAAGAAGCAAACAAGGAAGGCACGAGGCAGGGAGGTGCACCCCTGGGGGTTGGGCGCGCCCCCCACCCTTGTGGGACCCTCGTGGCTTCCCTGACCGACTTCCTTCGCCTACATATATCTACATACCCTGAAAACATCTAGGAGCACCACGAAACCCTATTTCCACCGCCACAACCTTCTGTACCCGTGAGATCCCATCTTGGAGCCTTTTCCGGTGCTCCACCGGAGGGGCAATCGATCGCGGAGGGCTTCCACATCAAACACCATAGCCTCTCCGATGAAGTGTGAGTAGTTTACCACAGACCTTCAGGTCCATAGTTATTAGCTAGATGGCTTCTGCTCTCTCTTTGAATCTCAATACAAAGTTCTCCTCGATCTTCTTGGAGATCTATTCGATGTAACTCTTTTTGCGGTGTGTTTGTCGAGATCCGATGAATTGTGGGTTTATGATCAAGTTTATCTAAGAGAAATATTTGAATCTCCTATGAATTCTTTTATGTATGATTGGTTATCTTTGCAAGTCTCTTTGATTTATCAGTTGGTTTGGCCTACTAGATTGATCTTTCTTGCCATGGGAGAAGTGCTTAGCTTTGGGTTAAATCTTGCGGTGTCCTTTCCTAGTGACAGCAGGGGTAGCAAGGCACGTATTTTATTGTTGCCATCGAGGATAAAAAGATGGGGTTTATATTTTATTGCTTGAGTTTGTCCCTCTACATCATGTCATCTTGCATAATGCGTTACTTTGTTCTTATGAACTTAATACTCTAGATGCATGCTGGATAGCGGTCGATGTGTGGAGTAATAGTAGTAGATGCATAATTGTTTCGATCTACTTGTCGCGGATGTGATGCCTATATACATGATCATGCCTAGATATTCTCATAAATATGCACTTTTCTATCAATTGCTCGACAGTAATTTGTTCACCCACCGTAATACTTATGCTATCTTGAGAGAAGCCACTAGTGAAACCTATGGCCCCCGGGTCTATTTTCCATCATATAAGTTTCCAATCTACTTTATTTTACAATCTTTACTTTTCAATCTACATCATAAAGATACCAAAAATATTTATCTTATTATTATCTCTATTAGATCTCACTTTTGCAAGTGGCCGTGAAGGGATTGACAACCCCTTTTTTTGTGTTGGTTGCGAGGTTCTTATTTGTTTGTTTAGGTACGAGGGACTTGTGTGTAGCCTCCTACTGATTGATACCTTGGTTCTCAAAAACTTAGGGAAATACTTACTCTACTTTGGTGCATCACCCTTTCCTCTTCAAGGGAAAACCAATGTAGTGCTCAAGAGGTAGCAACGAGTATCGACAGCTCAAGGAGCAGCTTGCCGCCAAGGAGGAGGAGGTCCGCATCGCCGCAGGTATTTTTCTTGTGCGCTCTTTTTTAGTGGGGGCGCGCTAGCACACCCACTGGGTGTAGCCCCCGAGATTCTGGCCAACTGCGTAGCAGTTGGGTCTAATCTTAAACTGGTCCTTTGTTTCTGAATCTTCTTTTTGCAGCCGAGGTGCTTTCTCGGAAGACCCGACTATTTCGGGCCGGCCTTCACTATGACCGGCTTGTTGCTGATGCCGGCCGACTTGAGGCTGAGGTGGCAAAGGCGAAGGCGGAGGCAACGGGAGCCCGGCAAGCGCTCGATGAAGCCAGCCGGCTACAGGAGCAGCTGACGGGCGACAAGAGCCGTCTTGAGGCCCGGGTGGAGCGCCTCAAGGCGGAAGCCGCCAAGGTTGTGGAGGCATAGCGGGACCTTGCCGAGGTGGACTAGGAACGCGGCAAGCTAGACGACGACAAGGGCCAGCTCCAGGCCGAGGTGGAGCGCCTGAAGGGGCTGGTAGCCACGGCGGAGGAGACCCGTCAAGGGGAGACCCGCCGCCATGAGGCGTCCGAGAAGGCGACCGAGGCCAAGGACGTCGAGTTGAAGGTGACCCTTTCCAAGGTGGCCGACTTGGATAAGATGCTCCAGGAGCGTGACCGCACCATTGCCCGGGAGTGACGCGGTACGTTGCTCGAAGCGCAACACCTAGAAGAGTCCTTCTCCAGTAAGTGCTTTTCTTGGGTTCTGTCGGGTTGTGATCCCGGCTTCTTGTCCTTGGTGATTTTTTCTGACTTGGTTTGCTTCCTGGCAGGGGCCTCTCGGAGACGCGCCAGCTGGCGGAGGAAGTCGTCCACTTTCAGCGCAACCCGCTGGGAGTTGTTGGCTCCGGGACTGACCCTGTCGGTGGGAACGACACCTTTGGGATCACTGGAATCCCTACTGTGGTCGGCGGGCGCGGGGCTGTGAGAAGAGCGGGTCCAGGAGCTAGCACACAGATCATTTGCCCAGGTTCGGGCCGTGAGGATGCGTAATACCCAAGTCCTGCTTTGGTGTATATCTGAATGTTCTTGTGTTCTTGAACTAGCTATGGAGCGTGCGTAGTCCAAAAAGTTGAATCCTTCTCCCGTATGCCTCGGACCTCCTTTTATAGGAAAAAGGGGATGCGAGAGTGGCACACAAGAGGTGGAAAGTGCATTCGGTGGCTGAGTCTATCCTCTGGCGGCGTCGGACAAATGCATTTAATGCGCTGCCGACGTGCCCCTCTTGCTATCGCTGCTTCGCCTCGTTTAGAAACGCGTCGGGGGCCAGCACGGCGTGTAGTGCCATGTAGGCTGGCAGGCTGCTGAGCTGGCGCGGTGGCAGCATCTTCACGAAGATCTGCATGCCACCACCCAGGTGCTTGCTGAGTTGGTCTGGAAGCCGCATGTTGCCACGCAGGTGCGCGCCTAGCTGGCTGGGCTAGTAGCTGCATGGGAACGGAGGTGGGGTCTTGGTGCGTGCGGGCCTAGCCGCGGCCATGCCGATGTCCTCGCCATGGGTCTTGTCGGGGCACCGGCAAGGGTCTTGCCGCGGCACTGTGGTCGTCCCCGGCAAGGATCTTGGAGGAGGTCTTGTGGATTTCCTCGGCAAGGATCTTGCTGAGGATCGTCGTCTTCTGGTCCTTATCTGATCTTGCGTGTTCATGATCTTCACGAAGATCTGCATGCCATCATGGATGCGCCTCCCTAGCCTTGGTTCCATTGTGGTCGATGGCATTGGAACCCTAGGGCTCAAGGGTGGCGTGCTCCACTGGTGTCCGGCAAGTGGCCCGACAAGGCTCTTGTCGGGGCCGTGGATGCTGCCCCGGCAAGGGTCTTGTCGGGGGAGTCCACCTGGCCCTCATGTTCTTTGCATTTCTGGTCTTGGCGTTGCCTTGATCGTCTTATGGCTGTGTCTTCCCTCCTCTGCCCTGTTAAGTGTGGCCGTGGGCATGGCTTTGACTACCCGTGCACAAGTAAAGGGGTACCAAAGAGAGCCCCTATTTTTGTACACCGACAGGAGCCCCCGGGCCTGGACCACACATAAATGCAACGCGTTGTTGGGCTAGGCCCAGAACGGTGCATGGGCTGGCAGGGCCAATTTTTACCGCGGTAACTTCTTCATCCGCTGTGCTTCCCCATGACTCACATTGAATGCGCAACGTGGAGGGCCGTGCGTGACATGGGGGGCATGCGTTGGGCGCTTGCTGCACGCAGGCGTCATGTCGTAGTAAATGGTAAAGAGGCGGCCCGCGCCTTCTCCATAAAAAGGAATAACCACTGGCGCACTGCTCATTTACCCTCTATGCTTTCTTCAATCTCGTCATCGTTGTCCCCATCTTCTTCGACCTCGAGATCTCTCTTCTGCTTGTTGCTTCTACGCCCCATTGCTTTCGATCCTTTGCCTTTTCCCAGCCGCCATGGCGCCCAAGACTGGCAAGGGCAAGGGGACGACCAAGGATGCCGTGGAGAGGAAGGCGCCGGAGAACGAGGCGGGGGTGTGGCAGGCGCAGTTCGCCTATTTCTCCCCGTCGTCAATCGATGTTTTTCACATCAAGGACTTCTTCAGGCCTCTGTGGGTGGCGGAGACGACGGGGCACCCTGCCATGCGCGGCATCCCCGCCAACTGCGTCAAGGCCGGCCCAAATCGGTACCCCTTCTTCGTCGATTTCTTCTCTTGCGGGCTCTGCCCCCCTTTCTCTAATTTCTTCAATGACGTCATGCGCACCTTCGACTTCCATCTTTTAGATCTTACGCCGAATGTTGTGGTGTCACTAAAAAAAATACACTTCCGTGATGATATGTGTTTGTCACAGTAGGTCATGTTTTTTGTCATGCATTTACATCCATGACGATTTTATGACAGAATCAAGATAGTCATACCTGTGCTGTCGTAGAAGTGTTCCATGACATTACCAAAATTATCATCACGGAAGTGTCCACTTCCATGACGATAAATCACGCGTCATAGAAATTGCTTTCGTCAAGGGTGACCGACACGTGGCATCCACTGTAACGGAACGCCGTTAAGCTATCGGGTCGGGTTTTGGATCCTATAACCCATTAACAGCCCCGACCAATGGGGATTTTCCACGTGTAAAATCATCATTGGCTGGAGGAAACACGTGTTAGCTCATCATTGGGACAGATGTCATCCACTCATTGGACAGAAGGCGCCTATGATACATCGACATGTGGCATGGCCCAACAGAGGCCCATTCCTGTGAAACAGCCGGCCCGTTTGACTTGGTCAAAAGGTGGCGGGTTGGCCCATGGAAAGCCTGTTAACGGCATGTTCGCATATAGCCCATTTACAACCCGCTAACCCAAGGCCCGTTATGCCCTATCCGATTTAGGACCAGTAGCGTCATCTGAGTCATCCAATATAATTCCAGCCCGTTTTCACTTCTGGCCCATGTATGTCCCATGACATCTTTCGGCCCATATGAGGCCCTTTGTAACTCTTGGCCCATTAACGGCCCGTGGTGAAACTGGCCCGTAATGAACAGTGTATCGCTTTCACCCATTAACGGCCCATGGAGAAACTGGCCCGTAATGAACAATGTATCACTTTATACCCGTTAATGGAGTTATTCTGTTGGGCCGTTTCCAGCCCATGTTATCTTTCGGCCTTCTCAGAGCCCGTTTATTCTTGGGCTCACTTCCAGCATTCGTTTACTTACGGCCTGTTACTGTCATTTTCTGCTTGTTGGCCAAATTCAGCCCGTGGTTACAGTCGGCCCGTTTGTGGTTCGTTAATACGTTGGGCTATTTTCATAGCGTCATCAAATATGCCCTATTAACGATGGCCCGTTATGGTCGGCCCATGAACGGACGATTCCAACTCTAGCCCGTTTATGGCCATAATGTGGTCTGTTATTGGCCCATGTTTGGCCAATCGATCATACGGCACGTATAAGGCCCATTGATGATATGGCCCCTAGAAGGCCCATTGTTTCTACGGCCCATAGAAGGCCCATTGTTTCTTTGGCCCATAGAAGGCCTACTGTTTCTACGGCCTATAGGAGGCCCAGTGTCACTACAATAAATATTAGCCCATGGTTATTGTGGCCTAGTTTTAAAAAATAGGTTATTGCAGCCACTAGCAAACCACAGAAAAAGAACAACAATGACTACAAGCAAACAAATAAACAAGACAACAAGGAAATAAACAAGCAAGCAACTTACACTAGGCTATCACGGCTATCACGCATATTACATCCATTGGGCATCAAAGTTCGCCAACAGTGCAAATAAACACGCCGACAAAAGAATATACAAAACTGAGAGCACTTCAGAAGGCACTAGGCCTGGCCAGGTCGCCCCCCCCCCCCAAATAGCCGGAGAAGCTGAGTAGACCTCCGTTGTGTCAATGATAGATTCATCAATAGTAGATGTATGGCATGATGATGCGCACGGCAGTTCTCTGACATCTTCATTGCATCTTGGACTTCAAGTCGGAGCTGAGCTGAAGCAAGCCTTTCCGCTTTAAGTTGAGACTAAAGAAGTCGAACTGATTGAGGCAGCAACTGCACAGAGGTTGGCTCACACCTGCTGGTGAGTAGCTTCAACTCACTGTCTTCATCAAGACAGGACCTTGGGGTCATCTCGCTGTCCTCAAGTTGGCTCACTATCTTCCCTAAAGTTCTGCCTGGCGTAAGAGATACGACTCTGAAAGAGAAACAAGGAGACACGTAACAGGTTTCACAATTATATAAGCAAATAAATGGATCTGTTCTACATAAGGAACATGTTTTTACAACTACAATTTGAAACTGGTTGTTGTTGCAAGCATCGAATCAGATGTAAACAGCGAAGCAAACAGCAGTGGAGGAAATGATGCCTATCCAAATCTATACTAGAACTACGCTTGAAGGCTTGAGAAGGATGAACTTACATTACATGTTAACACGGGCTGGACAAGGCTCTTCTCCGTGTTGATGGAAGGATAATTCAATAAATTCCCCAAAGAAAATTCTTTATAAGCGTTGCCATTATTCTACATTTTGCAAAGAGTAAATATAGATCAAATAATATTGGAAGAAGTAGAGGATAATAAAGCTCAGGTGCAGACCGATGATACATAATCAAATAGCAATTAATTAAGTACAGCATTACAAGGCAAACGGGAGAGTGGTACTGAGAAGAGCAATGGAGAGCCCAGTATAGTTGTGAGATCGTATGATCCTTTGAGCAAGGAGATTCATCTGAAATTAGTTTTCATATAAGAGAGAAGGTAAGGCACATGCAGAAATTTAGGGGTTCAAATTTTGAATTGATATCATAGACAGTACCTGACGCTGGGCTCTCACCAGTTCTAATAGGGGTTTGGCCACTGGAGTAGGGGTAAAGTGTGGTACAGTTGGGCATGTGTTTTCCGTGGCTGCTGATCTATTTGATTTAACAGGTATCACTACCTTTTCCAAATACCTAGTTTGTAATCCTTGAGGATCCGCACTCACCCTCTTCCTTTTGGACATCTATTATGAAAGAACAACATTTGACTGGAAAAACATAGTGTGACGACACATGGAATAGGTACATAAAATGGATAGGTATGATGCAAATGGTGTAACAAAGTAGAAGTAATGCAAGAGGTCAGATGCAAAATATGTGCGACCAATACAACTTTGCAAAGTTAGAGCAAGCACCTTGATGGGTGAATAAGATAGGCCATCCTCCAGCATGCCAAGTTTGTTACCCAGTGGATTGTTCCGCCATATTCCTCTCATGCGCCCATTCTCATATTCATTTTTATAATGTTCAATATCTGACATGCATGAAAACATAAAAACAAGTGAGATTTTCTTTGTAATGCAGAGGTGATTCTAATCCAATACTGCCTCCCTATAAACCCCTTTGTGATGTCTCCGCAATTCTTCTAAGATATGCCATGCATGCTATAATTTGGTGTGTGAATTAATATAATGTGGCCTACTACTCAAAATATGAGAGCTCCAGAAGTGATGACACTTCGCAGATGACAGCTTCAACATATAGTAAAGAAGAACAAGTCGACCTGACCTGACAGATTCAAAATATACTAAGGGAGAACAACTCGACCTGACCAGTCGACCGCAAGAGAAGAGGATCATCTTAAAGAAGAGCAGAAGAGCAAGCAGATTGAAGATATTACAAGTCTTTCAATACATGATGAACCAGAGCACACAGAGAAATACTATTCTTTCCGGTCTCTCCATATGTGGCTCACATGCATTTCTAAACTAAAGTAGGAACATTTAGCTAAGAAATTAAACATCTCTCAGTTTTACTAATATCAGCAATAATATGAGATATGAATTTGTACAACTAAGCTTGTTTACCTCGATGGGTGGAGCAGTGCTATTACGACACGAACAACGTAGGCTGATTGTGGTCATCATAAAATGGGGAAACCATAAGCATGATGAGTACAGTGTTGACCATGGCAGTGGGGTCGCAGATCTGAAGCTGCAAACCGCACAAAGGGTAGTTATCAACTGATGTTTGCTTTGAAATAACAACCAAGATTTGGTATGGACAAGAAAGTATGGTCAACAAGTGACAAAGAAATGCAATTATGCTATCTCTCTATATGTCACGACATGCATTTGGAAACTCAAGTGGGACCTTTAGCTAACCAATTAAATGTGTCGATTAACTAATATCAGTATCATATCACAATCATATTTGAACAACTAAGCTTTCGCATTCTGAGTGTTGTGTTGTTTAGCTTGAAGGGTGGAGTAATGCTAGTACGACAGAAAGCACCTACGCAGATCATAGTAGACTAGATAAAAGGGGAAAACCCTAAGCATCAAGAGAAAAATCAGGAAAGTGGAACTAGCTGGACCAGTGGGTGGCGCACATGCTTTTCGAAACGAATATAGGAACATTAGGTGACCAATTAAAAGTTCTCTATTTTAGTGATATGAGCATCATATCAGATTCGTATTTCAACACGTAAGCTTTGGTTGAGGTCTTGAGGAGCAGTGCTAGCACGACACGAAGCACCTACCATGATGGTAATGAATATAAAGGGGGGAACCATAAGCTTTACGAGTATAGTGCCCGTGCCATGGCGGATCTGAAGGTGCAAACCAGACAAAGCTACTTCGCAACCAATGTTTGCTTTCAAGTAGCCACTACGATTTGGTACGGACAAGAAAAGTATAGTAAACAAATTACGATCTATTTTCCGGGTGAGATCAATCACTTAACCACATATGGAAGAATACCACCTCTCTTGCGACACCGTGTAGGCCTATGCTGATACGTTGAGGGTGTTGCGGGTGCGATGGCTGTCAGTGGCGGGGAAGAAGACTTTAGGCGGCAGACTACCGGGTCGGGGGATAAATCCTATTGCCGTGGACGAGGCGGTCGTAGGAGCGGCAACGGCAAGGTGGACGACATCGCCGATGAAGCAAGAGGAGGTGATGAAAGGATCCTGGTGCGACACCGTGGATGAGAGATGTCCATCTCTTGCAGTGGACAACGGGGTAGGGGTAGCGGCTCTGGCAAGGTGGAGGATCGGGTGGCGGACGGAGGAGGCTGGCCGCAGTGCGGCGGTTGTCATGTCGCCGACGGTGTATGAATGGGGAAATGGAGGGGAGGGGGATCTCAAATTTTGGGACACGCTTGTCTGAAATGTGGGAATGTTACGAACTTATCCCCCGTTTAAAATTTTGGACATCGCGTCGGTTGGTGATATGACGGTAATCTCGCATCTCCCAAATATTTGCAGGTAACTATTTCGGGCGAGGAGAGGGTGTTTTGCCGCCCACGGTTGGCGCCCATGGTGTATGAACAGGGCTAACAAGTAGGGCGGTTGTGTCACGTCTGAGGGAAGTTACACATCTGCCCCAATTTAAAATATTAGCCTACATCGATTTGGGACAAGGAGAGTTTGTTTTGCCGCCCACCGTGTATGAATGGGGAAATGGAGGAAGAGACACATGCCTTTCGGATGAGCTTGAATAAAATGTGTTTTGCCACCCATGTTTGGCGCCCACCATGTCTAAATGGGCTCATAGGCCATCGTGTCATGTCTGATTGAAGTTACTAGTCTACCCTTATCGACAACAGTGTAAATCCGGTCGAGAAGGATGTCAATTGTCAGGGGTAGACAGTAATTTCCATCTCGCAAACACTTGCTTCGGGCAGCCCACAAATTATAGTGGGTGTTTAGCCGCTTCGTTCAAAACTTGGGAGAATTAGCATTCATGTTTTCCCTGGGCCCTGTCAAACTAAATTCAAATCCAATTTGTATTCGATTATGAATATCCATAGATAATTCTATGTTTGGTTATTTATTTCTCCAAAACCACAACAAAGATTTATTCCACCTTTATATATGATTATGATTTAGAAATGCCATGATCTTTGAATTCAGTAGGTTGGATACACTCTGAGTCAAACAGTTATTTCATCCAATACAATATGCTCACACGAAAAACAATTCACCTTATGTCAATCATACAAGTACTAAGAATTACCTCGCCTAAAAAATTCGGATCATTACAACACATGGACAACATAGGGGGTCTTGCAACATAATCCATTCAGAGACATGACACAACATGCAAGTACAATAATCTAATGACAATTTCAACTGGTATCTAAAGAAGAACCAGGATTACCCTAGGCTTCATATAGCAGAAACAGCAGGACCTCCTCCGTCTTCAAATACAGCATTCTTACTTCCTCCAATTCTTGGGTTGCTTGCATAATGCGTGCCTCTAGTTCCATAATTTCCAGCCTCAAGATAAAGATTACCTCATTCATGGCAGCCACACCATCTCTTTCTGCCTCTAGTAGAGCCTCAAGCAATATAATATCTGTGCTCAGACTGCTCTCCGTCGGTGTTGCCTCTAAACTGCTACCATCTGGTAACATGGATGGCGCACTGCTTAAACAAATAGATTCTGGGGTTGTACATTGTGTCCTAGTGTGAACGGCATCCGAAAAGGTTTTCGCTGGACATAGGTAAGAGATAGTTATCGTATGATCTAGGCAGTTAGCTTACATGGTAAACGACATACGAATTATTGCTGAGCATGGCAAGCTATATTTAAATGGTTCGAAGCAGGATCAGCCGAAAAGAAATTAAAATGGTAAGATGAAACTAGGGATTTAAGTGGCAAATAAATGACATCCGCTAGTCCCATCTAGTTAGTTTTTGCTAGCTCCCTAGTTCATTTTCTTCAGAAAACAAAAACTCTTTTGAACTATCATACCACTAGTGGACTTTAGTTGGGATTAAATGGGACCCAGTTCACACCCCTAGTTGAAAGGGAGTGTACCACCGCTATATTTAAGTTGTCAAGGCATCTAAGTAGTTGAAATAATCTGAGAAAGCACTTAATAGTGTGGCCTCATATAAACTACGAAGACAGTCTTGTGATGAAGTTGAGAGGAAAAGTTAAGGACTCAAATGAAATAGGCATGCATTTCTTTACTATAGTACAACGGGCACTGCTGACATATTGGCCAACTCAGGTATAGCGTGACAACAAACAAGCATTCGAATCAAGTAATAGAACAAAGCAGACAACTGAACTATTTGTAATTCGGTAGGATTACAGGTTGAGGGCACAAGCCAAGAAAGCAGCCCACTTGCATTACATTTCACATGTACTAAAACACACTGTCTTACCATATGTTGCTGTGAAGCCTTGCTGTTGTTGCAATGTACTTTGAAGATATCGTCAGCATCCCGTGGTTGCAAATCTAGTTGTTGTAGTTTATTCTGCACCCTCTCTTTAGGTAAAATTAATTTTAATCGCATGCACTGGTCCGAATTGATCATCAATGGTTCATTTAAACTAATGAAAGAAGGGTGTGTGCATACACGACAATATATCTGCTTCCCTCTATTTTAATGCTTGTTCGAGGTGCCAGCCCCAAAAGAACAAATATTTTGCTTGATGGGGTTGGCAGCTCCATAATTAATAGAAGCATCAAATTAGTGATGCAACTTGGGGAGATCAAGAACACACAAACAAGTAATGAACAGAGGCTCGTAGCAGTGATGTAATAGCTAGCATCAGAAAATGTAGGGTAAAACGAACAAAAAATAGCGGAACCACATGCTAGTTTGCTGATGTTTAATTAAGCATAGAGAACATTAAGCAGTCTAATGGAACCAGCAGATGGCATCAGAACAAAACCATTATCATAAATATAGCATTCAAGAAGTAAAATAGTAGGCAGTGATATCTAGGAAGTACAATAATACTCCCTCCGTTCCAAAATAGATGACTCAACTTTGTACTAACTTCAGTACAAAGTTAGTACAAAGTTGGTTCATCTATTGTGGAACGGAGGGAGTACTTAGGACAAAACTAAAGCATATTAACTATATGTGCACTGGTATGTAATTTAGCACATGTAACATGTTCACTGCCGGAAGTATGGCCCTACAGGTGCAAGCAGAATAACACGTCTCATGAAAAACTAAATGATGCCCTGAAGAAATTCAAAGGTGCGGTGCTTATGCTAGGAAAGTGAACGTAGGCGCCGGCCGTTGGATAATAGTACCTGATTCTCGGCGGCATATGGGTATTGTTGTCATACTTGATAGCTAAGGATCGTCGATGGTTCTCGAGTTGCGGTTGAGTTTGGGCCGGCTGTCGCCGTCGCTGAAGCGCTCCGGTGCTACAGTTGCGGCGCCTGTCGACATACAAGAAATCTCATCTGTGGTAAGTGAACAGTTGCACGATAAAGAGAAAAACCGAAGGAGTACAAATTGAAATAACCTGATGAGGCTGCGGCGTCGGTAAAGCAGGGCCGGTGGAGTTGAATATGGCGTCTGTGGAGCGGGTCCAGTGTAGTGGACGAAGGCTTCGGCGGGCGCGTTGTATAGTGCTTTCGGTGTGGCGGATCTGTTGTGGTGGACGAGGGCTTGTATGAAGGGCCAGCAAAGGGGTGGGCAAGGGAGTCAGTGAAGGGCCTCCACTGTGGTGGACGAGGGCGCCGGTTAAGCAGATCCGGTGCGGTGGACCACGATGGCGATCAAGGAGATCTAGAGCGGTGGACAAGCCAGTCTCTGAAGCGGCTCTGGTGAAGTGGTGAGTTGGAAGTTGGGGGTTCCAAGGTGCGGAAGGTAGATCCGGCAGGGTGTGAGGTCCACCGCTGCAGCAGAGGACTAGATTTGGCGGCTTGCCGTGGTTGGGGGGGGGTTAGGAAGGGGAAGGGGAGGGGCTCTGGGGAAGAATGTTGGGGGCAAAAAGGGGAAAACAATGGAGTT
Source organism: Triticum dicoccoides (assembly GCF_002162155.2). Classification (NCBI taxonomy): domain Eukaryota; kingdom Viridiplantae; phylum Streptophyta; class Magnoliopsida; order Poales; family Poaceae; genus Triticum; species Triticum dicoccoides. The sequence goes on along the minus strand of NC_041391.1, from coordinate 93,028,607 downwards.
ACCAAAGCAGCCCTTTTCCGTTCATGTGGCAGGGGTAAAACAGGAATATCGAAGGGCTAAACTGTCGGGCGCGTGATATTTTGATGTGAGCGGGAAGTTTGAAAGCTTTTGGCGCCTAAAATTATAAGTGTTCTGCTCTTGTACGACCGACTATGATATTATGGCCGACAATTTGTTTGTTTTGCACGCAAAAAAGTGCAAGTTTTGAAAATCAATGTCTCCAACTCGAAACTTAGATTGTCCATTCAATTCAAATATGGATCATTGAGCTACTAAAAGCAAATACCATCATACGGTCCAATTCAAATGAAATTCCAAATGTGTTTATCCTAAATATGATGACAAAAGCGAAAATGTGTATGTGTATGAATAAAGTGGATGATTATAAAGTTTGAACATGCCCGTATGTGTATATCTCTAGGTTTGATATATGAATTTGAAATCACGAAATCCCGGCTTAAAAAATGTACGTCCCTCCAAATGAATTACAAAAGCTAATGGTCGAGTCGAATTCCAAAATTCCAATCTTAGGTTTGTAATTCTGGTACATCAAGGTATATCACGCATGTTCAAAAGTGTCATTATCTCATAGTCCAAACTGTGAAACAAATTGATCAACCATGAGTGCACAATATCTCAATTACGCTAAAGTCCCTCAAATATAGACACCTCACTCTTTATCTGAAGCCAACCCCG
>NC_041391.1:92996218-93027745 GCF_002162155.2 Triticum dicoccoides | reverse complement strand
AACACCCCTCTCTCTTCTAAAGTCCGAACCCCAATATAGGTCTCTATCACTTTGTCTCTCGGGCATGCACGCATCTCTTCCCTCACTCTGTAGGTCTCTCTCTATCTCTCTTTCCCAAGAACACGCACTATTTAGAGTGTATATTTCCCATACACACAAAACGTCACCCCCAAACGTCTATCTCCCTAGTTATGTGGTTCTCGCGCACTCACCTCATACACCACCCCCACTTCAAACAAGCACACTTTGTCTCCTTGTGCACTGATAACCCACAAGTGTAGGGGATCGCAACAGCTTTCGAGGGTGAAGTACAACCCAAATTTATTGATTCGACACAAGGGGAGCCAAAGAATATTCTTGAGTATTAGCAGTTGAGTTGTCAATTCAACCACACCTGGATAACATAGTATCTACAGCAAAGTATTTAGTAGCAAGAGTGGTATGATAGTAATGGTAACAGTAGCAACAGAAAAGATAAATGTTTTTGGGTTTTTGTAGTAATTATAACAGTAGCAACCAAAAAGTAAATAAGCGAAGAACAATATGTGAAAAGCTCATAGGCAGTGGATCAATGATGGATAATTATGCCGGATGCGATTCCTCATGCAATAGTTATAACATAGGGTGATATAGAACTAGCTCCAATTCATCAATGTAATGTAGGCATGTATTCCGTAAATAGTCATACATGCTTATGGAAAAGAACTTGCATGACATCTTTTGTCCTACCCTCCTGTGGCAGCGGGGTCCTAGTGGAAACTAAGGGATATTAAGGCCTCCTTTTAATAGAGAACCGGACCAAAGCATTAACACATAGTGAATACATGAACTTCTCAAACTACGATCATCAACGAGAGGTATCCCGATTATTGTCACTTCGGGGTTGTCGGATCATAACACATAATAGGTGACTATAGACTTGCAAGATAGGATCAAGAACACACATATATTCATGAAAACATAATAGGTTCAGATCTGAAATCATGGCACTCGGGCCCTAGTGACAAGCATTAAGCATAGCAAAGTCATAGCAACATCAATCTCAGAACATAGTGAATACTAGGGATCAAACCCTAACAAAACTAACTTGATTACATGGTAAATCTCATCCAACCCATCACCGTCCAGCAAGCCTACGATGGAATTACTCACGCACGGCGGTGAGCATCATGAATTTGTTGATGGAGGATGGTTTATGATGACGACGACAACGAATCTCCCTCTCTGGAGCCCCGAATGGACTCCAGATCAGCCCTCCCGAGAGAGATTAGGGCTTGGCGGCGGCTCCATGTCGTAAAACGCGATGAGACTTTTTTCTTGATTTGTTTCTCCCCAAGACGGTATATATGGAGTTGGAGTTGAGGTCGGAGGAGGTCTGGGGGGCCCACGAGATAGGAGGGCGCGCCCCTAGGTGGGGCGCCCCCTGTCTCATGGACAGTCGTGGGCCCCCTGGCCTTGATTCTTTCGCCAAAAATTCTTATTAATTCTGAAAAGTGCCTCCGTGGATTTCCAGGACATTCCGAGAACTTTTCTTTTCTACACATAAAACAGCATCATGGCAGTTCTGCTGAAAACAGCATCAGTCCGGGTTAGTTTCATTCAAATCATGCAAGTTAGAGTCCAAAACAAGGGCAAAAGTGTTTGGAAAAGTAGATACATTGGAGACGTATCGACTCCCCCAAGCTTAAACCTTTGCTTGTCCTCAAGCAATTCAGTTGACAAACTGAAAGTGATAAAGAAAAACTTTTACAAACTCTGTTTGCTCTTGTTGTTGTAAACATGAAAAGCCAGCATTCAAGTTTTAGCAAATATTATGAACTAACCATACTCACAATAACACAAAGGTGTCACAATTACTCATATCAATAGCATAATCAGCTAGCGAGTCATAATAATAAAACTCGGATGACAACACTTTCTCAAAATAATCGTAACATGATATAACAAAATGCTATCTTGCTAGCCCTTTCTGAGACCACAAAACATAAATGCAGAGCACCTTTAAAGATTAAGGACTGACTAAACATTGTAATTATGGTAAAAGAGATTCAGTCAAGTCATACCCAATATAAACCAGTAATAATGAATGCAAATGACAGTGTGCTCTCCAGCGGGTGCTTTCAATAAGAAGGATGATGACTCAACATAAAAGTAAATAGATAGGCCCTTCGCAAAGGGAAGCAGGGATTTGTAGAGGTGCCAGAGCTGGATTTTAAAATAGAGATATAATAACATTTTGAGCGGCATACTTTCGCTGTCAACACAACAACTATGAGATGGCTGTATCTTCCATACTACATGCATTATAGGCAGTTCGCAAACAGAATGGTAAAGGTTTATACTACCCCAACCACCAACAAGCATCAATCCATGGCTTGCTCGTAACAACGTGTGCCTCCAACATACAACATCCCTGGGGGAGTTCTGTTTAATTATTTTGATTTGCTTTGATCTTTTTGGATCATGGGACTAGGCATCCCGGTTACCGGCCCTTTATCGTGAATGAGGAGCGGAGTCCACTCCTCTGAGAATAACACACCTAGCATGGAAGATATAGGCAGCCCTAGCTGTAACATGAGCTGCTCGAGCATACAAAATAGAATTTCATTTGAAGCTTTGGAGTTTGGCACATACAAATTTACTTGGAACCGCAGGTAGATACCGCATATAGGAAGGTATAGTGGACTCATATGAAACAACTTTGGGGTTTAAGGAGTTTGGATGCACAAGCAGTATTCCCGCTTAGTACAGGTGAAGGCTAGCAAAAGATTGGGAAGCGACCAACTGAGAGAGCGACAACAGTCATAAGCATGCATTAAAATTAGTTCACACCGGATACAAGCATGAGTAGGATATAATCTACCATGAACATAGATATTATGAAGGCAATGTTGATTTGATTCAACTACATGCATGAACATGCGCCAAGTCGAGTCACTTAATACATTCAAAGGAGGATACCATCCCATCATACCATATCATAATCATTCTAATAGCATGTTGGCATGCAAGGTAAACCATTATAACTCATAGCTAATCAAGCATGGCACAAGCAACTATAATCTCTAAATGTCATTGCAAATATGTTTACTTCATAATATCTGACTCAGGAACGATGAATCATCATATTTACAAAAACAAGAGAGGTCGAGTTCATACCAGCTTTTCTCATCCCAATAAGTCCATCATATATCGTCATTATTGCCATCCACTCGCACGACCGAAAGAAGTGTATAATAATAAGAGTGTACGTGCATTGGACTAAGCTGGAATCTGCAAGCATTCAACTCAAGAGAGAAGACAAGTAATATGGGCTCTAAATATAAATAATCAATCATGCATATGAGAGCCACTAAGCATATTCAATATGGTCTTCTCGACCCTCAAAAGAAAGAGAATAAAATTAAACTATTTACACGGGAATGCTCCCAACAAGTAAAAGAAGAACACGAAATCTTTTTGGGTTTTCATTTTAGTTTCTACTACAAGCAAGGAAATTAAACTAACTAATTTTTTTGGTTTTTCTTAAGGTTTATCAAACACACAAGAAGAAAACTGGAAAAAGAAATTTAAATTAACATGGATAATACAATGAAAGAGTATGAGCACCGATGACTAGTGTGTGAACATGAATGTAAAGTCGGTGAGAAATACATACTCCCCCAAGCTTAGGCTTTTGGCCTAAGTTGGTTTAATAGCAAGGACCGCCGCTACTCTCTCCAGTATAAGGAGAGGTATAATCAGGATAATACTGGCTGGTCATCTCCGGATCCCACTGGACAGATGATGCGCGATAAGGGTCCAGTCCAGGTTCCGGTTCAGGTTCAGGTTCTGGAGTAAAAGCTTGAGCTTGATGATTGTTCACCGCCTTCGGTGTAACGCGAAATTTTTCTGCAAGCAAATCAAACAATAGAGGCACAGGAAAAATAATAATCTCAAAGTGTTTCTTATTGAATCTAAGTTTATACAAGAGCATCCTATCTTCGTTGTCAACAATAAACTTATGTGCTACCATGCTCTTGTAATCTAAATTGTGAGGAGGCAATATTGTCTCCTTTTCCTCATGGTGCCTAATGGGTATCTGAAAATGTCTAGCAAGACGTGCAACATAGATACCTCCAAATATGGGGCCTTTTGTATGATTCAGGGCTAGCCGTTTAGCAATGAAGGCACCCATATTAAAACTATTGTCTCCAAGCAAAGCATGTTGAAGCATGATAATATCAGGAACACTCAAGTTTCCACTATTCCCACGACCAATCAAGCATCTACTAGCGAATATGGCAAAGTAGCGTAAAACAGGAAAGTGTATGCTAGAGACTTTCACTTTGGAACCCTTCTTTGGCTCCTCTACAGCGATAATATCAACAAAACCAGCCACATCTTCACGATGGGGTTCTTCTAGTTCTCCCTCATAAGGTATCCTACATACCGTGCAAAAATGACGTAAAGATATTTCTTTGGACTCGTCATATAAGTGAAATGATACTGCAGGCGGTGACTTCTTAGGATAATAATAAAAGTTTTGCACAAAAGTATTGGTAAGTAAGAGATACTGATCGATTCGGTCGTTCATTAAACCGGTGAGGCCTGCAGTCTCGATTAAAGCATAAAAGTCTTCATGATTTCCAGCTTCCTTCAAGAAATCCTCACATGGCCATTCACATGACCGTACTTCCGCTAAGCGAGGAAGATTATACTTTGGTTTTTCCTTCTCTTTGTCTTGTTTTCCTTAGAGCTTTGGCTAGAAGAGCCTTTAAAGAACCTCCTTAACATTTTCTGAAAAATTCTGAAATTTTAGTAACTTCAAAATAAAAGTGCATAAAACTAAACAAGATTGATAGCAACTACTCCTACAAGTGCCTAGAGCCTATATCATGCATTGGATTGCTTGGGACCTCGAAAATTTAACATGCTGGCTCAAGAACAGGGTCACCAAGGCAGCAAGGATTTTCAATGAATAAAACACTAGAACAAAAACTAATTGGACCAATGGAGGAGTCACATACCAAGCAACAATCTCCCAAAGCAGTTTTGCAAATGGAGCTTTGAGCTAAGAGATCGAAAATCGTAGCAAAACGAGCTAGAACTCGGGCTTGAGCTGGATGAGGATTTTTTTGGGTAGAAGATGAAGTGTGTGGGTGCTGGAATAAGTGGAGGGGAGTCACCAGGGGCCCACGAGATAGGGGGGCGCGCCCTACAGGGGGGCACCCTCCTCTCTCGTGGCCTGGTGCTTGGCCCTCCTGCAGTGTTTTCAGTGCCTAAAATCCTCAAATATTCCAGAAAAAATCATACTAAATTTGCAGGGCATTTGTTCAGACTATTTTTTTATTGCACGGATAAATCAGAAAATAGACAGGCAATACTATTTTTTCTTTATTTATTCTAAATAAGAGAAAGTAAAAGGAGGGTACAGAAGGTTGTGCCTTCTGGTTTCATCCATCTAATGATCATCAAAATGAAACCACTAACAAGATTGATCAAGTCTTGTTAACAAACTCATTTCGAATAACACAGAACCGGAGAAATTTCGAATAACACTAAGTTACCTCAACGGGGATATGAAAATCCCCAACAATAAGAATATCATAATTTTTCTTGACAGTAGGGAGAAGAAATTCAAAACCTGAAAAAATGATGGTTGGAACTTTTTCAATAGAATTGATGCTATAAACTTGAGATTGTTTCCTCGGAAAGTGTACCGTATGCTCATTACCATTAACATGAAAAGTGACATTGCCTTTGTTGCAATCAATAACATCCCATGCAGTATTAAGAAAAGGTCTACCAAGGATAATAGACATACTATCGTCCTCGGGAATATCAAGAATAACAAAGTCCATTAGGATAGTTACATTTGCAACCACAACAGGCACATCCTCACAAATACCGACAGGTATAGCAGTTGATTTATCAGCCATTTGCAAACATATTTCAGTAGGTGTCAACTTATTCAATTCAAGTCTACGATATAAAGAGAGAGGCATAACACTAACACCGGCTCCAAGATCACATAAAGCAGTTCTAACATAATTTCTTTTAATGGAGCATGGTATAGTTGGTACACCCGTATCTCCAAGTTTCTTTGGTATTCCACCCTTAAAAGTGTAATTAGCAAGCATGGTGGAAATTTCAACTTCCGGTATCTTTCTTTTATTTGTGATGATATCCTTCATATATTTAGCATAAGGATTTACTTTAAGCATATCAGTTAAGCGCATACGTAAGAAAATAGGTCTAATCATTTCAGCAAAGCGCTCAAAATCCTCATCATCCTTTGACTTGGACGGTTTAGGAGGAAAGGGCATGGGTTTCTGAACCCATGGTTCTCTTTCTTTCCCGTTCTTCCTAGCAACAAAATCTCTCTTATCATAACGTTGATTCTTTGATTGTGGGTTATCAAGATCAACAGCAGGTTCAATCTCTACATCATTATCTTTGCTAGGTTGAGCATCAACATGAACATTATCATTAACATTATTACTAGGTTCATGTTCATCTCCGGATTGTGTTTCAGCATCAGAGATAGAAGTATCATTGGGATTCTCATGTGTTTCTACATTAGGTTCACTAGAAGTTTCCAAAGTCCTATCATTCTTCTTTTTCTTCTTCTTAAAAGAACTAGGAACATCTAGATTATTATTCTGAGAATCTTGTTCAATTCTTTTAGGGTGGCCTTCAGGATAGAAAGGTTCATGAGTCATTCTACCAGTTCTAGTAGCCACTCTAACAGCAAAGTCATTTTTATTATTCAGTTCATCAAGCAAATTGTTTTGAGCTTTGAGTACTTGCTCAGCTTGAGTAGCAACCGTAGAAGCATATTTGCTAGCGCGGTGAAGTTCATCTTTAACTCTAGCCAGATTATCACCTACGCGTCCTATCTCGAAAGCATTATTCTTTAACTCTCTAACAACATAAGCATTAAAACTTTCTTGTCTAGCTATAAAGTCATCAAATTTGTCTAAGCATGGGCTATGAAATTTAGTAGAGGGTATTTCAACTTTATCTTATCTATAGAGAGAATTTACCTTTACTACCTGTGTCGGGTTATCAAGACAAAGTGGTTCTTCAGGCGGTATATTCAGACCATGTATTTCTTCAATAGGAGGTAAATTGTTAACACCTTCAGCTTTAATACCTTTTTCTTTCATCGATTTCTTTGCCTCTTGCATATCTTCAGGACTAAGAAATAAAACACCTCTCTTCTTCGGAGTGGGTTTAGGAATAGGCTCAGGAGTTGACTCAATTGGTTCAGGAATTACTTCAGGAATTGGCTCGGGAAGAGTCCAATTATTTTCAGTAGTCAACATATTATTCAATAGTATTTCAGCTTCGTCGACTGTTCTCTCCCTGAAAAAACAACCAGCACAACTATCCAAGTGGTCCTTGGAAGCATCGGTTAGTCCATTATAAAAGATATCAAGTATTTCATTTTTCTTAAGATGATGATCAGGCAAAGCATAAAGCAACCGGAGAAGCCTCCCCCAAGCTTGTGCGAGACTCTCTTCTTTGATTTGCACAAAATTATATATTTCCCGCAAGGCAGCTTGTTTCTTATGAGCAGGGAATATTTAGCAGAGAAGTAATAAATCATATCCTGGGGACTACGCACACAACCAGGAGCAAGATAATTATACCAAGTCTTAGCATCACCCTTTAATGAGAACGGAAATATCTTAAGGATATATAAATAGCGAGACTTCTCATCATGAGTAAATTGGGTGGCTATATCATTTAGCTTGGTAAGATGTGCCACAACAATTTCAGATTCAAGGCCATAGAAAGGATTAGATTCAACTAAAGTACTAATATCAGGATCAATAGAGAATTCATAGTCCTTATCAGTAACACAGATAGGTGAAGTAGCAAAAGTAGGCTCGGGTTTCATTCTAGCATTAAGAGACTGTTCCTTCCATTTAGCTAATAATTTCTTAAGATCATTCCTATCATTGCAAGCAAGAATAGCTTCAGCAGCTTCTTTGTTCATAACATAACCCTTAGGAACAACATGTAAAACATAATCATTGGGGGAGCGTTCATCATCACTATCATCAATAGCATCTTCAATATTTTCATTCCCCCTAACTCTAGCAAGTTGTTCATCAAGAAATTCACCTAATGGCAAAGTAGTATCACGCACAGAAGTAGTTTCATCATGCATAGCAGAAGTGGCATCATCAATAACATGCGACATATCAGAATTCATAGCAGTAGCAGGTTTAGGTGTCGCAAGCTTACTAACAACGGAAGGAGAATCTAGTGCAGAGCTAGATGGTAGTTCCTTACCTCCCCTCGTAGTTGAGGGCAAAATCTTGGTCTTAGTGTCTTTCAAGTTCTTCATAGTGATCAACAGATATAAATCCCAAGTGACTCAGAGAATAGAGCTATGCTCCCCGGCAACAGCGCCAGAAATTTGTCTTGATAACCCACAAGTGTAGGGGATCGCAACAGCTTTCGAGGGTGAAGTACAACCCAAATTTATTGATTCGACACAAGGGGAGCCAAAGAATATTCTTGAGTATTAGTAGTTGAGTTGTCAATTCAACCACACCTGGATAACTTAGTATTTGCGGCACAGTATTTAGTAGCAAGAGTGGTATGATAGTAATGGTAACAGTAGCAATAGAAAAGATAAATGTTTTTGGGTTTTTGTAGTAATTGTAACAGTAGCAAAGGAAAAGTAAATAAGCGAAGAACAATATGTGAAAAGCTCGTAGGCAATGGATACATCATGGATAATTATGTCGGATGCGATTCCTCGTGCAATAGTTATAATTAACATAGGGTGATATAGAACTAGCTCCAATTCATCAATGTAACAAAGGCATGTATTCCGTAAATAGTCATACGTGCTTATGGAAAAGAACTTGCATGACATCTTTTGTCCTACCCTCCCGTGGCAGCGGGGTCCTAGTGGAAACTAAGGGATATTAAGGCCTCCTTTTAATAGAGAACCGGACCAAAGCATTAACACATAGTGAATACATGAACTTCTCAAACTACGATCATCACCGAGAAGTATCCCGATTATTGTCACTTCGGGGTTGTCGGATCATAACACATAATAGGTGACTATAGACTTGCAAGATAGGATCAAGAACACACATATATTCATGAAAACATAATAGGTTCGGATCTGAAATCATGGCACTCGGGCCCTAGTGACAAGCATTAAGCATAGAAAAGTCATAGCAACATCAATCTCAGAACATAGTGGATACTAGGGATCAAACCCTAACAAAACTAACTTGATTACATGGTAAATCTCATCCAACCCATCACCGTCCAGCAAGCCTACGATGGAATTACTCACGCACGGCGGTGACCATCATGAAATTGGTGATGGAGGATGGTTGATGATGACGACAATGACGAATCCCCCTCTCCGGAGCCCCGAACGGAAACCAGATCAGCCCTCTCGAGAGAGATTAGGGCTTGGCGGCGCCTCTGTGTCATAAAATGCGATGAAACCTTTTTATTGATTTTTTTCTCCCCGAGAGGGTATATATGGAGTTGGAGTTGAGGTCGGAGGAGGTCCGGGGGGCCCACGAGATAGGAGGGAGCGCCCCTAGGTGGGGGGCGCCCCCCTGTCTCGTGGACAACCCGTGGGCCCCCTGGCCTTGATTCTTTAGCCAAAAATTCTTATTAATTCTGAAAAGTGCCTCCATGGATTTCCAGGATATTCCGAGAACTTTTCTTTTCTACACATAAAACAACATCATGGCAGTTCTGCTGAAAACAACGTCAGTCTGGGTTAGTTTCATTCAAATCATGCAAGTTAGAGTCCAAAACAAGGGCAAAAGTGTTTGGAAAATTAGATACGTTGGAGACGTATCATGCACCACTCTCCTCTTTCTATCTCTCCCACATGCGGACCCGCCCCAACTCCTTCCCTGTATACCTACTAGTAAGTGTGCACGTGCAACGCACGTATCATACATTTATGAAATAGAGAGAAAATTGGATTGCAGGAAGGGGAACGTTGGCATAAGTGTCGAGGGAGGATGATTGATTATTGCGGCAACCATGCCTGCAGGTTTCCTTGGTATTTCCCTCTAGTTTATTGACTCGTTTGATTATGTTGGACCATTGTAGAAAAGATAATTGGGAACTTTTTTTGTCTACAATCAGTAATCATTAATTGGAAAACATGTCCGTGCTGGATGGAAGAGGGAAAATAAATTTCGAAGGTAAGACCTGAAGCTTCCTTGAACTGAAAGTTGGTGATGCAAGCAGTCAAAGTTAGGATATGGCATGTCAGTTATGCACTCTGAAGAATATAAATCTTTGAACTTGTCTATCAAGTCAAGGATACATGATCCAACTATTGACATACTTTGTAAAATCTGTCAGTACACTATCTATAATAAATATAGCGAAAGCAAGCACATGTAAGCACAATGTCTAAAAATGTCAAATAGTGTACAAGTCAATTTGACACTAAAAGTAGAAATAGATGTTATGCACTGTACATGACAGAATCTATCAACGCAGCTTCAAGGCACAGACTGACAATATATATTTGTGAACCGAACATGACATAAACTAGCAATATAACTTCACGCTACAATTTGGAAATAAATATGATGGTACATGACATTAACATTAATAGTGATGTTAAAGAAATTTCAAGCCATCTGACAAAAATAGAATATCACATTAACCTTAGGCAACAGTCTACCATGTTTTTCACTCTAATTTAGGGGAACTAAACATGTTTTTGACATGACAGGGTTTGATTGGTCATGTGATCCGAACAGACAGGGAAACGGGCGATTTGGTTTCCGTGTTTGTCTTTTCCTACATGCGAACATGGGCCAGACCTTTTTCTTTTTTTCCTTCTATGTACACGGTACACAAGGTTGGGTTTCAAAAAAAGAATATGATGGCGTAGATCATGGTATTTATTGCTAATTGATATGATTAAAATAGGCCCAGGTTGGAGCGAGATCATGGTAATTATTGTGTCATTATGATGGCATAGATCATGGTAATTATTGCTAATTAATAATGGTAAATGATGTGATACAACATTGAGGCAATCCGGTCCATTGAGAGATGGCGGATGTATGGCTGAGATGTAATGTTTCTCCCATAACTCGATTGTTTAATAGTAGTGGAGATATGTCGTGACTCTTTCCATAGCCCCCTAATGTATCATCATTCTCGATTTAGCACATTGTTCTCTACACCATCTATTCTAGATCTCTCATGAAGTCCCTATCACACACACGATGACTCGCTTCCATTGCGTATCCGTACATAGGCCAATTTCGAACAACATCAACATTGTCTCCCTATCTATACGCCATTTATGGACATAAACGATCCCTCTCGCCCCCTCTCTTCCTCTCTCTCTCTCTCTCTCTCCGTCGCTAGCTCCCTCTCTCTCTCTCTCTCCCTCTCTCTCTCTCTCTCTCGCTCTCATACCCCTCTCCCACAGACACACTCGATGCCTCTTCCAAATAGTCTGCTCCCCCCGCCCGCACCCATGCTATCCCGCTACTACACATGTCACACCATCCCCCTTCCCTTATACTAGGTTTACATCATTAGTGGTCTCTCTACTCCACATACACACACTCCCTCTCACACACAAACGCGTGCACAAACACACACAAACACCCATTTATCTAGATCCTCATATCTCCCCATGTCCGCATGTGTATCTCACACACTCACTCTCTAATTATGTATATGTGTCTCCATGTTAGAAAACACAAAGCCCCATGTACATGTCTCTCTCTATCCTCCACACACATAGACACAAAGAATCTATTATCATTGCCTCAGTCTCTAACATATCACACACGCACACAGTCTCTCTCTTGCAAACATGCTCAACAAGGGTTTCCCCGTGAATAACTTACCGCCTATTCATCAACAGTCGTGGCAGTATGGCGAACGCGAGACATGAAAATAATAAATCTACATGTGCTTAGACCACCTAGTATGACTACTAGGACTATAGCAGGCCAAAAAGCACGCCGTCGTCACCCCCTCCTTATCGGCGACGGGAAAATCTTTGTTTTACACAGTCGAGAAGTCATTGTGCTAAGGCCCCACATGACGACGCATTGAATAGAATGTAGATGCTAGTTTACGGAAGCAAGTATCGATAATACGTTTGTATCTCCATACTTGTATTTCTTCTCTTATAAAAAACCGAGTTGGTGATGATGGTACATGTGCCATCTTGCAATATAGACCGTCTGATCTATATCTGACGGATGGAAATTAAACTAAAAGATACCCACACCCCTCTCCACATTTTCAGACAAGGCCTTCCCTCGTTCATCCTTATCTCCAACAAACCTCATTGTTGAGCAATTAAGAAAGGAAGCCTCTGGAACAAACTGGCCTGGTGGCCGCTGCCAGCATCGTCAATCCCCATGCCTCCGCTCAGTCCGACCACCAATCACCACCACACCCCACTCCTCTTCACCTTATCTCATATTTCTCGAGATATCATTAGTTTTTACACATGGGATTACTCCCGCAAATGTCAATAACAACAAGTGTTTTATAAAAAAATGCATCTTGATGTTCCGTGCAATGCATGAATCTTGCTAGTACTCCTACAGAAGACTAAGTTGCTGATGATGGTGTGTTTGCCATCCGTCGTTTCTGACCATTAGATCTACATCTAACGACTGTGAGGTAAGTTGTTATCTTTTCTCATCAACATCCCACTTGTCTACCAATTTGTAGAAAAACCCACAATTAGTATCTTAAAACCAACCACATCCCTCCCTGACCTCACCAAAACATCCCAAGGAATATATTCTAATTGAAACATAATATATCTCTAGTGACATATGTATATCAAAATTAGAGTGTTTTGTATCAAGTTTGTGAATAAGTATTATTATAATTGTGATTCGTTGCAACGCACATAAACATTGCTAGTATTTCCAAACATGCATTTTTTCCTAGTATTCCATAGTTTCGAGTTTTCCATCAAGATATTAGTCACTCATGGTTGATATTTACTTTCAATCATGTACACATATGCACTATGTAACTAGCCTTGCTTATTGGCTTCCAAAGCTTAACTTTCACTCCTACTTACAGTATGTAGAGTATTTAACAAAAAACTACCACTTTCAACCATCCCTAGGAAGAATCTATTGTACAAAAAACAGCAAAAACATACCCAAAATTTCTTAATCCACGCCAAAAACTACTACCTAGTAATCCTACCGATTAGGTTCGTTTAAACCCATTTATGACAGGGTTGGCCCACACATCCATGCTGACGAGGCAGCTTAAACCAACACATTTTGTTTGACCATTGACATGAGGGACCCACATCTGACCTTCTATCCGGTTATTCCCCCTCAAATCATTATTTTTCCTGAACATTACTTCAAACAGTATCGATGCGTGTTCGTCGGTGGCGCCGGTGATGAGCGAGTTGGCCGCCGCTCCGCCGGACGGGCCGGACGCCGCGCTGGCCTCTGCACGGGTTGGCAGGCTAGCCTGAGCGTGACTCACGAGCGACCAAGCCGCCGCACTGGCCTTCGCTCGAGCCAGATGGCTGGACTTAGCACGGCGTGCGCGAGCAAGCCTCCGCACTACCATGTCGATCTAGCTAGCAAACCATGAAGACAAGCAGCTGGACGGAGCTATCTTGGCTAGCTAGCGGCCGCGAGCACCGGACGGAGCTGGCATCCGGGTTGTCGCAACATGGGCTCCACACCGCCGGCAGTTTTGACCTCGCCTTCTGCCAGCGGCGGTAGCTGCATCCCATGGCCGAGGAGGACTAGGTGGACGGGCCGGAGGTAGGAGGTCACTCGGGGATTTTTGTGCAGACTGACATGTAGGTCTCACAAGTCATAACGCCTAGTCGAATAGAAGGCATTGACTTAATGGGCGACATGGGCCCTATCAGAGGTTAGAGTTAGATTCTTACCCTGAACTAACTCTAACCAAAGTGGTGTTTGGATGGCAGGGTTAGATTGACAACAAATGTATCCAAACTGGGCCATGGGTTGAAACGTGCCTATAATGGCACTTTGTAGAGTAGTCATTTCTTGGTAGGGCTGGTTGGTAAGAGCATGTACAATGGTTGATAAGGTAGTCTTATCTTAAGTCTGCCACATATGCAAGTGGTAATAGTTTCTTGGCATTTTAGTGGTTCTTGCATTATTAGGGGTTTCTTGTAAGGAACAATGTATGTACTACTAGCGACAAAAGGCGATTCTAGGTTGTGTTTTACTCCAACGAGTACTACTAGCGGTCCCAGGAGTGTATACCTCGTTTTGTGGGTTCGATCCCGGACAAATGCACGGCGGCCTTTTTTTAAAATAGTTACTTCACTGCGAGCCAATATTTTACACGGGTAGTTTGAGTTTTTAAGTCAAACGGACGTGCGGCACCACAATCTGGGTGCACTGGATAGCCTAGCCACGTGAATGGGTTTTCCTTCCCAGCATCCCCTGGCTCGCGTGCTCGCCCTAGCCGCACCTTGCTTGTAGCTTCCTCATCAGCTAGTAGCATATTTAAACTATCGCCTCCCAATTAAGCCCGGGGAGCCGGAACAGCCTGGCGGGGCATTGGGAACTGTGCAAGATGGCTCTATACATAAAGTGCTCTACTACTACTCTGTAGCTTGTGGTGTTGCACGCATGGACTTCACTCCATTATCGGCTCTACTATAAAATAAATTCCTATTGACGTGTTTTTTTTGAAACGGAGGCAAAAGCTTTGCTTCATCTCATTCATAAAGAAGGAACTAAACAAAGTTCGACGAGATCCATTACACCTCCACAAATGGAAGCGAAAAGCCTAGTGTCGCTGTATCAAATAACTCAAATGTTTTGCCCCCGTAGTAATCGTCGCTGATAAACAGGCTGCTAGTGTGTGCGTGCGAGGGGCGGCTGAGTAGGCCAGCTACGTGAGAGGAGCGGCTAAATAGAGCACCGAGAGTACCCACTAGTCCACTATGCAGGTGTACTTTCCGTGCATTGATAGTACATCGATGGTTCTAGAGAACAGTAGTACCCTCCACTTCCAACTGTAGCTCCTTGGCCCTGAGATTCAATAGTTCAAAACTGGTGCACTATACTAGACTAGACTAGAAGTACAGTACATCGCACTACTAGTTGAGGAAAAGTAGTACTAGTACTACTACAGTACGAGTACGTACTCCTCCGTCACATAATGTAAGACGTTTTTTGACACTAGTTGGCATGTACAAAAAATAGCAAAAACATACCCAAAATTTCATAATCCACGCCAAAAATTACTACCTAGTGCCTGATACGTCTCCGTCGTATCTACTTTTCCAAACACTTTTGCCCTTGTTTTGGACTCGAACTTGTATGATTTGAATGGAACTAACCCGGACTGACGCTGTTTTCAGCAGAATTGCCATGATGTTGTTTTATGTGCATAAAATAAAAGTTCTCGGAATGACCTGAAACTCCATGGAACACCTTAGAAAAAACAATAAAAAATCCTCGCCAAAGATGAAGACCAGGGGGCCCACACCCTATCCACGAGGGTGGGAGGCGCGCCCCCCTACCTCGTGGGCCCCTGGTGGCCCTCCGATGCCAACTCCAACTCCATATATTGGCTTTTGGGGAGAAAAAATGAGAGAGAAGAAATCATCGCGTTTTACGATACAGAGCCGCCGCCAAGCCCTAATCTCTCTCGGGAGGGCTGATCTGGAGTCCGTTCGGGGCTCCGAAGAGGGGGATTTGTCGCCGTCGTCATCATCAACCATCCTCCATCACCAATTTCATGATGCTCACCGCCGTGCATGAGTAATTCCATCGTAGGCTTGCTAGACGGTGATGGGTTGGATGATATTTATCATGTAATCGAGTTAGTTTTGTTAGGGTTTGATCCCTAGTATCCATTATGTTCTGAGATTGATGTTGCCATGACTTTGCTATGCTTAATGCTTGTCACTAGGGCCCGAGTGCCATGATTTCAGATCTGAACCTATTATGTTTTCATGAATATATGTGTGTTCTTGATCCTATCTTGCAAGTCTATAGTCACCTACTATGTGTTATAATCCGGCAACCCCGAAGTGACAATAATCGGGACCACTCCCGATGATGACCATAGTTTGAGGAGTTCATGTATTCACTATGTGCTAATGCTTTGTTCCGGTTCTCTATTAAAAGGAGGCCTTAATATCCCTTAGTTTCCAATAGGACCCCACTGCCACGGGAGGGTAGGACAAAAGATGGCATGCAAGTTCTTTTCCATAAGCACGTATGACTATATACGGAATACATGCCAACATTACATTGATGAACTGGAGCTAGTTCTGTGTCACCCTATGTTATGACTGTTACATGACGAACCGCATCCGGCATAATTATCCAGCGCTAATCCGGTGCCTACGAGTTTTCCATATACTGGTTCTCGCTTATTTACTTTTCCGTTGCTACTGTTACAATCACTACAAAAATACCAAAAACATTACTTTTGCTGTCTTTACTTTCATTACCGTTACCACCACTATCATATAATTTGCTACTAAACACTTTGCTTCAGATACTAAGTTTCCAGGTGTGGTTGAATTGACAACTCAGCTGCTAATACTTGAGAATATTCTTTGGATCCCCTTGTGTCGAATCAATAAATTTGGGTTGAATACTCTACCCTCAAAAACTGTTGCGATCCCCTATACTTGTGGGTTATCAAGACCTTTTTCTGGCGCCGTTGCCGGGGAGCATAGCTCTATTCCTTGAGTTACTTGGGATTTATATCTGCTGGACACTGTGAAGAACTTGAAAGACGATCGAACTACTATTTTGCCCTCAACTACGAGGGGAGGTAAGGAACTGCCATCTAGCCTTGCACTAGATTCTCCTTCTGTTATAAGTAAGCTTGCGACACCTAAACCTGCTACTGCTATGAATTCTGATATGTCGCACGTTATTGATGATGCCACTTCTACTATGCATGATACTTATGATGAAACTACTACTATGCTTGATACTACTGTGCCCCTTGGTGAATTTCTTGATGAGCAAATTGCTAGGTCTAGAGAAAGAGAAATTATTGCACCCGAATACAATGATGAGAGTGATGATGAAAATATGCCTGCTATTCCTGAAGGTTACCTTTTTGATGCGGAATCTTCTGCAGCTATTTTTGCTTGCCAGGATAGATATGAACTTAAGACATTGCTAGTTAAATGGAGTAAAGAATCTTTTAGAGACAGAATGAGACCTGACCCTGCTTTTGCTACTTCTCCTATTTGTGTTCCCGATAAGGATTATTATGATTTTTCTGTTGATCCAGATATAATTACTTTGGTTGAATCTGATCCTTTTTATGGTTATGAATCTGAAACTGTTGTGGCACATCTTACTAAGTTAAATGATATAGCTATCCTGTTTACTAATAATGAGAGATCGCGCTACCTTTATTTACTCAAAATATTTCCATTCTCATTAAAGGGTGATGCTAAGATATGGTTTAATTCTCTTGATCCTGGTTGTGTGCAAAGTCCCCAGGATATGATCTATTACTTTTCTGCTAAATATTTCCCTGCTCATAAGAAACAAGCTGCCTTGAGGGAAATATATAACTTTGTGCAAATTGAAGAAGAGAGTCTCCCACAAGCTTGGGGGAGGCTTCTCAAGTTACTTAATGCTTTGCCTGATCATCCTCTTAAGAAACCTGAAATACATGATATCTTTTATAATGGACTAACCGATGCTTCCAGAGATTACCTGGATAGTTGTGATGGTTCTCTTTTCAGGGAAAGAACACCGGATGAAGCTGAAATTCTATTGAATAATATGCTGACAAATGAAAACAATTGGGCACCTCCCGAGCCACCTCTTGAGCCAATTACTGAGCCTATTCCTAAACCAACTCCGAAGAAGAGAGGTGTTCTATTTCTCAGTCCCGAAGATATGCAAGAGGCAAAGAAATCTATGAAAGAAAAAGGTATTAAAGCTGAAGATGTTAAGAATTTACTTCCTATTGAAGAAATACATGGTCTTAATTTACCGCCTATTGAAGAAGTATATGATCTCAATTACTTATTTACTGAAGAACCTCCCGATATCCCGACACAAGTAGTAAAGGTAAATTCTCTCTATAGATATGATAAAGCTGAAGTCCCTCCTACTAAAATTGCTAGTCAGTGCTTGGATGAGTTTGATGACTTTATGTTTAAGCAAGATGACTTTAATGCTTATTTTGGTAGACAATTAAAATGAGATGCTTATATGATTAAACGCTTGGGTAAGTATATGGCTAATATTAGAGATGAACTTAAACTTGTTAGCAAGCATGCTTCTATTGTTACCACTCAAGTAGAACAAATACTTAAAGCTCAGAAAGAACTGCTTGATGAAATGAATAGTAAGAAAAATGATTATGTTGTTAGAGTGGCTACTAGAACTAGTAGAATGACTCAGGAACCCTTGTATCCTGAAGGCTACCCCAAGAGAATCAAGCAAGATTCTCAGAGAAATAATATTGATGTACCTAGTTCTTCTAAGAGGAAGAAAAAGAAAAATGATAGGACTTTGCAAACTTCTAGTGAACCTATTGCTGAACCACCTGAGAATCCAAACGATATTTCTATGTCTGATGCTGAAACACAATCAGGTGATGAACATGAACCTAGTGAAAATTTTAATGATGATGTTCATGTTGATGCTCAACCTAGTAATGATAATGATGTAGAAGTTGAACCTACTGTCGATCTTGATAACCCACAATCAAAGAATCAATGTTATGATAAAAGAGACTTCATTGCTAGGAAACATGGTAAAGAAAGGAAACCATGGGTTCAGAAACCTGCCTTTTCCTCCGAAACCATCCAAGAAAAAGGATGATGAGGATTTTGAGCGCTTTTCTGAAATGATTAGACCCATCTTTTTGCGTATGCGATTAACTGATGTGCTCAAAACAAATCCTTATGCTAAGTATATGAAGGATATCATTACTAATAAAAGAAAGACACCTGAAGCTGAAATTTCCACCATGCTTGCTAATTATACTTTTAAGGGTGGAATACTAAAGAAACTTGGAGATCCCGGAGTACCTACTATACCGTGCTCCATTAAGAGAAATTATGTTAAAACTGCTTTATGTGATCTTGGAGCCGGTGGTAGTGTTATGCCTCTTTATTTATATCGTAGACTTGACTTGAATAAGTTGACACCTACTGAAATATCTTTGGAAATGGCTGACAAATCAACTGCTATACCTGTCGGTATTTGTGAGGATGTGCCTGTTGTGCTTGCAAACGTTACTATTTTAACGGACTTTGTTATTCTTGATATTCCCAAGGATGATAGTATGTCTATTATCCTTGGAAGACCTTTTCTTAATACTGCAGGGGCTGTTATTGATTGCAACAAAGGCAATGTCACTTTGCATGTTAATGGCAATGAGCACACGATACACTTCCCGAGGAAACAACCTCAAGTTTATAGTATCAACTCTATTGGAAAAATTCAATCGATAATATTTGGAGGTTTTGAATTTCCTCTCCCTACTGTCAAGAAAAAGTATGATATTCTTATTGTTGGGGATTTTCATATCCCCGTTGAGGTAACTTAGTGCTATTCGGAATTTCTTCGGTTCCATGATTATCGGAATGAGTTTGTTAACAAGACTTGATCAGCCTTGTTAGTGGATTCTTTTTGATGAGCATGGGATGGATGAAACTAGAAGCACAACCTTTTGTACCCTCTTTACATTTGCTGTTATTTAGTAGAAATAAAGTAAAATAGTATTTTTCTGTCTGTTTCCTGACTTATCCGTGCAATATAAAAATACCCCAAAAATAAAAGTCCTCAGAATGCCATGCCAATTTAATATGATTTTTTGGGAATATTTGAGGATTTACTGTGCAAAAATTACCGCGGGGGGAGCTGCCACCTGGCCACGAGGGTGGAGGGCGTGTCATACCCCCTAGGCACGCCCCCTACCTCGTGGGCCCATGGCGGCCCTCCTCCACTTATTCCTGCACCCATCTTCTTCCTCTGCCTCACACAAACACGAAAAACCAACTCAAGCACGAGTTCCAACCCCTGTTGCTGTGATTTTCGATCTCCTTACTCAAAGCACCTCTCGCAAAACTGCTTGGGGAGATTGTTCCTTGGAGATTGTTCCTTGGTATGTGTCTCCTCCATTGGTCCAATTAGTTTTTTGTTCTAGTGCTTTATTCACTGCAAATTTGTGCTGCATAGGTGACCATGTTCTTGAGCTTGCATGTCAAATTTATATGGTTCCAAGTAGTTCTAATGCTTGATATAGGCTCTAGGCACTTGTAGGAGTTGTTGCTATCAATTTTATTGAAGTTGGTTCACTTTTATTTGAAGTTACTAAAAACTTCAGATTGTTTCAGAAATAATGAAGAGACTTTTGTGGGGCTCGTCGAGCCGAAGCTCGAAGGAAAAACAAAAGGAAGAAGAGCAGAAGCCCAAATTTAATTTGCCTCGCACCGCGGAGGTCCGACCATGTGAATGGCCTTCCGATGACTTTTTGAGGAGAGCCGGGATTTATGAGGATCTATATTTATTGATTGAGAACGTCGGACTCACCGACTTCCTCCGCGACCAACGTCATCAGTATCTCTTACTCACAAATACTTTCGTGCAAAACTTATACTTTTCCCTAAGAATTCACCTCCAACAGTAGAATTTCATTTATATGACGTTGTTAAAGAGATGACATTGGCTGAATTCCGCGAGGCTTGCAGAATACCCTTTGAGGGCACCTTAGATGAACCCCACCGCAACGAAGTAGAAGCTTTCATTAACACTATCACTGTGGGAGAAACCAGGAAGGTTTCTGATGCAAGGATCACTAGCATACATTTTCCTGTTTTACGCTACTTTGCCTTATTTGCTAGTCGTTGCTTAATTGGTCACAGGAACTGTGGAAACCTCAGTGTTCCTGATATTATTATTATGTTCCATAGTTTATACCGCAATAACTCTGTTAGTATGGGTGGAATTGTTGCTAGACGGTTAAGTTTGAACCGTACTAAGGGCCCCACCTTTGGAGGCGTTTATGCTTCACGCCTAGCTGAACATTTTGAAATACCTATTAGGCACGAGGATAAAGAAGAAACAATACTGCCCCGTGCTTATTTATATTATAAGAGTATGATAGCGCAGGACTTTCTTGTTAATAGTCGCGAAGGGGAGCTCAAATACAAATTGTACTTTGATAAACATCACCCTGAGACTATTACTTTGCCTGCTTCTTCTTTGTTTAACTTATCTGCAGGTCCTCACATCGTTCCGTGGTCAGCTGTTCAAGCCTATCGGAATCCTGCACCAGGCCCAGAACCGGAGCGACAAGATGAGCCTCCACGACTATCTGTTTATTCTTGGGATCCAGAGGAGGTTGCCAGCCAGTGGCAGCCAGAGCCTTCTTCGTCACAGTATGACCCCAGCTTCACCTATGGGTATCCGCCAGGCTATCCCTGGCAATGGACCAACTTAGGCCAAAAGCCTAAGCTTGGGGGAGTATGTATTTCCCACCGACATTACATTTATGTTCACACACACTCATTGCTAGATGGCGGTGCTCATACTCTTTCACTGTAATATCCATGCTAGTTTATTTTCTTTTTCCTGCTTTCTTCTTGTGTGTGTGATAAACCTTAAGAAAAAACCAAAAAAAATAGTAGTAGTTTATTTCTTTGCTGTAGTAATTAAAAAGGAAAAACCCAAAAATATTTCCCGTTCTTCTTTTGCTTGTTGGGAGATTTCCCTTGTAAATAGTTTTTATTTATTTTCCTTTCTTTGGGGGTTGAGAAGACCATATTGAAAATGCTTAGTGGCTCATATATGCATGAGTGTTTAATTAACTTAGAGCCCATATTACCTGTCTTCTCCTGTTTATTGAATGCTTGCAGATTCCAGCTTAGTCCAATGCATGTGCACTCTTATTATTATACACTTCGTTGGTCGTGCAAGTGAAAGGCAATAATGATTATATATGATGGACTTATTGGGATGAGAAAAGCTGGTATCAACTCGACCTCTCTTGTTTTTGTAAGTATGATGATTCATCGTTCCTGAGTTAGCTATTATGAAGTAAACATATTTGCAATGACATTTAGACATTAAAGTTTCTCGTGCCATGCTTGATTAGCTATGGGTTATAATGGTTTACCTTGCGTGCCAACATGCTATTAGAATGATTATGATGTGGTATGATGGGATGGTATCCTCCTTTAAATGAATTGAGTGACTAGACTTGGCACATGTTCACGCATGTAGTTGAATCAAATGAACACAACCTTCATGATATTTATGTTCAAGGTGGATTATATCCTACTCATGCTTGTATTCGGTGTAAATTAATTTTAATGCATGTTTACGACTGTCGTCGCTCTCTCAGTTGGTCGCTTCCCAGTCTTTTGCTAGCCATCACCTGTCCTAAGTGGGAATACTCCTTGTGCATCGAAACTCCTTAAACCCCAAAGTTGTTCCATATGAGTCCACTATACCTACCTATATGCAGTATCTACCTGCCGTTCCAAGTAAATTCGTATGTGCCAAACTCCAAACCTTCAAATGAAATTCTATTTTGTATGCTCGAGCAGCTCATGTTTCAACTAGGGCTTCCCTTATCTTCCATGTTAGGCGGTTATTCTCAAGAGGGGTGGACTCCACTCCTCATTCACGAGAAAAATGGCTGGTCGCCGGGATGCCCATTCCCATGCTTTATGCAAACTAAATCAAAATAATTGCAAACAAAACTCCCCCTGGGACCCGCTGAATGTTGGAGTCACTCATTGTTTTGAGCAAGCCATGGATTGATGCTTGTGGAGGAGGGGAGATATCATTCTGTTTGGGATACCATTCTGTTTGGGAACCGCCTATAATTTGTTTAGCATGGGAGATATCTTCATCTTATAGTTGTTGTGTTGACAGCAAAGGTATGCCGCTCAAAATGTTATTCAATCTCTATTTTAAAAAACCAAGCTCTGGCACCTCTATAGATCCCTGCTTCCCTTTGCGAAGGGCCTATCTATTTACTTTTATGTTGAGTCATCACCCTTCTTATTAAAAAGCACCTGCTGGAGAGTACACTGTTGTTTGCATTCATTATTATTGGTTTATATTGGGTATGACTTGACTGCGTCTCTTTTACCATGAATTACTATGTTTAGTCAGTCCTTGATCTTTAAAGGTGCTCTGCATTTTTGTTTTGTGGTCTCAGAAAGGGCTAGCGAGATACCATTTTGTTATATCATGTTATGATTATTTTGAGAAAGTGTTGTCATCCGAGTTTTGCTATTATGGCTCGCTAGCTCATTATGTTATTGATATGAGTAATTCTGAGACCTTTGTGTTATTGTTAGTATGGTTAGTTCATAATATTTGTTGAAACTTGAATGCTGGCTTTTCATGTTTACAACAACAAGAGCAAACAGAGTTTGTAAAAGTTTTTCTTTTTCTCTTTCAGTTTGTCAACTGAATTGCTTGAAGACAAGCAAGGGTTTAAGCTTGGGGGAGTTCATACGTCTCCGTCGTATCTACTTTTCCAAACACTTTTGCCCTTGTTTTGGACTCTAACTAGTATGATTTGAATGGAACTAACCCGGACTGACGCTGTTTTCAGTAGAATTGCCATGATGTTGTTTTATGTGTAGAAAATAAAAGTTCTCAGAATGACCTGAAACTCCACGGAACAACTTAGAAAAAACAATAAAAAATCCTCACCAAAGATGAATACCAGGGGGCCCACACCCTGTCCACGAGGGTGGGGGGCGCCCCCCCCAGGGCGCGCCCCCTACCTCGTGGGCCCCTGGTGGCCCTCCGACGCCAACTCCAACTCCATATATTGGCTTTCAGGGAGAAAAAAATCAGATAGAAGAAATCATCGTGTTTTACGATACGGAGCCGCCGCCAAGCCCTAATCTCTCTCGGGAGGGCTGATCTGGAGTCCGTTCGGGGCTCTGGAGAGGGGGATTCGTCGCCGTCGTCATCATCAACCATCCTCCATCACCGATTTCATGATGCTCACTGCCGTGCGTGAGTAATTCCATCGTAGGCTTGCTGGACGGTGATGGTTTGGATGAGATTTATCATGTAATCGAGTTAGTTTTGTTAGGGTTTGATCCCTAGTATCCATTATGTTTTGAGATTGATGTTGCTATGACTTTGCTATGCTTAATGCTTGTCACTAGGGCCCGAGTGCCATGATTTCAGATCTGAACCTATTATGTTTTTGAATATATGTGTGTTGTTGATCCTATCTTGCAAGTCTATAGTCACCTACTATGTGTTATGATCCGGCAACCCCGAAGTGACAATAATCGGGACCACTCCCGGTGATGACCATAGTTTGAGGAGTTCATGTATTCACTATGTGCTAATGCTTTGTTCCGGTTTTCTATTAAAAGGAGGCCTTAATATCCCTTAGTTTCCAATAGGACCCCGCTGCCACGGGACGGTAGGACAAAAGATGTCATGCAAGTTCTTTTCCATAAGCACGTATGACTATATACGGAATACATGCCTACATTACATTGATGAACTGGAGCTAGTTCTGTGTCACCCTATGTTATGACTGTTACATGACGAATCGCATCCGGCATAATTATCCATCGCTAATCCGGTGCCTACGAGTTTTCCATATACTGGTTCTCGCTTATTTACTTTTCCGTTGCTACTGTTACAATCACTACAAAAAATACCAAAAACATTACTTTTGTTGTCTTTACTTTTGTTACCGTTACCGCCACTATCATATTACTTTGTTACTAAACACTTTGCTGCAGATACTAAGTTTCCAGGTGTGGTTGAATTGACAACTCAGCTGGTTATACTTGAGAATATTCTCTGGCTCCCCTTGTGTCGAATCAATAAATTTGGGTTGAATACTCTACCCACAAAAACTATTGCAATCCCCTACACTTGTGGGTTATCAGTGCCAAAAATTTCTTACTAGTGCTATTACTTACAGTATAATGTAATCCCATAACGTTCCATAATGCTAGTACTAGTTGTAAATAGTAGACTCACCCCTTCACTAAGGAACGATCTAAAGGTTGAAGGGACAAGGCCCTGCAGTTACTACGCTCTTATCTCCTCCTCGCCAGTTCCCCTCCCCCCAAAGAGAAGGCAGTTCGTCGCTGCTCCCATGGATTCGCCAGGAGGTTCTCCTCCTCGTCGGGGCTGGGAGACCTTGGACTACGATCCTCTGGGAGAAATCACACGCCGCTCCGATGTCCTCACCGCTGCAAGACTCGGTGCTTCCTACACCAACTTTTTCAAGACGGTGCTTAAATAGGCTTAGGAAAAGGCCATGCTTGTTGGTCTTCCATGCGTCCTCGAACAGAAGGTTCTTCTATGGGACAATCCTTCGAACAGTCCACCGCTCCCTGGCCATGGTTGCACGTTGACTCCGCTAGAGTTGCCGACATTGAGAGGTAGTCGGATTTTGTCCGATGAGGAGGTCAGTAATGGAGTTTGATCATGTAGTACTTACTTATTCCATTTCCATCCCGTAATTTTTCTGCTGCCGACCGTCTTATATATAGGTCTGGGTCGGTGCCAACGAAGATCAGCTTGCATACCTCCGGCCTGATACCACCATCATTTTGCACAACATCAGCAGCAGTGTGGCCGTTCCGGTAGACCCCTTCTCCACCATTGGGCTCGGCCTTCCGGACTGGCTGGGCTTGAATACGTATGATGATGCCTACATGAGATTGAAGAAGATAGCAAATGTGGACCCGCCGACAAAGCAACGCGGCTACGACTATTACTATCTCATCACGATGTTCGACATAAGGATTGCCATCAATGTAAGAGGCAGTAACGGCAGAGGCTGTCGTATGTTGGCGGAGGCAGATTTGTACCCCTACACGCTCGAAGACGTCGTGCGCCATCTAGGCCGCATCTTCGTGGTGACAAGCGAGGGGACTTGTTTCATCTGGTTGCCATCCTACGGTACGGGAGATTACAAACGGAATGCATAAACCATCATTTGCATCCCTAATGGTACTCCATTATTTTGCAGGGACCAGTCATCCCCCGATAAAAATAGGATCGCCGATCCTGGATGTGCATTTGCATCCACGATTCGGTCTAACCTGGAACCTTGTAGCTGACTTTGGCATATTGGGATGAACTATCTTAGCAGTCGTTACTCATGGTACCACTGATGTGCAACATGGTCACACAATCTACCACGATCGGACCGTCACCATCTACCCCAGGTATTCCATTTTTAACCCTCTTGCCTTCTCTTTCATTGTTGTACTAGTAGTATACTTAGTTGGAGGACGCATATAGCTAGCTAGGCCCTTGAAGACTTGAACCCACTAGCTGCCACCATTTTTGTTTTTCCATGTCTTACTATCTCATCCATGTAGCCAAGAGTGGCCATATATAATAAGCCGGTTATTTTACTTCCTCTATACCAGAGTAGTACTATTTGCTGCACAGTATTACTGACCACCATATTTGAGCACAACATTATTATGCATGGACCTTGACTATGTATGTCACCATGTGTCCAGATATGAGATGTCGCGTGTACCAGATGAACGGCGCCGAGTTCGACCCCCGTGATGCTATGTGGGTGCCGAGGAACACTCTTGGAGAGTACTCACTTTTCATCAGGGACATCTACCCCATTGTGAAGCAGATGCCACTTTCCGTGCACGACACGGAAGGCCTGCCGTTCATGAAACATGGTTGTGTCTTTAGTGTGCACTGCTGGATGAACGACATGCTAGGACACGTTATCCCTGATTTATGCCGCTTTAGCTTGGATGAGTCTCCATCGTGTGGAACCGGACTAGAAAGCTGCGACAATGATTCTTGTTGCCCACCGCTATGGATCATGCCATCCACGAAGAACACCTGGGACTGGAACCTGGAGGAGGACATGTAGCCCATCTATAACGTGTAAGTGGAGTACGGTAATTGTGGATGGTAGCGCTGTGAATATATGTAGACTAGTCGTGCACAAATTTATCACATGAATTGGAGATGAACTTGTGTGGCATACTGGCATTTGTCCTTTAGAATTTATAACTAGTAAATGTGTTATGTGTACGTGCAACTTGTGTGGTTGTTGCACGGGCTCCAACATGCTCTTTGAGAAAAAAGGTGGCACAACTTTGGATATACGTGACGTGGCGGCGTCATACAGTAGCATCGTTCGCTATAGTTGTAGTACACTCCTACTAGGATGACAACTCCTATAAAACATTGTGCTTCGCTCTTTGCCTCTTTGGGAGATTCAACAGTTCATACTCGTGTGAGCCTTGCACTTGGCTCTTCGTCTCTTCGGAAGGTCCAACAATGATGATACTACAGTACAATGTGCTTCTGGCAATCTGACACCGATTGAACTGCTGCACGTCCACCGCGAGGGCGAGGGCGAGGGAGAGGGCGATGGAGAGGGTGCTGTAGTGAAAACCCTCTCCTCGTCCTATTAACCACCGCGCGCGTGGGCGAGGGAGAGGCGTAGTAAGCAAGCTTCTCCTCGTTCGGCGAGTTGATGGGACACATCAAAGTAGTACTAGTACTAGTAGTCCATACTGCGTCCTTTCCGATTAATATGGCTTAATTTGAAACGAGAATACACTGGCGGTCAACGTATGTAACAATGCGCTCTTTCTGGTCACTATATATAGTTTTGCGGTGATTATACGATCACTAGCTCATCGCAGAGCACCGTATTGCACCCTACTGACCGGCCACATAGTCGATGTGGCACTTTGTTGACTGGTTAAATTGTCACCTGGTTTCTGGGTCCCACCTGTCAGTTCGCAGAGCAAAGAAATCAGTTAAACAAAACTTTACGCAGGCGCAACAGGAGTCCAACCCTTGCGCGCGAACCACCCTGGCTGCGTATGTGAGTGCATGCACGTGTACTCCCTCAGTCTTCCAACAAAGAGTGTACATCGGCTAAAAAACAAAGAGTGTAGTACATGATGTACATCTACACTTTCAATGCATTTAGCCTTTAATCTAAATCGATATTGATTGATTAATGCACCAAATTGTGCTCTAGGTATAGGCTACATGTCTATCCTTAATTACAGCATGCAACGGCCTTCATTTAATCTTGTTCCCTCAATGATCGTATGCACACATAAGTCTGTTACTTTTGGGCGTTAATTATGCCCTGGTCAATGTGTAAATCTCTAAATGTACAGTCTTTCACGGATGTAGGGAGTAGGTTGAGCACTTGAGCGTGAGTGTGTGTGTTGCGTCGTGTGCTGTGTGCCGCATGGGTGCGTGAGTGTTGCGTGCGTCCATGTGTACGTGTGAGTGTTGCATGTTGCATGTTGCATGCATGCATGCATGGGGCTTACTCCCTCCCATTGACATGTTCATATTTGAAGCTTCCTCTATTCCCTCCATATGGTGATACTCCCTCTGTTCCCAAATACGGAGTAAAATCCTCCCTCTGTTCCCAAATACGGAGTATTGTCTTTCTACAGATTTCAACAAGTGACTAGGTATGGAGCAAAATGAGTGAAGTGGACGTAGAGGCATAGGGATACTGTAGAAAGGAAGTCCCCGCGATCCATTATTCCCCATCTTAGTCAGAGAGAACTATTCAACTAGTATTCACAATGAAGTGACAATACACACTGCAGTAGATGGGGCACGTAATTAATAAGCTGAACCAGCGTGTTGGTGTTACTAAATCATCCTTACCCAGTATTGCCATCATGTTTGCCAGTAGAGCACGCTTCCGCAAATACGCCTAAGCACCTCTGTCCTCCATTAACTGAGATATGGTCCCTCTTGTGGTAGACCCACATGTCATCGGTGTAACAATTTACACTCCGAAGGACGGTATATCCTGGTAGTAGTACTAGTAGAATTGAGATTTAATGCACTTTCTTCCCCGTCTTCCACTCTTCTTCCTCCTCTCTTCTTCTTCCTCCTCTCTTCCCCATCGTCGTCCGCACACCATTTACCCCCGCTCACTGCTCGCCCATCCGCGCCATCTTCCTTGGTAGCTCGCGCGTACCTTATCCCCCCGCTCACTGCTCGGCCACACGAGAAGAAGCTTCTTCGCTCGCCCGCCCGAATCCACTTCCCCGCTGGCTCGCAGGCACCGAAAACCCTAATGGCAGAACCGACTGACACGCAGAGCCGTGATTGGAATTCCCTCCCCGATGTTCTCTTGGAGCAGATCTGTAATCGTATGGACCTACTCAGCACCATCCGTCTGGCCGCATGCTCGGTGTGTTTGTACCGTCTACTCGTCTGCAATCGGCCGGCTCTTTTCAAGACACCCTGCTTGCTCATGCCCGATCCTCGCAGGTGGCCCAGACACCGACTTGACGATCCTATGGAGGTTGATGTGGTTCCCCTTGACATGCTACCACTACCCGTCCACCTGTCCTTCATGCATGGCCACTACTAGGCGGGCATGAAGGCCAACTGGATCGTCCTCATCCACCAATCCGGTAGTCCATGGTGTCTCGTGGATATCTACACCCAACGAGAGATCACCCTTCCATTGTTGGATACCGCCTCCATCGAGCCTCGCAGCTCGTCGGACACTCCTGCCTACTACACACTAGATGTGTCAAGCTTTTAGCTCGACCTCTGTTTGCTGAAAGTTGTAATCTGCAAAGTGCGCACACCATCAGAAGACTACATGGATTAAAAGCTCATTGCCTTGTTCAACATGGGATTAGTCTATCTGGAATCTGGTCGCCATACATGGTTATGGCTCATCATCAATCCTATTGAGGCAACATTTCTGCCTGATGCTATAGTGCATGATGGCATCGTTTACGCGGTCGACACACAGATTGGCTGCCTATACTGGTGGAATCTATCGTCCTGTAGTTGTTCTATCTCATCTCATCTTTACCTTATGAATACGACTGCCTGTTCATTGTTACAAATTTGGAATAGATAGTATGTCTATAACCACATCATTGCTACTCCATCCGTCCCAAAATAAGTGTCTCAAATTTGTACTAGCTCTAGTACAAAGTTGTACTAAGCTTAAGATAGTTATTTTGGGACGGAGGGAGTATATGTTCCTCTCATTTCCTAAATTTTTATGACCACACATGTTATTGTTAGAGTTGATATGAGAACAATTGGCATCTAATGATTGTTAGAATATATATTATGAGCATAACATCTTGATTGCTATATGTTACTCTCATTTCCAAGATTTTTATAACAACACATGTTATTGCTTAGAGTTGATATGAGAACAATAGTAGTAAGTGCTATGGTAGAATATGAGTAGGCTTTGTCATAGTTGTTTTCCTCTCATTGTTACATGATGTTTGAACCATGACATATTGCTAGAATATGAAAGCCATTGGCTTATTTTTTAAACTTGGGGTATGATTATGACCATGGCATTGCAATTCTCTATCTATGATATGTGTCACGGTTATAATATTCTTTGCTCCACACTTACTCTGAACATGATTATTTATTTTTGGCCTTCTGGTCTCCAATTTGAATTGTTGCAGCAGATGCAAATGCGCTGGTCTTCATGATTCCAAGACCTAGAATCGTACCAGCCAATGGGTGGTGGTTTATCGCTCGTTTAGCTGACGGCATTCATTTGATCCTCATTCGCATGTACCAAATTGACCAAACCATTACATTACCACATGCAGTACAATGCGGGCGGGGTTTGTGACATTGAATGCTATGACTGCTTCGTGTTGGAGAAAGATCCCATCTCCGTTGGGCCAGGCGTATTCAATTGGAGGCGGGTTTACAGCCTCGGCAACCACTCCTTGTTCCATGCGCTCAATTATCGGATCATCCAACCAATCATTAATCATATCACCGGCGATGATTACCGTGCTATGCAACTTCCATTCGCCAGGGGGGACTGTGTTTACACATCATAACATGGGTTTCATGAATCACCATATCCAGAGATTCGACGACACAACTTGTTGCCAGATAATCTTCACAGTGTGTAAGGCATCAAGCATCCATGTGATGGATGGCTTTTGCAAACCCGACATGCGGCGATGTGGTTCATGCCAACAACAAATATGCACAACTTGATTCATGCTGATATCTAGACTGAGGCAAGTATTCTGCTGCTGTAGCACGACCCTCTTTTGTTGGATATTATGTACTGTTGTTAGTTTGAAGCACTCCTCAGGTTTGAAGGATAGATAACTTCTTGGGATCAAGTGCATCCTAACTCACATGCATAGGATGTACTGATAATGATGATGGAGATGCTGTGCAGAAGCCATACACACACACATATATATATACATATATATATATAGTAACACTATTCTGATCCTGAGATTAGAATAACTATTTGGATCACGATCAGCTCCATATAGGGCCCGATGGAACTTTCCTGATCCGTGAAAGCAAAAAAACAGAGCAACCCGACCGGCCCACTATCACATTCTGGACGGACGCATAATCTACCCACGACCTTCCTAGTCGTCTCCAACCTCGATTCCTCGCACCTACGGAAACCAGCGCCGCCATTGGCCTCCTCCGACAGACCCGCCGCCCGCCGCCGCCCGCCGCCGCGGGCCTCCTCCGGCAGACTCGCCGTCCGCCGCCGCCCGCCGCC
>NC_041391.1:92983366-92995875 GCF_002162155.2 Triticum dicoccoides | reverse complement strand
CCGCGGGCCTCCTCCCGCAGACCCCGCCGTTGCCGCGTGCCTCCTCCCGCAGAACCCGCCGCCACCGCGGGCCTCCTCCCGCAGGCCCCGCCGCTGCCGCGTGCCTCCTCCCGCAGAACCCGCCACCGCCGCGGGCCTCCTCCCGCAGACCCCACCGCCGCCGCGGGGTTCATCCCGCAGACCTCACGCCACCGCGAGCTTCCTGCCACAACCCCGCCGGCGGCCTCCTCCCGCAACCCCGTCGGCGACCTCCTCCCGCATCCCCGTTGCCGGCCACGCCAATGCGCGTCCCTGCTGGATCCACCCGATCCAGTGCCGCCGCCAGCCGCCATTAACCCCGCCAGCCGCCGGCACCGCCGCCATCCACCCCGCTAGCCACTGTCCCCGCCTTCCACCCGTGATCCCGCGCTCTGTTCCTCGTTTGCACACCTCTGACTCACCATGGACGTTCCTGAAGCCCCGCAGGCGTCGTGCTCTGTATGTCATTGATGTTCTTCACAAAAAGGTGACTATTCCCTGCAGATTTTGCAAAACCACTGTTTTCTTCTGTAAATATGTATGGCTGCAGTCAAATGTCTTGACTGTTAGCAGGCCAATTGTGTTGACGAGTAGGCAAGGTGCTTCTCCTTCTCGCCTAGGTCAGTGCCTTCCCCTGCTGAAGCTAATAGTAGAATTTTTCTGAAAACACTGAATTTCTACTTTACCTTAAAGATGAATTAGGTGATGAAAAATATTGCCCCTACTATGTATTGTTGTTTTCCTCAAATACTTACAGCAGTTTAGTAATAGAGAAATCAATAGTTCAAATATACTTTGTACCCGAAAGATAGTTCAGAAATTTTTATGTGACCCTTTAGTAAAAAAACAAAAAGAAGTAGCAGTTCATGAACAAAACAGTGCAACACGTGTGCTAGAGCATTTAACTAAATGTTTCCTTATTCGTGGCAAAAAGGAGTTCAACTTCTATTGATAGAATCTCTTCTTTTTTTAGGAATGAAATGGTTAATAAAGAAATTTTGAGTACATTCCAGTTCTATCAGTTTAGATGTGTGCAAAAAAATTACATGTAGTTCTTTGGGTTTCCTACTTTATTTTGGTAAATCTATTGATGAAAAAAATGTACCTATACAGAATTGGTGGTTCAGTTAAAGAAAAATGGATGTTTGCGAATTTTGTGGTTTAAAGTTTTCTTTGTGTTTTGTTACAGCAGTTTGGAGTGTATTTATATAGAAGAAGAAAATGGCACGTGCACCAGAGCAGCAGGACGGCTCCAGCCACCAAACGCCTTCCTCTGCCATCTCTAAGTGATTTTCTATGTCTGAAGTTCAGCTATACCCACAGGTGCAAAAAATGGGTGTTTTGGTCCATTTGTTTTTAGTTTGACAAGTCGTTTTCTTCCAAGTTTATCTCCAAAATCCATCGATGTCGTGGAGTTTTAATCCTTCAGTTTCTGTGAGAAGAAGAACGATAGCGGCATATTTCTCTGAACTTCCCATTTGGCCACAACTAGACCCCTAGAAAAGTGCACGTACAGGGTGCCGTTACAACCAAAACATGATGTAAAATGCAGAGACGAAAAAAGTGAATATATTCAGTAGTTCTTTTTGTTTTCTTTCGTATTTTCTCCGACTGTACATGATAGTCTATCAATTGTATTCAAAACAGATCCTTGTTGATGAGCTCATACATTTCTAAATAGTATGCATTCATATTGTGTCGCCCAGAAAGTTCGACACTGCCGTCTCGGGCCGTTCAATGATGCGGCTCCAGGAAGTTCGCTCCCGCATCACCTTCGTATTTGTATTTGAATTGCAGTGCAGACGCAAATTGAGCTACCCTTTCTCTCTCTGATGCAAGTTTGCAAAGCCATGTTCGGCTATTGGCCCCAGCAGCCTGGAGGTGCTCGTCGCTGTACTCCATCCATCCTATCCTGCCAGATGAGTTGGCCGCCCAGACTAGTCCATCGCGCCCGCAGCCACCGCCCCACAATCTAGGAGAAGTTGATGTATTGTTGCTCACGAGGGAAGTAATCTAAGTTGACGCAAAAAGTTTGTTTTGTAATTCATGGAAGTTTGATTCTTATGCTTGTGAGACTGAATCTGTTTTCATTTCATGAAAGCCAAAAAGAAAATTGTGGATGTGTTGTTCTTGTGTGTGTGCGCGTGCACGTATTACAATAAAATTTTAAAAATTATTTTTTGTCATGTTTGTTTTTCATATTGGATTTAGAGTGTCAGTTTTTGTGTTCATGTAATAAAAAATTAGGAAGTTCAATATTAAGGAAGCAACAAGTTCAACTAATATGGAAACACTAAAAAATACATTGAATAGAAACTTTTTTAGTGGGGTTCAAATTGGAAAGACATGAAAAAAGATTGTTCTCCGCTCTTTAGAGTAAAAAAATGTATCACGTATTGGTTGGTTTCCTTAACTACTTGCTCTCTGACACACATTATGTTGTCGCTTTCCTTCTCCTTCATGTGTGCCCTCTAAATGTTTGTTCTATTGCTTATGAGAATTGACCCAAATTTACCTATTATTCTTGCACATGTTGGATTCAAGGAAAAATGTGTGTAAAAATGTTTAATTTCAAAAGTTCAGGTGTAACGAACTTCGAAGTTCAAACAAAAAAATGTAAACAAAAAAATCATGGAATTCAAAGAATAAAAACTGTGGAGTTTCAAAAAAAAAGTTAATAGCACGCGAAGTTCATGTTTCAGAAATTCCGAAGTTCATGTATACCACGTTCAGAAGAAAAATCATCAAATAAAAAAAGGGACCGCCTAGGCCATTTCACCGAAAAGCAAAAAATGCATAAATGTCGTGACAAAATTCTATGAGAAGTTCAAAATTAAAAATCGAAGCAGGTCAACGTTAAAAAAATAAATTTTTAATATCTAAAAGACAAATTTGGAAGTTCAAAAAAATTGAGCAACAAGTTAAAAAAATATTTATAACACATTTTCCCGTTTGTAAAAAATCGGAGAAAGTCAAATTAAAAAGAGGAGCATTTCAAAAGATTGTATAAAAACTAGAAGTTCAAATTAAAATAACGGCGCGGTATCATTGTTTATATAAAAAAGCATTTTCCCTGTTACTAAAAAATAAAACTAAGAAGTTAAAATTTAAAAATGGTGAAGTTCGATGTCTATAAAAAAATCGGATTTTTCATATTGTTAAAATATAAAACCAAGAAGTTCAAAATTTAATAACAAAGAAGTTCAGAAAACTCGATTTTTCTCGTTACTAAATAATAAAACTAAGAAGTTCAAATTACAATAACAGAGAAGTTCAAAGGATATAAAAACCTCAGATTCTCGTTCTAAAGAATGACTAATAAGTTCAAATTAAAATAAGGGAACAACAAAAAAGTATAAAAATGATTTTCCCCATTTTTTAAAAAATTAGGAAGTTCAATTTTAAAAAATAGAGTAATTCAATGTACATTAAAACAAATTTTTTATTGTTACTGAAGAATAAAACCAAGAAGTTGAATTTAAAAATGGGGAGAAGTTTGGTGTTTAATTAAGAAATATAAAAGATGGAGAAAATAAAATCAGGAAGTCCATATTAAAAAGATGGTGAAGTTCGATGATTATAGAAAACTCAGATTTTCCTCATTATTAAAAAATGGAAACAAGAAATTCAAAAATAAAAACAATAAGTTCAACTTTTAAAAAATATAGCGCTTCAAAATTTCATAAAAAAGGATTAAGAAATAAAACCAGGAAGGCCATATTAAAAAGATGGAGAAGTTCGATGATTATAGAAAACTCAGATTTTCCTCGTTATGAAAGAATGGAAACAAGAAGTTCAAAAATAAAATAACAAGAAGTTCAAATATGAAAAATAGAGCGCTTCAAAATTCATAAAAAAGATTAAGAAAAATTAGATGAAAAATTCATTAAAAAACTTAAATATTTTCACGTAACCGAGAGAGGTTCAAGTTGATAACTGCCAGAAGTTCATGTACTACACAGTGTGCATTTTGTATTAAAAAAAGAATAATAAAGCAAAGACTAATTTTTTTGTTGTTACAAGTTCAAGTATTTCGTCGGAGAAAGTTAAAAAGAATATTGTGAGAGAGGTTTGTACAAAAAGAATATCATTTGTGTAACACTCACGAAATAAATGAGAAAATTACAAACGAGAATACGTCACAGAAGTTCAACGTGAAAACAACATGAAGTTCACCTACTACACTGAATGAATTTCAGATGAAAAACTTTCAAAATCGTCGCGAGTATGAAAAAATGATCAACACGGGAAAGTTGCGTGTATACAACAGCTTTCCATCGGTATATCACCCGCTCAATTCCCGTGAGTGGGATGGAGAGCTAAGAGCAGTGGATGAAGATCTACGAGCAAAAAAAATCACGTGAAAAACAGAGTGAAGTTCAGGTACACGCACCCAGAAGTTCATGTTCTACACGCGGTGCATTTTCGAAGAATTTGTTTCGCGATAGAGGCAGAACGAATGATCCCGCCGTTTTCAGAATTACATGCAAACGGCTAAGAATCAGAGAATACCATCAACATGAAAAAGTTTCGCATTTTCCGTAGCTTTTCAACGGTATATTATTTGCCCAATTCCAATAAAGTTCGTAGAAAGTATGGTGAAAATACGTTTTTCTCCATTTTCGAAACTGACTTAAAACCGTAAAGAATTGGGAGAAACAATACATACAAAAAAGTTTCGCATTTGTTCAAGCTTTCCAACGCCATATCATTTGCTGCATTCGGACGCACGGTTAAAAAATTAGCTCGAAAATACGAACTCGGTAGGACTTGGACCATTTTCTAAATTACTCTTAAACCATTCAAAATTTGAGAAAAACTTTCAAGATGAAAAAGTAGCGCATTTTCATAAGCTTTACAACGCCATATCATATGCCTCCATTGGATTAGCCGTTTAGAAATGACATCGAAAAAACAAACTCAACTGTTCGGTTTACGACGTTTTACGTTTTTATAAATTACTCTTTAACAATAGGGAATTAGAAAAAAACTTTCAACCTGAGGAAGGAGCGGTTTTGCAGCAGCTTTTCCAACGCCATATTATATGCCTCATTCCGATAAACGGTTTAGAAATGCGATCGAAAATACGATTCACGTTTTTTGTGCGAAGAAAAAATGGTTTTCAAAACTGCTCTTAAACCGCTTATATTTTGCCAAAAATTTAAGTTGGGTCATGATATTGGTGTCCATAGCTTTCCAACGGTATATCGCAAGCCCTGTTTGGGCAGTGTTGGCGGAAGTTCAACCGAGTTCACGGGGAAGTTCAACGTACTACTAGCGGGGCAGGTCAGGTTGTGATCAGAATATTGTTTATGTATATATATATATATATATATATATCAATTAGGCTTCAAGTGCGTACTTGTTAGTTATACCTATGTATGAATTGTGACACTAAATACGACTAGTAAGTAGTATAGTAGCAGTACTAGTATACGTTGCTCAAAGTATTCATCATGTACAGTTTCAAAAAAAATTATTCATCATGTCCACACATTGAATTGACGTGACAACATGCTGCGCGCGAGGTGACACAAGAATCCCGGCGGCGTGTTTGGGTATTCTGGACTTCAGATTTGGAGTACCAGTTATCTATCGAAATCTTTCATCATTCACTCAAAACAGTTGATTGATCATACATTGAGTACCATATAACTGGAATTACCGATGCAAGTCAAAGAAGGATTGGCCGGTGCTGCCGACTGGCGTCAAGTTCGATTCCACGGATCAGGAGCTGATCGAGCACCTTGAGGCCAAAGTGAGTGCTGACAGCACGAGATCACACCCTCTCATCGATTTGTTCATACCAACCATCGATAGCGAGCACGACATATGCTACACCCAACCTGAGAAACTTCCAGGTAAGACACCAATCGGCCATCTACTTGCACAAACATATTCCTTTGTTTATAGCTCAATTTTTCTTTTTAGACGCAGACCTGGTGAAGCAATTACAATTTGACAATTAATAAAAAGTGAAATAAGTGACACTACAAGAAATATGTCAACTAGTGACCTTCCGTCAGTGACCCTGGAAGAATTGGTCATAGATCTATGACCATTTGAGACCAATTGGTCAAAAGCTGTTCGGGGGGCTCCAAACCCTAAACCATTGCGACCATTTTGGTCAGAAAGGTCGTAATTTCCTTACACGAAATGGTCACAAAGCAAACAGTGCAGGTCCGCTGCCTTATTTCTAGTTGTTAACAACCAATATAGATGGTCATAGCCTTGTAGATTGTGGTGGGTTGTGATGACTAGGTGCCATCTCATCAGTTTTGCCTATGTGTCATGTCCATGTGTCAATTTTTGCCCTAGGTTGTGAAGCAACCTATATTTCTGTTATTCCAAAAATTCCCAAAAAATTCGCATAAATAGTTTGGATCATATCTTCATCAAATATGTCAAAAACCTTCCTTGCCTAGTTCAAAAATAACTCAACAATATTCATTTTCCTATTCTTTTCAGAGCAGCACTTTGTGAAGGAAGTGTTATTTATATATTCTTGATTTCCCTAAAAATTTGTGAAGACGTTCTTCTTAGTATATGATCATCCTCAGCCAAAACTCACGCCCATTGGCCATGTGCATTTCCCGTACCGCTAATCAAACACTTGGCTGCTAATTCATGTTTGAGCATAGTTCGGGCTCCTCCTGAGAATCTTATGTTATAATTTTCTTCCTAGCACCTACCTGGGGAGTTCCCAACCCACTAGACATGCCTAGGCTGACCAGAACGCATGGCAACGCCACGGTCACGCGGTGACCACGCGACGACATGCGAGCGTATGCGCTCTAGAGTTGGGGCCCTCGGCCATCGTCCAAACCTTGATGTCTCGCCATAAAACCATGTATTTTTGATTAAATAGATACTTATTTACCTAGAAATGATTTTTGGAAAAAATAAAGAGCAAGCTATGAGGCACCTTCTGTTCAAATTTGACCCGCTTCCCGCTGAATCGACGGGAATTTGTCTTTTTCACCAGAGGTGGATCGAAACTTTTGACACCCAACCATTTTGTCAATTGTGAATTATATATGGCCTATTATTTTATAAAATTGATTAGGTCCAATTTTGCAACAAATATATGGTAGGTCCTTCACAAAAAAAAACTCATTTTGGGCACTCGAAAAAATGGAAAATGAATTTTTCGTCCAAAGAAAATGAAAAGTTCCGTAGGCAACATTGTTTGCCATTTCAAGATGCACCCTTGTGCATGATATGAGGTCATTTGAACAAACTATGGCATGAATGTGGCCATAAGATTGATCATTTGGCTTGAAAGCCATGAATCTTCACACATGATAGCTCATTTCTGAGAACACTTTTTTAAAATAATTACCGTATTACAAGTTTACTATTTTTCCTGGAAACTTGGTTACATATAATGACATAATGCGAAGGTTTTCCAATTTTTTGATTTTTTTGAATTTTTTATGCCCGTTTCAAAATGCGGTCAAAACGGCGGGCTTGACCGTTCCTAGCTAGTCGTTCAATCTTGGAATTTTTTTGGTGTTTCTATGATAAAATAGATACTTATGTACCTATAAATGATTTTTGGAAAAAATAAAGAGCAAACTATGTGGCAGCTGTAGTTCAAATTTGACCCATTTCCACCTGAATCGGCGGCAATTTGTCTTTTTCACCTTAGGTGGATCAAAACTTTTTCCACCCAACCGTTTGGTCAATTGTGCATTAAACATGGCCTAGTATTTTATAAATTTGATTTGTTCTATTTTTGCAACAATTATTTGGTAGTTCCTTCACAAAAAAACCTCATTTCGGGCACTCGGAAAATGGAAAATGAATTTTCCGTGCAAAGAAAATGAAAACTTCCTTAGGCAACATTGTTTGTCATTCCAAGATGCACCCTTATGCACAATATGAGATCATTTGAACAAACTATGCGATGGATGTGGCCATAAGATTAATCATTTGGCTTGAAAGCCATGAATCTTCACGCATGATAGCTCATTTCTGAGAACACTTTTTTAAAATAGTTACCGTATTACAAGTTTATTATTTTTCCTGGAAACACGGTCACACATAATGACACAATGCTAAGGTTTTCCAATTTTTTGATTTTTTTGAATTTTTTATGTCCGTTTCAAAATGCGGTCAAAACGACGGGCTTGACCGTTACCAGCTAGTTGTTGAATCTTGGAATTTTTTTGGTGTTTCTATGATTAAATGTCTCCCTAATAATAAAGCACGGATTGAATCTGTCGGGTTCACCGTAGCGGTGTTTTACAGAGAAGCCCCTGTATTTTATACAATGGAACCCGCAGCCCTCATGAAAGTCAACCGAACCGGTACAAAGGAGAAAAAAAACCCCAGCCACGACTCTGC
This sequence comes from Triticum dicoccoides, assembly GCF_002162155.2. Classification (NCBI taxonomy): domain Eukaryota; kingdom Viridiplantae; phylum Streptophyta; class Magnoliopsida; order Poales; family Poaceae; genus Triticum; species Triticum dicoccoides. The sequence goes on along the minus strand of NC_041391.1, from coordinate 92,987,508 downwards.
CTTCCAATCCCATCTCCGCCTCCATCGTGCCACCACCTCCTGCTGCCCCACATCGCCGCGCGCTACCGGCTCCTGGCCCCCATCGCCGCGCACCGCCACCTGTCTAACTCCTCCCCTAAATCGGCTCGGGAGAGAGGAGGGGAGGGGAAGATCCCATGGAGGCGGAGGAACACCAAACGTCATTGCCTACAGCGAAGACGGTGCCCATCCTCCTCGACAGCACGCGACTCCTACTTGCCGCATGGTATGTCCATGTGCCTGCCGTTCCCCTGGTTCCCACTCCCCCGACCATAATATTTCTATTTCAAGGCATGTAAAGTGTTTGATGAAATTTGACAGAAAAATTGTTTTCTGTGCTGGCCGATAGAACGGCCACGTTGCCGAGCTGCAGCGGGTGCCGCCGCGGACGAGACGCCGCAATGCCGCATGGTGACAGCGCTTGTGTCGGGGCCCGAAGCGCCCGCAGAGCTGGGACGGTTGTGGTTCCGCTGTATATGGGAGCTCGGTTCTGTCCTCAACTTCCTCAGCGTGCGTGTCCTTTTTCTACCATCATACCCCCAGCGGCCGGCAGATCTGCATACTGGGTTTGCTTCTTCGCTTAGGCTTCTAGGAATTTACTGCTAATCTTTAGTTTTCTTGCATTAACTACTTGAGCAAATGGTACAGTAGCAGCATGGCTGATGCTTGCTATTTCATCGCTGGAACATACTTCAACCATTGATTTACTAGAGTATATATGTATTTGATCACATACTCTGTTTAGGCAATACATGTTGTTCAGCCAGCATCTCTAGGATTGGTTAGCATATTGAGTGCCTGTTATGCTCTTCTGTCTTTCATTTATCTTTTATGCTAAGCAGTCACACAAACGATGCAGACATCTTGCTTGGATTCTCATGATTGTTAATCACATGTGCAGTCAATTCCCCCAAAAACCCACATGGCGATGGGGCGCAGAACCTGGGTAATCATCCTATGTAGAAAACTAAGGGATTGGTGACATTGGGTATATTATATATATATATATATATATATATATATATATATATATATATATATATATATATATATATATATATATATATATATATATATGACTGATACCCCATGTTGCAAACATTTAATGCCAGTACTGATATTCCATTCAATTGATAAACTAACAGAGATGCAAACTACAGGTTGCAGAAGGTGATGTACCAATAGTTGCATCACACGGGTTAGTCCTGTACATAAGAATTGCTTGATCAGATATTCTGATTCAGTCTTATCTTCATAGTTTTTCTAATTGTTCGATCTTGTGCAGAGATGAAATTGAAATGTACAAGGAGCTTGAACCATCGACTCGCTTACTGATCTTGAAAGCGATATGAGACAGACGTGTCGAGGTTCGTGCTATTACCATCCTAGGGAGGCAATGAGGTTTTTCAAAGTGCCAATCTTTTCAGATGTGCATTGCGGTAGAGAACTGTTACACAATTTTGATGTTGTATGTCTCACATGTGTTTTCTATTGCGTATATCAATCCTAACTACGACTGACTGTTTAAACGAGTCCATTATGTTGATTCAGAGAAAGCTTATTTCACTTATAGATGAATGAAATATCAATAGTGCAACATGACCAATTTTTGACCTAAGGGTAGGAAGTGCATGAGCTGATGCTAGCATGCCCTGACAAAACATGAAAAAACTGGCTCTCTGATGTAACTACCGCCTAAGAGATTGTTTCGATACAGTTATCGTATTTTAGATAATAATTACCAGGTTCTCTGATGTAGTTGACAGGTCCTCTGATGTATTTTATAAAATAATTACAACTAGCTCGGCGACAAGGGCTCTCGGTCATCAGCTTCGGCAAGTGGAGGTACAAGTTCAGGCACGACGAGCTTTTTTCGTAAAGATGTGACATTGATGTTTGAATCTTCCTTCTGATCTTGTTAATGATAACGAGGTTCTCTTGATAGAATGTGAAGTTGTCTATTGTTTTGTTAGCTTTTGTGCTATATTGCGTTCTTCGTCAAACACAACTCGCTACCGACAGGGTGTGGTGTGGACCCGTGGACTTCCACGCACAGCCTTCGGCACTGTTCCAACATGCTCTGGTCCTCAGACTCTATCTGTTTGTACAATATCGAAGACAACGTGATGGTTGCCTCCGGGCCATGGCAGGCATTCTTCCTGAAGCAGGAGGACATGCATGTCCCGATTCAATGGCGATGTGTAGATGTGTTAGACTATCACATGAGCAGCCACATGGTGACTGTCTTCACGAGACTTCTTCTTTCTACCAAGATCACCGGCTTCCTGAAGGGACAAAACTATGGAGGGGCGGTGAACAGATGATGTTGGAGTACTACATGTGGTGTGTTCCAGCAGCACAAACATGGTAGCCACGTCTAGCTCCGTCTCGGTGCTTCCTCTACTCATTAATTTTACTTTGTGCACGATATCTCCCATATTCTTTGAATTATATATGTGCTTATTAATAATTCATAATGCTTCGAATATTTCTACTATGACGAGTATTTGATATGACTAATGCAGAAAGTTCTTCTCAAACCTTAACTAATTATTTATAAAGTTAGTGTGATTAAAAAAGCAAAAGATCAAGAAATCACACACATATTGGACAGAATATGTAAGCTAGATTTTATAAAGTTAGTAATATTTGTTTTGCTTTTTATGCACTTCCCAATATAAAGGGTAGTTCACTGGGATTACGTTAAGTTTTTCTCCCGTTGCAACGCACGGGCATTTGTGCTAGTAGATACTTATGTACCTAGAAATGATTTTTGGAAAAAATAAAGAGCAAACTATGAGGCACCTGCAGTTCAAATTTGACCCGTTTCCAACTGAATCGGCGGCAATTTGTCTTTTTCACCATAGGTGGATCAAAACTTTTTATAAAATTGATTTGTTCCATTTTTGCAACAATTATTTGGTAGTTCCTTCACAAAAAAACCTCATTTCGGGCACTTGGAAAATGGAAAATGATTCTTCCGTGCAAAGAAAATGAAAACTTCCTTAGGCAACATTGTATGGAATTCCAAGATGCACCCTTGTGCACAATATGAGATCATTTGAACAAACTATGCCATGAATGTGGCCATAAGGTTGATCATTTGGCTTGAAAGCGATGAATCTTCACGCATGATAGCTCATTTCTGAGAACACTTTTTTAAAATCATTACCGTATTACAAGTTTATTATTTTGCCTAGAAACATGGTCACATATAATGACACAATGCGAAGGTTTTCTAATTTTTTGATTTTTTTGAATTTTTTATGCCCATTTCAAAATGCGGTCAAAACAGCGGGCTTGACCGTTCCTAGCTAGCTGTTGAATCTTGGAATTTTTTGGTGTTTCTATGATTAAATAGATACTTATGTACCTAGAAATGATTTTTTGAAAAAATAAATAGCAAACTAAGAGCAGATGCAGTTCAAATTTGACCCGCTTCCAACTGAATCAACGGCAATTTGTCTTTTTCACCAGAGGTGGATCAAAACTTTTTCCACCCAACCATTTGGTCAATTGTGCATTAAATATGGCCTAGTATTTTAGAAAATTGATTTGGTACAATTTTGCAACAAATATTTGGTAGGTTCTTCACAAAAAAGCTCATTTTGGGCACTCAAAAAATGGAAAATGATTTTTTCATGGATCAAAAGCATTTTACATAAAATCATTTGGTCAATTATACATAAAATTTGGTCTAATACATAGAGTTGGTAGGTTCGTCACAAGAAAAATATTTTTTATACTTCAACAATGAAAAATGCTTTTCTCCTGCAAAAGAACTTATTTTTAATCAATTACGACCTATTTATATTGTCATAAAGTCATCAAGGACTTTATTACATTCTCATTGGTCCACGAGCACCTCACACGGATCGTGCCCAACCACCGTTGGATAGGCCCGGATCTGACGGCAGCCCTCTTCCCCCACCCCCTCTACCCCTCATCCCTCTCATCCCCCTCCCGAATCAACATAGCTCCCTCTCACCCCTCATCCAAACCCTAGCCGCACCCTCCCCCGTGCGCCGCCCCCCCATCGATTCAGCCCAACACCACCGCCCCCCTCCACTCGCTCTCCTCCATGAGCCGGATCCCCACCTCCTCCGGCTCCCCTTCCACTCTCT
>NC_041391.1:92975415-92983258 GCF_002162155.2 Triticum dicoccoides | reverse complement strand
TATTCGATCTCGGCTTCCTCCCCAAGCCACGCGACGCGAGACCAGCTCCGGCTCCCGCTCCGACCATGGCGGCGACCATCCAGTCCGTGAAGGCCCGCCAGATCTTCGACAGCCGCGGCAACCCCACCGTCGAGGTACGGACACGCCCCCATCCCCCATCCCCCATCTCCCCGATCTGTGCGTTGTCGGTCTGGTTCGACTCGATCTGGTAGTGGTAGCGGCTAGCGGGTACCGCGCTCGTGTGTGGTAGCGGCTTGGCTTCGATTGTGCGGCCGATCTGGTCCGATAGGGGTCCATGGGGTGCTATCTGGGGTTTCTAAGCTTTGGTATTGTTGTTGGTGTTGGTGCAGAGTTCGGGTCCGCGCTCGACGAGGAGGGGAAGGGCGCGGCCGCGGTGTCCGCCGACATGCGGGACGCCAACAAGCGCACCGCGCTGCACTTCGCCGCCTGAGAGGGCCAGACCGAGCTCTGTAAATTCCTCATCAAGCATCTCCGCCTCACCGTCGACCCCAAGGACGACGACGGTACTGCTTCCCCTAACTCCCTAACCCCATGCTATACGATGCCGTGATGCTCACTTTTTCCTCCTTGTATTTCTCTGATTCATATTGGAGATTATGCAATTCAATTGATACTTGGTATATGGTGGTGGTGGTGATACATATTATCTGAATCAATTGTCTAGGCGAGAATGCACTCATCCATGCCGCCCGGCAGGGCCGCCAGGAGACGGTGGAGTACATGCTCGGCCGCGGGGCTGATCCTTCGGTCATGTCCAACATGGGAGCCACGGCACTGCATCATGCTGCAGGCATAGGTAATGATGATGCTGTGCCTAATGGTTGTGCTCTGTGTGTTGTCGATTACTGCCAAATGATGCTGATCGATAATTCTGTATGTTGAAGTGGAGAGAATATCTGAAAGAAAATGTGGCGTCTATTTTTCTTGTTATTACAGGACACATTGAGATTATGAAGCTTTTGCTTGGTAAGGGAGTCGATGTTGAATCCGAAAGCGAGTCAGGTACTCCCCTTGTTTGGGCCGCTGGTCATGGATAGCAAGACGTGGTCAAGCTTCTGCTTGAACACAATGCTAAGGTAGTTGCTCATCTATGCGTTCTGTCTTCCGGTTTGTTAATTTGAGTTTTCAGTTATTCATTCAGTGCCAAGGTTCAGTGCAATACTCCTGACTATGTGGTGATTTTAGTCTTTATAATTAACTAAAGCAGCAACTGTCTTTAACCATGTTATATAGGGGATAAGCTTATTACTGTAACATGCTGCCATGTCATTCTCCAGCATCTTCAATAAGATTTGTACAACATTTACTCCTAAATTTATAACCGTGAGCAGCAAAAACCTGCAGAATGAACTAAGTTGCTGAGGTGTTGTGTATGAATTCAATTTATTTAGGTTGGCTTGGCCAGGAACCAACCTACAATCTATTTTTTTATTTAGGTTGCTAGTGACTTGGCCAACAACCAACCATCATGCTGGTTACTCATGTTTTCCTTATTTTTTTACCAGAGCTTGCTTTGAAGAATGTCTAGTATTCAGTTTGTACCTCATCTAGTATATGTGCTGCTCAACCTTCAACCTGATTTACTCCGCTTATGCAATTCTGCTAAGTTTGTAGAGGAAGCAGCTGAAACTAGTGTTGCATCCTAGTACTAGCTTAAACCCTGAGATGCTTTGTTTGTTTTCTAGATAGATAGATTGCTTGTTCACCTGGGCTTCCACTGTGTTGTGCTTATCTGTTATGCTTGTAGTTGCCGACCTCTTCCTGTGGTCCAAGCCGGCGCCCGGAGCTGGCGAACGCGGCGACACTGCCAATGACGACTGGCTCATGGGACAACGGCGACACTTTCCAGCGCCAACGCCGTCACCATCGTCGGCCGTGTGTTCCGGCCGGCTAGGAGGTAGCCGGCACCTTGGAGGCCCCGGAGCCATTTCGTGGAGTATGGGTTCGCGCTGGACAGAGACGGGAGCGTCATCGATGAGGTGTTGCGGCTTTACTGCTCTGCTTTCGGTTATTGTTCTTTGTGCAAACTAATATCTCGATTTCCCATTTTGTTTGCCAAATCTGAAGGTACTGGTGGTGCCTATGCTGTTTACGAGATCCTACACCCAAGAGGATGTGGTGGAGCTCTAGTGTAGAGCTACTCATTTGATTAATTTGAAAAGATGAGTAATTTTGTTTCATTAACAGAAACTTCTCATCTCTTTTCTTCTATTTTCCTCTCTTCTCTTCTCATTGCTACTGTTAAGTTAGGACTTGCTGCTGATGATTGCTATTGTTAGAAATCATGATTGCTTATTTTAGTGTAGGACTTGCTGCTATTGTTGTCATATTCATACTGTATTTTCCAAAGTTCGATAGCATGTCGTCCTTAGGATAAGTTGTTGATAAAAAATGGACTAAATTAAAGCACTCCCAGGACTTAATGATGTTGTTATTGACCTGCTGCTGTTGTCAAACTGCTGTTGTCATTAACCTGCTGTTACCGAGCTTTAACCTTTGTTTAAGCTTTCTTGTTCTTGCAATTACTAGTTGTGATAATTGTATGGTGATAAGAATGCCTCTGCAGGACAATATATTTTGCTGGTTCCACCGCGCCATCACATGAAACTTGGTGCTGCTGCTTCCTGGCTGGCTGTAGCTTTGCATGAAGCAACAAGAGATGGCTTCACTTTGCTGGCCTATTTTTTGCCCCCTCCAACTGAGATGCCAAAAGCATAGAGGTACACGCATCCCTTTTAATATTGAGTAGAAAGCACACCTTCTGATTTTGAATTGGATTACTCTGAAATGCTGTCACCTTCCTTCCAGGAGTTTATGCAAGCATGTGTTGCAAAAGTTCAAGAAGGCGCATTTAATAGGCCGATTATGCGCGCTGAAGCAAGAGGCGCTGGCTCAACACCTTGCCTTGGTCATGTGTGGGAAGAAAAGTGCTAGGCCTCTAGCTGTACTGCTGCTGTTGATGCTCTACTGCTCTAGAATCTAGCTGTACTGCTGTTGTTGATGCTCTAGGCCTTTAGCTCTAATGCTGCTGTTAATGCTCTAGTGCTCTAGGCCTCTAGTTGTACTGCTGCTGTTGATGCTCTAGAATCTAGATGTATTGCTGCTGTTGATACTCTAGGCCTCTAGCTGCACTGCTGCTGTTAATGCTCTAATGCATTGCTGCCGTGCTAGTTTTGTTTCTGCTAGCTGTTGGCTGCTTCTATGCTACTGCCGATGGTGGCTGGCTGGCTGCTCATGTTGATCCAATAGTTAGTAGTTACTAATGCTTATGTTGCTTGTGCATTTGTGCTAATGCTGCAGCTATATTGGCTAAAGAAATAAGCTATGTACAACACACACACACACACACAGAGAGAGATAGGCAATCTTCTTCTGTTTACATTTTCATTGTATTATTTGCATAATTTCTTCGTTGTGGATTGCTTCTCCTTACTGCCTCCTAGCCCCCCTTTTCTTTCGGTTGTCACTTTTGCTTGTGGTAGCCATTACGTAGCTGTCTAGTAATTATTAGTTAATAGTATTTGGCTTCTATGTGATGATAGATAGGTACTAGCTATATGTTTTCCTGGTTACATGCTAATTGTACTCCTTTAGTTAACTCTTTTAAACATGACTTGGTTACTTAAACCCAACTCTGCCCGTGTATATGCCAAGTGTAGCTTCCCCTAAGATATTCATTTTTCAACTTCATCTATTGATGCTTTGCCACTAAATGCGATTTGCAGGAAGCTTGATAAAGCTTGGACGTTGGTCAGGGCTCCAACGATGCTGATGCTATTGGGCTGGTTGTGGCCTCATGCATGGTAGTAGGCTTGGCTGGCCCTTGATATAGAGTGCTATATTGTTGAGAGTTTTACCTGTAGAGTGCTATATTGTGATTGGTGAAATAATGTATGGTGTATATTGTGATTGTGTGGAACATTGTAATAAACTAAGTTTGGCTGTTATTTGAATCGGTGTGTTGACTACAAGCTGTGAAAAATTAAAACTTGATGATTGGTATATCGGTGTGTTGACTACAAGCAATGTGCGCCCAGTTGACTACAATAATCTAAAAATTAAATGTAACAAAAAACAAAGAAAATCCGAAAAATAGAAATTATATAGAATGTGAAAAGGCTAGATCTTAGAAAGCAAAAAGGCCGAATTAATGGGCCAAGCCCATGTAGCTGACCAAAATTAATAGTAAAAAATAAGTAAAAAAGGTCGAATTGTTGGGCTAGGCCCATGTAGAAAACCGAATTGGACCGGGCTGAATCTTGTGCTACATCAACTTGCCATGCTGGATGCCTACGTGGACAGGGGAGGTTGCTAGTGACCAAAATGCCACAGTGGACATATTTTTGTCATAAACGTCTACGACCATTCCAGAAGAAATGTCGCTATAGTTAGTTTACGACCGCCAGCTTTTGACCTTCTGTTTTTGGTTACAAAAAGGTCGCAAATGAAAAACCATGACCTTTCAGTGACCAATAGTGGTGGTCACAAGTTGACGTATTTCTTTTAGTGTGACTGCAACATGCGAAAGATGTTATGAAAATGCCAACTACGTACACTAAAACCTGTATTCGACAATACCGCAGGTATCACACTCAGTGGCCTAAGGAAGCATTTCTTCCAGCACAATTCCAGGGCGTTCAAAAGGGGCACATGGACGCGTCACAAGATACAGTCGGAGTGCGGCATGCACGCGATGTGGCACAAGACCGGCAATACCTTGTCGGTGATAGTCAATGGCCGGTAGACGGGCATCAAAAAGGTTCTGGTGCAGCACACCGACAAGAACTTCGACCAGCAGAGGACCAACTGGGTGATGCTCCAGTACCACCTCGGGGACCTGGAGCAAGAGAAGGAGCGGGAGCTGGTCCTCTGCAAGATTTTGTACCAGACAAACACTAGGGCCAGGAGTATAAACATTATAAGTTAGTTTGGTATTGGTAGTTGTACTACCTTGTCGTCCGCAAGTTGGTATTATTGTTAACGATCTTTTGGTATGAACTTGCATTTGCTTCCAACCATCATACCGAGGGTCGTCGTGGATATAAAGCTAAATCATTTGTTTCGAAACGAATTTTCAGGCACCTGATTTTTATTTGATGGGTAGCATAAGCACCTGCCGTTCGAATTCCCCATTCTCCAATTTTTTCAAAACAAGTGCATGCACTTATTATCATGATGAAAAAACAGTATCCCTGCTGCATCCCAGTTATCAATCTGTACTTGCAGAATTCTCTCGTTTATTGAGCACGTATATTATTTTTTCAAGTCGAGCAAGTTTCAACTGGGCTGTAGACTGCCCAGGCTTGGTTTTGTTTTTAACAGGCCCAGCCCATGAAGACAACGGGGCACAAAGATCCAGCAGGTATCTACTGGCCTCTGGCCCGCCAGCGTTCATTATATTTTGTCTTACAACATCCGCAGGGAGTTTTTTTTACTGAATCAAACACACAACCCAGTTCTATTTTCCTCTTGAAACACATGTCCTACATCCATTTTCTAATCTCTACCTATAGTTCTACTAGTTCATATACACGTATCATTATATTGAAAACACATAAAATTCCCTTTTCATATTTACATCCTTATTTTTGTTGTTTTTTCCCACCCATCGGTGATTTTTTTACACTGGTTTTCCCTTAAATGAACTCAATTGTCCCACGTCTTATTTGCTTACAAGACCAAAACTATTTTTTTGGCAAATCAATAAGTTCTTAAAAAAATGTTTATCATTTCGGGATTACAACAGTTCGGACTCCACCAAAATATGCAAAATAAGGTTGAACTTTTTTACCATAGTTTATCAAAAAAGAAACTTAGTCAACAATAAACTCTACCAGTGTCAGACCGTTAGATGTCAACCTAATGGCAATCGTGCTTTTTCATTCTCTGATCTTCCTCCCCCAGCCACCCAAACCAGCGTCGTCGGAACCGCCTGCTCCCGCCTCCCGTGGCCGGCTATGCTATCGAGCAGGCCTCACGGCCCCATCATACTCGCATCCCTGGCCTGTCTATCCCTCTACTCACCCACACCTCCTGTTATTTTCTGGCGATGGCAGCTGAACCAGTCAACCCTCGTACTCTCCACCGTGTGGGCAGCCACTGCCGTGTCTTCCCCGGCTCCGTGTCGTTCCCTTCGTAGGCCTCGCTGTCTTCCACCGCCCTGGTGCTCTCAGCATGGTGTGCTCAACTTGGTCAACGAACGACATCCATCTAAAGTGGACTGTACGTGGAGAGGCTGACATATGGGTCCACGGCCGCACACAAGGAAATGCCTCCTTATTATGTGCAAAATAATGATTCCTCCACCTGACATCTGGGACCCGCCGGAAGGGCCTCTGTATTTCGTGAAAGAAAGTTCCCTCTGCTGACAGGTCGGACCCACCAACTATATCTTCGCACGCAAGGAAGTGCCTTCTTATTGCGCACAAAAAAATGAATACCCCCTGCCAGCTGGGACCCATCATAGTGGGAGGTTGACTTGTGGGCCTAATAAGTTGATGGGGACGAAGGGTTTTGTTAACTTAGTCAATATATGAACAATTCTAGCTCTAGTGACCGTACGATGTCCATCTAACGACTGTAGTGCTTCTTCAACCCGTGGTCTTCTTGCTCCAGCCGCCCAAAGCAGTGCCGGTCGTGTCGTATGCTCCTGCCTCTCGTGGTCGGCTGTGCTGCCGCGGAGGCCTCACCGTTCCCATACTACTCCCACCGCTAGCCAGGCCATCCCTCCACTTACCCACTCCCCCTGTTATTCTTCGGCGACGACAACCTCACACCGTAGCCGAACCAGTGAACCCTCGTACTCCTCTCCGCATGGGCATCCACTATCGCGTCTTCCCTGGCTCCGTGTCGTCCCCTTCCTAGGCCTCGCCGTCATCCATCTCCGTGGTTCTCTCGGCATGGCGTGGTCAATGTGGTCTATGACCGACTTCCATCAGAAGAATAATGTACGTGGAGAGGCTGACAGCTAGGTCCATGGCAGCCGCAAGGAAGTGCCTCCTTATTACGTGCAAAATAATGATTCCTCCACCTGACAGCAGGGACCCACTGGATGGGCCACCATATTTTGCAAAAAATTGTTTCCCCCTGACTATTGGGACCCACCGGACGGGCCACCATATTTCGCGAAAAAATGTTCCCCTCACTGTCAGCTCGGACCCACCGGAAGTGCCTCCTTATTACGCACAAAAAAATGAATACCCCCCTGCTAGCTGGGACCCACCTAGGTGGGAGGCTGACTTGCACTACAAAAAAAAGACACATCCGCGACATTTTGGGCCGAATGATTTTTTTCCTGTCATACTTATGACACTTCTATGGCGATAATTGTGACAAAACACGGTATCATCATAGATGTGGTGGGCTCCGACTTCTATGACAAAAAATCTTGATAGAAAATGGGCTTTTCATCTTGGGCGGGCCGGAGACGTAGCTGCATGAAATTCTTTGGGCCGTCCATGATGGAAAACACCATGGTAGAAGCAAGGGCGAGGAATATTTCAGGGAGTTCCCGGTTACGGTGGGTGGTCAGGGACCGAGCGATGCGCGTTTCTCTTGTACACGTATGCGTGTGTGTGCGAGGCGTTGGCTCTAACTAAACCAGAGCGAGGCGTTGGGCTCTAACTCAACCCGAGCGATTGAACTGCAGGCTACGCATTACTGAACCCGAGCGATCGCACTGCAGGCTACACGTTACTGAACCCGAGTGATCGATCGATGGCTGTTAACTGAACCCGATCGAGCGATTCCTTTGCTACTGCTGCTAACTGAAGCCGATCGATGCTGCCTCTAGAAGAACCGTGAGCGTTGCAGGGGGGTTTGG
>NC_041391.1:92911405-92974884 GCF_002162155.2 Triticum dicoccoides | reverse complement strand
CATGGCGTTGCTTCTGGATGAATAGGACCCCGATCGATCGAGCCGGTTGGGGCTGGATGAACAGGATCCCGTGCAGGGCTGGATGAACAGGACGACCCCGTGGAGGGCTGGATGAACAGTAGACGATGGAGGGGTGCCCGTGGAGGGGTGGTTGAACAAGAGCCCGTGGAGGGGTGGTTGAACAGTAGCCGGTGGAGTAGCGCGCGGTGGAGCCTGGATGAACAGGAGCCCGTGGAGGCTGGAGGAGGTCGACAGTGGATGAACAGTAGCCCGTGGAGGCTGGAGGAGGTCGACGGTGGAGATGAACAGTATCCCGTGGAGTCCCGTTTTGCGGTACACCACATCCCTCCCGATGAACAGGACCCTCGTTTCGACCGTAGCACTCCAACACAAGTCCGTTTCGTCCGTTTTGCGGTACGCCACACCCGTCCCGATCAATAGGACCCCCGTTTCGACTGTAGGAGGTCCGTTTCCTCCGTTTTGCAATACGTCAGACCCCTCCCGATGAACAGTATCCCGTTTCAAACGTGGCTGGTCGAACGCAAGGCCGTTTCCTCCGTTCTTCGGTATGCCAGGCCTCGTTTCCATCGCCTATTCCGTCCAAGCCTTCCCGATGAACACGACGACGCATTCTATTCCGACCCAGCCGGTTGGCTCCCCATGAACATCACGACGACCCTGTTTCTCCATTCCGACCCAGCCATGTTCACGAGCCCTGGCCGTACGTATGGGCGAGTAGGCGTTCGAGACACCGCCCGTATGTACGTATGTGGCCCTATTTTCTTTCTTGCACCCTGGCCGTTGTACATATGTGTACATGCTACGTGCGTGCCTCTACAACGACCCGTGCGTGCCTCTACATAGACCAGTATATATGTACGTACACGTTTGCGACCAGAATGACAATGCTTCGTACGCTTCAACCAGGTGGGTCCCGACTATCAGACACTTCCTTGTGTGCGAAGATGTAGCTGGTGGGTCCCAGCAGTCAGGGGGGCGAATCGTTTTTTTTGCTCGGACGCACTTCCTTGCATGCGAAGATGTAGCTGGTGGGTCCCAATAGTCAGGGAGAAATGTTTTTTCGCGAAATACTGTGGCCCGTCCGGTGGGTCCCCGCTGTTAGGTGGAGGAATAATTATTTTGCGCATAATAAGGAGGCACTTCCTTGCTGCGGCCGTGGACCCAGCTGTCAGCCTCTCCACGTACAGTCCATGTCCAATGGAAGCCGTTCCTTGACCACGTTGACCACACTGCACCGAGAGCACCAGGTCGGTGGACGACGGCGAGGCCTAGGAAGGGGATGACGTGAAGCCGGGGAAGACACGGCAGTGGATGCCCACGCATAGAGGAGTATGAGGGTTCACTGGTTCTGCTGTGGTGTGAGGCTGTCGTCGCCACAGAATAACAGGGGGTGTGGGTGAGTAGAGGGATGGCCTGGCCAGTGGTGGGAGTAGTATGGGGGCGGTGAGGCCTCTGCGACAGCACAACCGGCCACGAGAGGCAGGAGCAGGCGACACGACTGGCGCTGCTTTGGGCGGCTGGAGCAAGAAGACCAGAGGTTGAAGAAGCACTATGGCCGTTGGATGGACATGATACGGTCACTGGAGTATTGACTAAGTTGACAAAACCCTTCGTCCCCGTCAACTTAGTAGGCCCACAAGTCAGCCACCCACTATGGTGGGTTCCAGCTAGCAGGGGGGTATTCATTTTTATGTGCGTAATAAGGAGACACTTCCTTGCGTGCGAAGATTTAGCTGGTGGGTCCGACCTGTCAGCGGGGGGTACGTTTTTTCGCGAAATACAGACGCCCTTCCGGTGGGTCCCAGATGTCAGCTGGAGGAATCATTATTTTGCGCGTAATAAGGAGGCATTTCCTTGTGTGCCGCTGTGAACCCAGCTGTCAGCCTCTCCACGTACAGTCCACATCCGATGGAAGTCGTTCCATGACCACGTTGACCATGCCTCGCCGAGAGCACCTGGGCGGTGGACGACGGCGAGGCCTAGGAAGGGGACGACGCGGAGCCGGGGAAGACATGGCAGTGGATGCCCACGCGGAGAGGAGTACAAGGGTTCACTGGTTCAGATGCGGTGTGAGGCTGCCATCGCCGTAGGGCCTGGCTAGCGGTGGGAGTAGTAGAGGGCGGTGAGGCCTCAACAGCAGCACAACCGGCCACTGGAGGCAGGAGCAGGCGGTCTCGTCGGCGCTCGTTTGGGCGGCTAGTGGAAGAAGAGCAGCACTTGAAGAAGCAACATGACCGTTTGATTCAAATCCAACGGTTAGTTCTGCTACAATCATTTGTTGACTAAGTTGACAAGCCCTGTGTACGCGTCAACTTAGTAGGTCCACAGGTCAGCCTCCCAACTGGTGCGCCCTAGATGTCAGTGGGAGGAATCATTTTTGTTCGTTAAGGAGGTAGTTGATTGCGTGCGCCCAGGCCAGCGGAGGGAGTAGGGTTGGCCGGGGAAGCCTACGCGGCATCACATCGGGCCACAAGAGGAGGGAGCAGGCAGTCCCGCCGGTGCTAGTTTAAGCGGCTGGAGTAGGAAGATCAGAGACTGAAGAAGCACGTCGGCCGGTGGATGGACATACAACAGTCACTGCTGCAAGAATGGTGTGTTGACCGACAAAGCCTTGCGTAAACCAGTCAACCTCGAAATCTGTGGCGTCTACAACCCATTTGCTATTCTTTTTATAATTTTTACTCATTTTCTAATTCATATGGAAATTATTGCAGCCCGTTTCCCATTTTTAGAATTGCTGCCCATTTTCTGGTCAGTACCAGGGTTAAAAAAATTAACTAAATATGTGCGAAATTTTGAAACTTCGCAAATATTGGCTGGGGAACAAAATATTCTTAATCCAAAAATTTGTAGCCATACTAAAACAAATTTAGAAATAAATTAGTACTATGTCATGTTAAATCCAGTGAAATACTATAAAATATCAGTGAAGAACAAAAACAAAAAAAGAAACTAATATCCCATTTCCTATAATTTTTTTGGAATTTTCAACCCCTTTGATATTACTTTTAACACACTGACCATACTCTTTGGCTAGGCCGGAATGCATCCCTCCTCATCTTAAAAGATTTGCAGCCTAGTAAGTCGAAGAAAACAAATAGGCCTAGCTTGGGTATTCTTCAAAAAGAAATACTGGGCTACCTATTTTCCCAAAGAAAAACGTCCTGGGCTGGTCATGTTGTTAGACGGGCCACAGAGACCGCACTACGCAGTTTATAGCCTGCTCCTCCAAATTACTACTCAAAACAAAAGTTGTGCAATTCTGTCCTTAATTGACTATACGTTAAAAATGATGTGGGTCCCGGATATCATCAGGGTGGATTAGAATAAAAAAATGAAAGGGTGCATCTGAGTAGTAAAAGAGGCGCTTGCTTGTGTTCGGGAGTGGACCTGGTGGGTCCATACTGTCATACTCAGAACTACAGTTATCTCCCGATTCACTATGTTGACAGGGACCATTTTGAAAAAAACTATGTTGACATGGCCGGACGGCGGCACCGCGGCGAGCGCACCAAGGCGGAGGATAAAGTGATGTCGCCAATGTGCTGGGCTGGGTTGGACACTCCTATTGAAAAATAAAAATGGACCGGAACTGTTTACGACGTTGACTATGATTTGCATGTGTCAGCTGGTTGTAGGAAGAAAATGCCAGGAGAAAGAAGAATGGTCGCTATCTTTGCCTAAGAATAATATTGACCGAATGTAACGACACTATCATAGGAAATAATATCCTCCTGTTAAATCATGAATTTAAAGAACTGGTGCATGAGCATTTAGCTTTATTTATTTATTTACTTATTTATGTTTAGGGGGGCATGAGCATGTACCTGGGCCGTATTCATGTGAGAGCCTCCCTTCCAGTTAGTTATGGGCTCCTATATTGGGCCTTCATCAGTGGGCTACATGTTATGAACAAGTGGAAAATGTGCTCCGTACGAAAAATAGTATGCGTTACGTACGGTACGGGGCACTAAGGATCGAACCGTGCAACGACTTCCAAAACATTGTGTTTGTCGTTCTAACAACACATTTATTCAACCAACAGATGAAATGTACTACTGATTGTACATTTAAAACAGCAGCAGCAACAACTCGGGCTGGGGGTGCAATAGAAGTAGTAAGCAAGCCAGAAGAGTGAAGACGCAACTCTCTCTTCGAAACCAAACATCAGCCATTATTACAAAAGGGCTACCAAAAAAGAACAAGTGTATGCATCAAACTAAATAAAGATCTTACTACACGAAGTGTACGCATCTAACTAACTGGCTCAGTTAGATCTTACTATTTATTAAGAAGTGGAGATTGGCTGACGGCTTGAACCAGATGGGTGCCTGACGGGGGAAACTCCAGCCAGCAGGTCGAAGTCCGATACTTGCGTCCATCTCTCCTACTTTGGGCTGCAGAGCGTGGCGGCACATATCAGGGTATGGTGCATGCAGAGACGCATGGTATGCTGTGTACACACAGTTTTGCCTAATGAAGGAAACCGCGCTGCCATCATGATCCTTGCCGTCGGTTATCTCCTGGTTAATTGGATAATTCAGTCCCACAAACAGAGAGCATGTACCAAGGCTACTTACCAGCCTCCAGTCAAAAAATTCCTGAAGGCCTAGAGAAGCTGGGATCCTGCTCAAAGACCTTGCAGTGACTGTGATTGTATTCCGCGAAACAACATGTCCGGTACGTGCGAACGATCATCAATCGTTCACCATCGTCTGATCGAGCCAGGAACCACCTGCAACTGCCATGCCGCTTTTCGTTGAAAGGTTCTGGGATTAGGAAGGGTAGGGACACCAGGCAGCCTACAACATCATATCAAGTTGGAGTTAAATAAAAAGGGCTCTTGATGTAGTCAATCTTAAGAACAACATGGTATGAGCATGAATATTTTTTCAGTAAATGTTGACAGTAATATAAGCAAGCCAACATGATATCATAGGAAAGTAACATACTGCTATAACAGTCGATTTTAGCGTTGACTGGAGTAGGCCAGCAATACGTCCAGCCATAGAAGGAGTCGACAGCGTAAATGAATCCCTTGTGTTCAATGGCATCATAGAACCATGGAGGATGTATGATCCTGCGATGGACGTGCAGATTTATCCACTTACCGCAGTGACCTGTCAGATAGGCGAGACCGCGGTTGAAGAACGCAATTAGCCTGAAGTCTTTATAATTCGTAGATCTTGTGGGCACTTGGCAGATTACAACCTTGAGCAAATAAAACTTGGTATCATGTTGGCTACTGTAAGATTCCGAGTATTCTGGGCCGCGGTGCGAAAGCAGTGCAGTGTTAATCGAAGGAAGGGGGATAAATCGCCGGGTGTAGACCTCCACGAGCATCCAGCTGCCGCGATCGTCGTCGAGCACCATCCAAGACGTGTTCATGCCGACCCAGTACATACTGTTAATGTATTTGAGGGTGACGGGGACCGGATCGCAGTCAAGGGGGTTGATGCTCGCCACCCTATGATCGTTATGCTGTGTGACATGTGATTTCAGAAGATCAGGCGGCATCAGCAAGCAAGGAGCTGGCTTAAAAAGCTCCGGCCCGAGGGCTTTGAGTAAACGTACAACCCCGACAAGCACGCGGCGAGCGGCATGGTACTGAGATTATCCATGCGCGAAACAATGAGCTTGATTACCTCTATGGGGAGCGAATTCCAGCCACTCTTTCGGTGGACGCTGCTTGGTTCTGCTATTGTTAGTGATTGGGTTTTGGACTAGGGGGGAGGCGCCTTAGCGAGGATGGAAGATTGGACAAGATGATGTGCGGACGAAGATGGAGCAGCGAATATGTGCTGCGGGAAGTGGACAGGTGATGATGACTACAACACACTGCTTAACTTACGAGACACATACCAGCAGCGTAGGGTCATAACGATGCCAGACAACTTGCTTGAGTGATCACAGTACTGGTACTCCCTACAGTACCTACTACTATGCCCTAACTTGCTTGAGTAGAGTAGTAGAGTAGGACTCTGCTCTACTACTAGCACCAGAGGAGTAGTATATTCTAATCTAAAATAGTTACAAACTTCAATGCTCGAGCGTGGAATGACTACGAACCATGCTCAAAGACCGTGTCTACGTGGTGTTTGGAATTATATGCAAAAAATAGCAAGATTCCCATGCATTGCACGACACACCATCATGACCAACTCGGTTTTTTATCTACTCCTACTCCTATAAAAGGCTCAGTTGGTGATGATGGAGGCGAGGAGGCGTGTTCAGCCGCGCGTGCAGCGGTCGGTGCAGTACTATTCGACTTGTTATAAAAAACAAAGAAGAGTAGTAGAGATAGAGATAAGAGTAGAGATAGAGACTTAGGGAGGAGCACGAGGTTGTGGGAGATAAGGATGAACGAGGCAAGGCCTTATCTGTAAATGTGGAGAGAGGTGCGGGTATCTTTTGTAAAATTGTCATAGTTGGCTTTCTATCCGTTAGATATAGATCAGATGATCTATATTACAAGATGGTAGGCACACCATCATCACCAACTCGGTTTCTATAAGAGTAGATATAGATAGATAGAGACTAGGGAGCACTAGTAAGGACACCATCTACTGCTTCGTGTGCTACTCCTGCGCTCCATTCGACGGCCGCAACGTCCCCTACAACCACTCCCTCATGCGCTCCATTCGGCAGGCGCTGTTGAAATTTGGGGAGCGCACTCTCGCGACTGCTGGCAGCCATGACTTCACCGACGACAACTTCTTCCCCGACCTCAGCAACCTCTTCCTCAATGACATGGGCGACAACCTCAATGCCAACGGTGCTGCTCCCGTTGCACCGTATGTGTTTCTGTCCTTCCTGTTCGAAATCGTGGTAGAATTCATGTTTCTACTCTGTATGCTACTACTATGCTAGTCCACATGATTAGTTTCATCTCTGTTACAGCCATCATGATTTATTTTGTGCTTATTCGGATTAAATCTCGTAGTAACTTGCTCATATATTCAACTGGCGCAACGTCCCCTACAGCCACTCCTGTTTCATGGACGGCCTGGTCGATGCCTCCAAGGAGCCCTTCGTCTACTGCTATGAGTACCCGATGCCGTTTTGGGGCTCGCCGGCGGACATGGTGCATCACCTCATGGTTGCGTGCAGCGGTCACTACTGTCCCTCGACGGAGAACATCAATTATGAGATGTGCTACCCGTTCACCATGCCAGAGTCGCTGGAGGATCACCGCCGCTTGCTAGTCTCAGAGGAGGACGACAGCGTCTTCCTCTTGATCGTGGGCACTGGCAAGGCCCGCACAGGCCGCCGCCTCGTCTCTGTAGTGTGCGTCAGGGGCGACACCGCTGACGCTGACACTGACACGAGGACGATGTATGGGTGTGTGGTCAGTGTTACTACCCCTCCGGGTCACGTGGGCGTCGACACCGGCCTCATCGAACGGACTTGGACTCTGTGGAACTGGGACTTTCCCGCCAATGTGGAATTGGGAAACCCATGGTATCCTTTTCCCGCCAACGCGGTGCACGGGGACTCCAAGGAGGTTCACATGGACATACGCATTATCAAGTTAAATGTTGATCATTAGTCTTTACTCTATGTAATCCGCTGTTTAAGCATGTGGAGACTTCCATGCATGATCTTGCTCTATTGGAGTATTGCGCATGAATAAAAGTGTATCCATTTATGGTTTAGTCTAGAATCTTCCATGTATGAACTTTTACTACAGTACTGGTGAAAGACTTACTATGAACCATTTCTTACATCTCCTCTGCCCCTTCCAAGTCATCCTGATTTAATCCCTCTGTCTAGGTGTATAAGGGCATGGTTAATACTTAATAGTATAGGCAACGGTTGACTACAAGAAAGTTCCATGTCATCTGTAGCCAACATGTATAACAATCGGTACTCAAAAACTAATTCTTAAAGCCAACGGTGCTGCTCCCGTTGCATCGTATGTGTTTCTGTCCCTCCATTTCGAAATCGTGGTAGAATTCATGTTTCTACTCTGTATCCTACTAGATTATATCTATTCATCTACTATGCTAGTCCACATGATTAGTTTCATCTTTGTTATAGCCGTCATGATTTATTTTCTGCTTATTCAGATTAAATCTCATAGTAACTTGCTCATATATTCAACTGGCGCAACATCCCCTACAGCCACTCCCGTTTCATGGACGGCCTGGTCGATGCCTCCAAGGACCCCTTCGTCTACTTCTATGAGTGCCCGATGCCATTTTGTGGCTCACCGGCGGACATGGTGCACCACCTCATGGATGCGTGCAGCAGTCACTACTGGCCCTTGGCGAAGAACATCAAGTACGAGACGTGCTACCAATTCACCACGCCAGAGTCGCTGGAGGATCACCGCCGCTTGGTAGTCTCGTAGGAGGACGACATCGTCTTCCTCTTGATCGTGGGCACCGGTGAGACCCGTGTAGGCCGCCGCCCCGTCTTTGTAGTGTGCGTCAGGGGCAACGCCGCTGACACTAACACCGACATGAGGCCGATGTACGGGTGCGTGCTCGCTGTTACTACCCCACAGAGGTACGTGGGCAGCGACATCGGCTCCATCATACTGACTCGGACTGTGTAGAGCTGGGAGCTTCCCGCCAATTTAGACATGGAAGACACATGGTATGATTTACCCCGCAACACGGTGCATGGGGACTCCAAGGAGGTTCACCTGGACATATGCATTACCAAGTTAAATGTGGATCATTAGTCTTCGCTCAATGAAATCTGCTGTCTAAGCATGTTGAGACTTCCATGCATGATCTTCCTCTATTGGAGTATCGCAGATGAATAAAAGTGTATCCATTTATGGTTTAGTCTAGAATCTTCCATGTATGAATTTTTACTATAGTACTGGTGAAAGACTTACGATGAACCATTTCTTACATCTCCTCTGCCCCCTTCCAAGTCATCCTGATTTAATCCCTCCGTCTAGGTGTATAAGGGCATGGTTAGTACTGAAAAGTATAGCCAACTGTCGACTATTAGAAAGTGCCATCTCATCTGTAGCCAACATGTATAACAATCGATACTCAAAAACTAATTCTTAAATATCATTTCTTGCTAAGCACAATAAGTGTTATTTCTACACAAGTTTTGGATGCAGGTTGAACAGTTGAACGCTTTTGTTTGCAAAAGATACCTTTTTTTCTATTTCACTTGGATGTTTGTGAGCTCTAGAGATGAAATAATATCCGAAGAAACCTATCGATATCTGTTACACATGAGATGACCCCCACATCCTTTGTCAAAATAAACAACTCCCTGATCAATGCATTTCCCTCTTCCGTGCAATGCAAGGGGACCTTACTATAGATTAGTATGACCAAAAATTGAACTAACATTATATATAGTACGATAAATGCTGATGCATGTCAAACAAAGTTATATCATTGACAACTATGTTCAAATACGAATCCAACGATATGGTTTTTTTGACATGCACTAACATTTTGCCAGTTAAATCTTCACTCATATTCAATGGGGGACTAATAAACCACGGCCGATGTAGTACAAGTGTATAAGGTGGTGTTGCACGAGAGTCTCACCCTGCTTGTGGCGCGTCAGTAAAGCCCTCATATCACAAAACCCAACCACTACCAGTAATAAGTGGCCTGGTAAAATAAACGGACAAGCAACCATCACACCCCTCCGTCTTTTCTGCATTTCATCTATCTGCATTTACTTTCTCCGGTTCATCTCACACACTCGATCCCTGGCTACTACTCCTAGTATCCCTAGCTACTACTCCTAGGACCAATTTTTTTGGCGGCTTAAAAAACAAGTCGTCTCTTCCCCAGCTTTTCCCATAAGACTAGTCATAGTGGAGAGTAACATTAAGGTGCCTCACTCATTTATTTGGGCTTCTAAACTACTAGTACTAATAGTACTCCCTTCATTTTCATATACAAGGCCACAAACTCAAATTACAGGTACCAAGATAAAAATCAATGTGTGCTTTACAAGTCAATTTATTTTCTCGTTTACCGGGTTAATTAATAGGGTGCATGCACATTAAAAGAAATTGAGTGTCCGTGAGAGAGGAAGTAGATGAGTTTGTCATTATCATCCACTACATGCATGCTAGTAATTAAGCCATGGGTTACTAGTACGAGGAAACATCATTAATATTTGTCTTTATTACTATTGGTGGCCTTGTATATATGCAAAATGTAGTGGCCTTGTATACAAAAATGGAGGGAGTACCTCCGTCCTGGTTTATTCGTCACCATTGTAATTTGTGGTAAATTTTGACCAAAGATTTAACAGATAAAATGTTAGTGCATGTGACATCACAAACATTTGATTAGTTAAATTTATGATCAAAATTTGACACAGATTACAATGGGGACCAATAAACCAGGACGGAGCTAGTAGTAAATGGATTACTACTAATCTAGAAGCCTAAACAAACTGGCCCCTGGTACTCCTAGTAGTAGTACTAGTACTAAAGTTGGAATTCCAATTGCACGGCACAACTTGTTAGGCAAAAATTCGATACATGGTGTAGGAAGCGGTTTGGGAATTTTCCTGCCTTTCCGACCAATGAGATACTCCGTACAAAGTAGACAGAGAAATAACCACAGAGAAGGAAGCTAAAAGTAAACAATCAAACGGGCATTTTCGCATTTGTTTTGCATTGAATCATTTGACAAGCTTGACAAGTGTTGTTTTTCTACTTCTGCAAAAACCGCATCATAATGTTAAAACGTGCATTTTCCCATAAATAAGTAATAGTAGTACTCCCTGCATCTAGGTGTATAAAGTCTACCCTCCTACTTCGTCACGGTGCACAACCAAAGATGACTTATTCACCTTGACGGAGGGAGTAGCACAGTCTGCAAGCATATATAGATAGAGACGTGTAGTGCGATAGTATATAGTACTAAAGTTTGTGTTGTATGCACCTACTTACAAAATGCGTACGGATACACAAGGTTTCCAAACTTTCCCTCTTACATACTTAATTAAGGACGCTAATAATTCCCGAACATTTGGGATTTATCATTTGCATCCCAAAACTAATGAGAACAACTTACGAAACTAAATTATACTCCCTACTAAAAGCCACGGCGCTCGCAGGAGCGCTTGCGGTGCACCACGAGTGCCCTGGTGCGCGGCCGTTTCCCAGCGCGCCGACACAACACCTCTTCCTCAGCCTCGCAACTCACGAGGTGCTGATTTGCGGCTTGCCGGCGGGCGAGTGCGATCTCACCGGTGTAGTGATCCGGCGCCAGCTGGTACTTCTCCTTGCTGGAAGCGTGCACCCGGTCCACGTACCGCCAAGTGTAGATGAGGCGCTTGGGCCCGACTGCACTCAGGGCTTTGGCACGGGCGTCCTCCGCCACCCTCACGGCCCTTGCATGAGCCTTCTGCGAAAGAGCCAATTGCTTGACACTCTCGGACGCAACATAGAGCTGCCAGGCAGCTTGCCCCGCGGCGCGCTTCTCTTCCCCGGCCATCTTCTCCGCCTCTATTTTGGCGTGCTCTGTCGGTGGCAAAGCCTCCCACATGGCGACATCCATTTCTTTCCAAAGCTCCTCAAGGCTGGGGGGCTCGACGGGCGGCGCGGCGTTCTCCTCGTAGCGAGGAGCCGACGCGCGTGCTAGCAAGATTGGGAACACCAACGCGTCCACCTTGACGCGTCGCGGCGAGGAGTGGAACACCGACGCGTCCTCCTCGACTAGTGGTGTGAGGAACGGAACAGTGACGCGTGACCGTCCGGGCAGTGCATCGAGGGGCGCTTAGGGCTTGGGAGGGGCGATGCCATGGTGGTCGACGTGAGAGGGAGGAGATAATGATGAATGTGAGCTTTCTTCCGAATTTCACGGGAGGCGTAGTATTTATAGCAAGCAATGGCACACCTATGTAAGATATGGACTGAGCGGCACTGACTTAACTGCAGGTCCAGTTGCGTCACTGACATGTGGGCCAGAACCTTGTTGGGCCCATATGTCAGTGACCCAATGCACCTAAAGTTAAGTAACTGAAGGAGTGTCCCAGAAGATATGTTGCGTGATTAACGTAACAACTACGTGGGCATATTTTTTGGAGTAAATTATGGGGGAGGGAAGGGGTGGAAATATTGCTGGTCACCAACGGATTGGACGAGCGTGGGGGGAGGAGAGTCATGCATGCAGATTTTTGCACACAGGGTGGAGTGCTGGGACCGCCAGAGGGACAAGGAGAGTCTGGCAGGCATATTGTTTCCACACATGGAGAGGAAAAGATTTGGAGACGAACAGGCTTCCTGCAAGTATGGGGAACGATGCATAATAAGTCATCTTGCATGCCGGGCTAGGTATAGTCTCAAGTCATTAAAAACATACACGCCCCACACATGTTCATATTTCAAGGTGCACTAAATTATTGTAGGCGATGATTAAGGCTGGCCATAATGGTTGTATCTTAGCTGGCATCATGCACACGAGAATAGCAAACATGCTGATGTGGCAAAGAATTAAAGAAGAGAGGGGGGTTAGAGTAACTACTCCCTCCTTTCCGGTTTATAGGGCTTATCTCAAAATTTTACTTTTTTCATTTTATAAAGCTCAATTTGGTTGTTCCCCATCACATGTTCAGATTCCAAGGTGCATTAAATCATTGCATGCAAGTATTAAGAGAAAATTGACCAATGCATGTACTTTATGCATGCATGCATTACAATTAATGCATTGATAAACGTAATTTTTTAGGAAAACAAGAGCATCAATTAGGTGCCTTTGCAAACTACAAAAAGTATTCCACCACTCACCATCTATCTTGGTTGGTGAGATTTTTGAATTGAGCCCTATAAGGTCGCTGCCAATGCATGGGTGCTTAGATGAGGTGCTAAGCATATTAAATAGCTTAGCAACTATACTCCCAATGCATAGGTGCTTAGCTTATGATTGCTAAGCTTGCTTCATTTAATGATTTAGCAACTAAAGCTCTTCATGTATTGGTGGGCTTCCTTCCTTTAAATGTTTTGCCTAGGTTCATGCACTTAGCATTGTTTCTTCCTGGGTCACCACACTCATCTCTCTCCTCTTAAATAACTTGCCACATCAGATTTCTTGCCTACGTGGAAGGCTTAGCACCTGTACAAGGTGGAGCATTGGGAGGGGCCTAAACCGGAAAGGAGGGAGTAGTGTTCATGCATGCATTGGTAAACACCTTTTTTTGTGAAGAACGACCGCATTAGTTGAGTACTTTTGCAGACTTCAAAAACTATTCCACCGCATCTACTATCTTGCTAAGAGTAGGTGAAAATTTTGAATCGAGCCCTTTAAACTAGAAGGGAGGTAGTAGTACTCTAATAGCTAACAATGTTGAGATGACAAGATAGGACACGACACGCACCTAGACGGAGGAACTAGTCTGCATCGTGCATTTAAGTTTTGTTTGAAGTCAATGTACCTCTACTTTCACCTAACTTAAAGAAAAATGTATCAACATTCACAATGTCAAATCAATATTTTTACACTCATTATAAAACGTAGTTCTTATACTCATTATAATAAGTATTGTAGATATTGATATTTTTAGTATAAATTTGGTCGAACACTTTGCAAACGGTTGGCGGGGGTAAAAAGGACCAGAGGGAGTATCATGCATGTGGAGTAGGCAAAAAAACTTCTCATTTATAGCCGGTTGAAGACTCGAAGGGCGCGGCCGCGCGAGGGAGGCGAAGGTCATGGGAGGCATGACGGTTGACGGAATTAAGTGAAGTTACATCCACGCGCCGGCATGGCGTGCAAACAGGCAGAAGCTATATCGTCAGGCCTACGATATGGGTCTAGTAGACATGACATCTAGTGGATCCCGCATAGTTCTCGAGAAATGTTTGGGGGCTTGCAGCCGTTTATCCACCGGGCAAGCCAGCAACCCCACGCTGTTCGCACGCCCTACTCGTCCCCGTCTTCTACCTTACAACAGTTCGCACCCAGTCGTCCCATCATTTCACATTAGTTCGCTCCCAATTTTTTTGTGGGGTACAATAGTTCAACTTCTCCTAACCCTCCTCCAAAATCCATGGCCTCCGAAATCTCCATGGTCGCCTCTGAGTACCAGGTTAGAGCCATCACTGGCGATGAGTTCATCGTCATCTACACAGGTGGATCCACGACGGTGAAAGCATGGCTTGCTCGCTTCCTACGCATGTTCAACAGTTCAATGGATGAGTGGGTCGCTGGACTAGATGTTGAGTACACCACAGTCTTGGAAAGAGAGAAGATTCTAAAGGAGGCAGAGAGGAAGAAGCCCGCCGTGATCTAGGTTTGCGTACATAACGTTTGCTTGGTCTACCACATATGCCATGCCGACGTTGAGTGCCAGGATTTTAAGAACTTCCTCAAGGACAAAAGAGTGAAATTCGTTACTGTAGACTTTAAGAACGACAGAGATGTCCTGCGTCGGATAGGTCTCATTGTAGGCCAGCCCTTCGATCTCTAGAAGGCAGGCCTGGTGTCCTCCTCTCAACCTTCAATGCTGACCCTGGCAGCAGCCATGATTGATCCTTCGTACGCTAAACTGAAGAAACCTCATCACGAGTTTCATCATGCATGGGAGTCGAAGACATTAGATGAAGATCACATCCTGTATGCAGCAATGGATGCCTACCTTTTTTAAATATCTACAAGGGTTGGATGAAGAAGCAGAGCCCAGTGTCCAGTTCATGCAAAGAAACGTCGGCGAAGAGTAAGAGGAAGAGGGACGAGGACGTGGACTCGGACTCCAAGTAGGTGGCAGTGCCGTCGCTCATGCTAGTTCTACTACAATGTCAAGCGGACTAGTTGCTTAGTTTATTTTCAAGGGTGTGTTGTGCTGAGGCCCCAGCAGAACTATGCTTATGTTCTTTCTTGTTATTTGAACTCTTTAGTATGTACAGTAGTACTAGTACTATGTCTTACTATTGTTCTTCTTGCAGTTGGTACTACTGCTCGTATCTTCGTGTTCCTACTGTACTTAATACGTTCATACTAGTAGTATAATTTGGGTCAGTCGATTTGTGAAAGAAGTTCGACGGAGCGAAGAAAGAAGACGACAGAAGAGGTGGAAGAAGCCCTTCTAGCAATCCATGTTGCATCAAATGGCTCACAAGAGTCGACTGACCCAAATTGCTCCTTCAGATTGCAGGATCCACGTGGCATTCAAGGTCTCGAAGGTAGATTCCGCGTCCACACCCAGTTTCCGGGCTCGATGCGCGCGCAACCGGCTTCTGCCATGACAGCCACCATGCACGCCTCCTCTGCGCGGGTGGAGACGACAATGACACGCTAGTTCCTCCTCGCCAGCGTGCTGGAGCATGCGCTCGTCCTCCTCTTCATATGCTGCATGCATAGACGCGGCTCCACCAGCTGCTCGCATGCTTGGCAGTGCGGAGGCATCGCGAGGAGGGACTGCAGACGATGTGAGCGGGCGAGCCTTCGGCTTCATGGCACAGAGATGGCGGCAACACGGCGGTGATGGGTGAGAAATTGCTGGCGGGAGCAGGCGGGAGCCGGCATGTGCAACGACGGCGGTGGCATATTGATGAGTGCGCCTATGGGAGCTTACTTTAGTTTTATATAAGGTTCGTCAAACTTAAAAGAAAACCATACTAGTACACGTAAACATTAGACTTAGGCAGCACTTTTATTAGTTAGTACCACAGCCACGATACAGAATCCTGTGCAAGCGCGTGAACCGCGGTCGCGCGGTCGATCGAACAGTGTGTCACCGTGTCGCGCTCGAAGGACATCCACCGAACCTTTTTGTGTGTGTGAAAACAATCCCCGAATATTACTAAACTTTTTTTCCTGGAAAAGTTTTTAATGCTGCAATATTTCTATATATTAGAATTTAGCTCCAGTTCGTGTTTATTTGGATTTGGACGTTTTAGGTGCGCCCTAGTTATTTTTAATACTGATTTTGTGTGTGTGACTAAGAGAGAACGTGTGTATGTGTCCATATGTGTGTTGTGACAGAAGGGAAATGTTGAGACGACGTGCGTGTGATACAGACATAGAGAGGTGTGAATGTGCAAATAATCATGCATGAGTGAGACATAGATAGATGCCGATATGCTGTGTATACATGAGAGAACGGTCTTCTAGTTTACTTATGTGTGTGTGTGTGTGAGAGAGAGAGAGAGGAGCATCCGTAACACAACAACCATCTCTCTCGATTCGTCCGTCCCTCGCATGATCGCATGTAACACATGCATGAACGCGCACATTTTGACACCCTCACCCGACCCCTGCCCACCTCAAGGCCCGCACAATCTCTTTGTGAATACCCATTTCTTTCCTCAAGTTTGTTTTCTCTCAATATCTGACACACACACACGCGCACACACACAAGCACACACACACACACACACACACACACACACACAGAGAGAGAGAGAGAGAGAGAGAGAACACAACACAGACACCCTCCCCCGAGCACAAAATTCATCCCCATCCAAGGTTATACGGCGACCACTCTCGCTTGTGCTTCTTTGCACCCCAACATGCACAACACCTCAATATTCAAAGAGGGCATCGAGGAGATCGAAGACGGCGACCACACCGTGCAATAGAATGTGGGGCCATTTGGAAGCAGGATGATGTGACGACGGCTGTCTGACTCCTCCCCCCACCCTCTCCCTCTCTCGCACAAAATTACCAATCCCTCTCTCCCCCGCACAAAATTATTAATCCCTCAACCCACACGATCCTTCCCCTCTTGTCCATGTTTTTCCAGCTCTCTCATCAAACATGTTGTCTCTTCTCCTTCCACGTATACAGAATCCGGATGCACATGCATCTCATGTATATTACATGTCTCCATCTTTCTCATAGACCTAACTTCTTCCTCTCTCTCTCTCTCTCTCTCTCGATCTCTCTTTCTCTCTGTTTCGTTAGGTTTGTCTCCTACTCTCTCGTCAACATACATACAATCTTTCCCGCCCTATCTGTTCCATCTTCGCAAGCTATCTCTGCACGTTTCATTCACACATTGGGATATGTTCAAAATGTTGCTTCTGTAATGGATGATGTGGAGTTATGGTTGGTTTTGTTTCATCCTACAAAGTAATAACTATTAAATGCATTTAGATCTCATTTGACTCGGATTATGTGAGTTTGAGCATGTTGTGAAGTACTATAGACCTTGTATACATCTTGGGATTCGACAACGATTGTAACTATTGAATTGTATAGACCATTACATTCGAAGTCAATAGCCTAATATATTAATTTCACAATTTCAAAAAATGATTAGTTCACTACAAACTAAGAAAACAAATGTGTACTCCCTCCTTTTTATTGAAGTCTGCGTATTAGCATTTGGCAAAGTCAAGTTTTGTAAACTCTCAGAAAGCTTATAACAAAAAATATTAACATATACAATAACAAATAAATACCATTAGATTCATTATGGAATGTACTTTGACATCATACATATTTGTTATGGTAAATGTTTATATTTTTCTATAAACTTGGTCAAACTTTAGGAAGTTTGACTTTGGTCAAACGTAATATGCAGAGTTTACTACTACTACTCGCTAGTTGCTTAGCCAAATCACTCAATAGGCCACACAGGGAGTTCAGTGTCACAAAATTTTGAGGTCGGCGGGAAAATCTCCCGCGACCCTAATTCAAGCAGTGGGAAGTTACCATCATAGCCTTCGGAACAGGCCTATGGATGACGCTTGGTAGGGGGCTGTTTTCGTAACTTCAGGTTCACCCTACCCAGCCAACCCCACCCCGGCACCCAGAGTAGTACACCTGAATACTCCCCATTTTCTATCCCGACCGCAAAATAGACTTCTCCACGGCACCGCAGCCTTCATGCTCCTCCCCTTTACATCGGTGCACTCGTCCACCATAGTGCATCTGCCTCATTGATGACCTCGTACGCCGCACTGGAGCCGGTCCACCATCGTCGTCATACACGGAGCCTCTTCCCCGGCATCGTCTTCCACGGTCTCAGATCTCCTTCCCAGAAGCTGACGCCAAGCGCAGAAGCACCACCGTCGTGGACAATTAACTGACTCCCATTGCCGACCATGACTCACAGAGGCCGCCGCGACCATCGTTCTCCTCCTCAATTGGTAATGTCTGTATTGAATCACTTAGCAGTACATGTGCAGTTCCAATTTTGTTCATACCTACCCTTCAAATTTCCTGGGCGCTATTGTTCCTGTAAAAGTAATTGGTTATAGCCTCCATTGTCCAACAAAATATCAGCTTGTAATTGTGCGTCGCTCCTGTATTGCACTGTGCTTGGGTAGGGTTTTCATCTCCAACTAGTAGTGTGGAAAATGATGGAAAGTTTTTTAGAACTAGCAAGATGCCCATGTGTTGCATGCATCAAGATGCATTTGTATGAGTAGTTTATCTTGTGGGAGAAAAGGATGAGCGAGGGAAGGCCTTCACTACAAGAAATATGTCAACTTGTGACCTTGACTATTGGTCACTGAAAGGTCATTGTTTTTCATTTGCGACCTTTTTTTGACCAAAAACAGAAGGTAAAAAGCCGACGGTCGTAAACTGACTATAGCGACCTTCTCTATGCGAAGGTCGTGGATGTTTACGACCAAAATATTCCTACTATGGAGTTTCGGTCACTAGCAACCTCCCGAGGCCACGTAGGCATCCAGCGTGGCAAGCTGATGTGGCACAAGATTCAGCCCGGTCCAATTCGGTTTTCTACATGGGCCTAGCCCAACAATCCGACATTTTTTTATTATTATAATTCCTACGAATTCTATTGGGCTACATGGGCCAAGCCCAATATTTAAGCCTTTTTATCTCTCGGCTTTGGCCTTTTACAGTCTATTAATTATATATTTTTGGAAAATATATTTTGGAGCTGGTCCCACTAGTCATGTTAATCTCATATATTGATCCCACACATAAGAAAGTTACGAACTAGTCATATTATTTCATAAGTGGGTTGCACTGGTCAGGTTCCCATCTCACACACAATCAAATCACATTCATAATCAAATATTCCAAACAAGAGAACATGTGAAACTCGTCAAATGACACTAGATTAGTGTACTACAATTTCTATAGTCTATTACAACCTAGGTATACCAGCTATTACAATATGATAGTCAAATAGAACAGACAACTCTTTGCTGAGTAGCACTTCACGGCTTCGCGCTTTTCTTCATGTCTTCGCACTTCCAACTTTCTTAGGCCTGGAGCTCCTGTAAAAGAGGAACCAAGTAAAGAAGTTACGCGCAGCTATATTTGCTACAGATCAGCTATCAACTCGATATTTATGTACAGCATACAGAAATTGTTTCCAGTTAGAACAAGTTCACTTAATACTCAACTCCTTTATTTGTGTCCATTTAGTGCAAGTCCATTATCCATGCATATAAACTTTTGCTCCCAACCAGCACCTACCCAACTAAGTACAAGTCAGGAGGCCACTACTATTAAACCAACTCAAGTGAGAGAGCCAGCAAACTAGGTGGGATATTTCCTTATCACTAAAATTAAAAATTTGAGCACACCAAAAATTGATTGTGTGTCATAAGATGGTCCTGAGAGTGCAGCACCATGTTACCATCTCTAAAGCTCATTAGCCAGCAGCAAAAATTGTGTAACATATGTATAACCATTGCAAACAACCTTAGCAGAATAAGCAGAACAATATTTCATGTAAAATCTTGGTATAACCAGTAGATTATCCCCTAATAGAAGCTAATTAGGCTCCAATACACAAGGCATAGCAAGCACAAACTAAATAAGCCACGGCCATGAAACAGGGCATGGTATTACAGCAGCTCAGAGATGGAGCTAGAGGTAGGAGATGGACTCACCGGAGAGGAGGTTGTAGTCGAAGCCGCACACAGGCGCCGCCACCACCGTCACCCTCTAGAGGAGACACTGCCGCTTCATCGACGGACTCATCTGGTACAAGGAGATCATCAAAATGCATCACACTCATGATCATCAAAACGCAGCAGGAGGAGCAAATACAAGTTTAGCCCACCATGAACAGGGGCACTAGGCAATCCGGTAGCAATGTCATATATAGGTAATAATAACAGGACCTTAGATAATTAGTTTTTGTTCTTACTGACACACAAGTTGACAGAATGTACTCAATATATCCTAATAAAAAGTTTTGGGAGCAGAGGGAGAGGGAGATGGAGATGGACGTGCTACCTGCTGCTGCGGTGGTGCCTCTTGGTGGTCGTGCTTGAGCTCCTCCTCCTGATGCTGCTCACTAACCTGCAGGACAAACAAGACCATGGGTAAAGGAACAAGACCATGGGTAACAGTACATCTTTACTTGAATATATCTAAGAAGTCCAGTTGGTTCTCACAAGCAAGTGTTCTCAGGGTTGCCTTAACAAGAAAGGTTAACTTATACTTAACTGTGAGCAACCAGTACATAACAAAATCATGGATTTGATTTCAAGTAACCGAGACTAATTAATGTGTTACTGCCTGATACTATCGATCGGAAAAGCATAAGCAGCAAACAATATCCTGCATATTAGTGGAAACAAGGTGACAAACCAATGTTCCAGGGAGGTACTTTATATAATAAAAACTAATAAAAACATACTAGGCACCTGCATAATCACACGGCAGTAGTTTTAGATAATAAAAACTACTGTTCCACGCAGTCTTAGCGCTCCATCAAAGAATCAACTAAAATTACATTCAAGCAAATAGGTTGTACATTGATCAGGTTGTAAAGGACAAAAATTCAGGGGTCTACCTAGTGCAAGAAGGCATTTACTAGGTCTTGAAGCTAATAACAATTAGCATGCACGTATGACTTGTTGGAGTTGGTGCGTCGTCAAATTCAACTAGTGTAATGTATCGCCTATATATAATAGACCCATCTCTCCAATGCAATTTCACAAACCAAGAAACATAGGTGTTTATTTCTTCCTCTGCTAAACTATCTCCATATGGATACCAGCTAATGATACACAGATTGTATTAAGGCAACGCTTTGGATGACACATATTCTGCAAGCTGCTGCTAATTTGCAAATACAAACGAACACCTAACAATGCTCGCATAGAATTAGCAGAGCATGGTAGATTTATAGCCATCAGGGGAGGGGACACCTGAACCCACGTCGGCTGCTGCAGGGCTTGTGTTGCACACAAACACACACATAGATGTATCAGAAGCAATTCAGTCAACACTCTTGGTAGGCAAAAGGCAAGTTGGCACTCACAGGGTTGAGATAATAGTAGGAAACGTCCGTACCTGAAGGGTCAAGCGATTGGTCCGAGCCCGGGGAGCAGAGGAGGCATGGCGGCGGTGTGCTGGCGCGCCTTGGAAGCCCAGGAACGTGGTAGTACCGATGGTCAAGGAAGAAGAGGAGCAGAGCAGGCCCTTAATGGCCAGCTAGATGCGTCCCTCCTTCTGCTCCTCGAGGATGGGTGACCTGCAGTAACAGATATGTTATACAACCCGGGATCAAATGTATCACATACTATCATTGTAACAGTCTTCTCTTGTGTCTTCGCTAAGACAGATACAGACTAACTGCATGTCCAGGAGGACACTGAATACATACACTTTGAATAAATAGCATAACAAAGTGATGTAGTAACCACATTGAGCATCTAAAAAAGCAGTGGCATGAACAAGAATCAATTGTTTACCTCACCACCAGGTGTCTGTCATAGCATACACATTCAGCTTATTCGGTGACAACGGACTAAAAGATGCCTGATATACAATCCTAATTGCAGAAAATTCCTACTAGCACCAAAATACTCAGACTGAAATCACTGAGTTGAACATACACCATATTGCATCTAATCACAGGACACTAGTCTGTAACAGACTACCTGGTATTGACATACAAGAGTATGGCTAGGCGCGAAGAAGGGTAAAACTATCACTTTATTTGCTCCCCAAATGCAAGAAGCTAAGGCACTAAAAAGAGGGCAGAAGCTACAATCTTCCTTGTCTAAGCATCATCTGATCAAAGAAGGAAGTACAGGCAGAGGCCAAGCTGTACTACTCGCTTCCGAGCACCAGTTCCATCAGCTCTTAATACCAGCGCATCTACTGGCCGGCCATGGACGAACAAAGTCACAGCAATACATGGAGCTCAAGAGCTAGGGGTCGTTGACACACGCACAGACAGCCGAGTGGGTCGAGGAGGGTACCTTGGCGTGGTTCCAGGTGTTGCCGATGGTGAGGGGCCCGTGGTCGGCGAGGATCTGGAGGAGGCGGCCGGAGATTGCCAAATTGGATGGAGAAGGAGCTCCATCTCCTTGGTGGCGACCCGTCACATGGAGGTTTGCCCCTCCTTCCATCGTCGTTGTCCCATCCACAACCATGTTGACCTGCCGAAAGGGAACACAAGACGAGGTGAGGTGAGGAGGAGATAGTGCGCGAATAAGGAGGGGAGGGGCTTACCGGTGCCAGATCCGGCCACCTCTGGCCTCGCCGTCGCCCGATTTGGCAGATCCCGACAAAGTTAGGGGTGGCAGCCGAAACCCTAGCCAAGGTTGAGGGTTGCGGGCGAGTACTAGAGGGCGCGTGTCGGGGCGTGGGCTCGATGGTGAGGGTCATCGACGGTGGGGGTGGGCGGCAGAGGGGGTGGGCGACAATGGGCGGCGGTGGGGTGGGCCACGGTGGGCGGCGGTGGATTCAGATCAGATCAGAGTGAGGGAGAGGAGAGAGGGGCGTCAGTGTGAGGGAGAGAAGGGTGCGAGAGGAGGAGTGCGGGACGTGGGTGAGACGGGCGATGTGCGGGCCGTTGGATCCAGGAGCATCCGACGGTGATTATCCACGATCCGCGTGAGAGGCCTCTGGACCAATCAAAACGCAGTATACATGTATGATATTTTGACCATTTAAATTGGTCGTAATCGACTAAAAGTAAGGTGCTAAATCATGTTAGCTATTTTATCATGACCTGAAAAATTGAAAAAAAACTTCGCATTGTGTCAGCAAATTTGAATTTAGTTTTCACGAATAATCACAAATTGAAATAAGACAAATATTTTTATAAAGAGTTATGAGAAATGACTTTTTTAATTCATTTTTTCATTTATCGTGTGTCGAAAATGAGTTCTTTTGTGAAGGACCTATCATATATTTATTAAAAAAATTACCAAATTAATTTTCTAAAATACTAGAACATATTTAATGCACAATTGACCAAATGGTTGGGTGTAAAAAGTTTTGATCTACCTCTTGTGAAAAAGACAAATTTTCGCCGATTCAGCTGGAAGCGGGTCAAATTTGAACTGTAGCTACCTCGTAGTTTGCTCTTTATTTTTTCCAAAAATCATTTCTAGGTACATAAGTATCTATTTAATCAGATAAATGCCAAAAAATTCCAAGATTCAACCATTAACTAGAACGGTTATTCCTGCCGTTTTGACCGCATTTTGAAACGGGCATAAAAAATAAAAATAAAAAAATTGGAAAACCTTCGCATAGTTTCGTTTTATGTGGCCAAGTTACCAGCAAAAATTATAAACTTGTAATACGGCAATTTTATTTTACAAAAATGTTCTCAGAAACGAGCTATCAAGTGTGAAGATTCATGGCTTTCAAGCCAAATGATCAATCTTATGGCCACATTCATGACATAGTTTGTTCAAATGATCTCATATTATGCACAAGGATGCATCTTGGAATGGCAGACAATGTTGCCTAAGGAAGTTTTCATTTTCATTGGACGAAAAATTCATTTTCCATTTTTCGAGTGCCCAAAATGAATTTTTTTGTGAAGGACCTATAATATATTTGTTGCAAAATTGTACCAAATCAATTTTCTAAAATACTAGGACAAATTTAATGCACAATTGACCAAAATGGTTGGGTGTAAAAAGTTTTGATCCACCTCTCGTGAAAAAGACAAATTTCTGCCGATTCAGCTCGAAGCGGGTCAAATTTGAACTGTAGCTACCTCCTAGTTTTCTCTTTATTTTTCTCAAAAATCATTTTTAGGTACAAAAGTATCTATTTAATCCGAGAAACACCAAAATTGTTCCAAGATTCAACCACTAGCTAGGAACGGTCAAGCCCACCGTTTTGACCGCATTTTGAAACGGGCATAAAGAATTCAAAAGAAAATCAAAAAATTGGAAAACCTTCGCATTGTGTCATCATATGTGACCAAGTTTCCATGAAAAATAATAAACTTGTAATAAGCCAATTCTTTTAAAAAAGTGTTCTCAGAAACGAGCTATCACGTATGGAGATCAATGGCTTTCAAGCCAAATGATCAATCTTATGGCCACATTCATGGCTTAGTTTGTTCAAATGATCTCATATTGTGCACAAGGGTGCATCTTGGAATGGCAAACAATGTTGCCTAAGGGAGTTTTTATTTTCTTTGGACGAAAAACAATTTTTCATTTTTCGAGTGCCCAAAAGGAGGTTTTTTTGTGAAGGACCTCCCAAATAATTATTGCAAAATTGGACCAACTCATTTTTCTAAAATACTAGGACATATTTAATCCAAAATTGACCAAATGGTTGGGTGCAAAAAGTTTTGATCCACCTCTCGTGAAAAAGACAAATTTCTGCCGATTTAGTTGGAAGCGGGTCAAATTTGTACTGCAGCTGCATTGTAGTTTGCTATTTATTTTTTCCAAAAATCATTTATAGGTACATAAGTATCTACTTAATCACAGAAACACCAAACAAATTCCAAGATTCAACCACTAGCTAGGAACGGTCATTCCCGTCGTTTTGACCGCATTTTGAAACGGGCATAAAAAATTCAAAAAAATCAAAAAATAGGGAAGCATTTGCATTGTGTCATTATATGTGGCCAAGTTCCTAGGAAAAATAAAAAACTTGTAATACGGCAATTATTTTAAAAAAGTGTTCTCAGAAATGAGCTATCATCTCTAAAGATTCATGGCTTTCAAGCCAAATGATCAATCTTATGGCCACATTCATGGCATAGTTTGTTCAAATGATCTCATATTGTGCATAAGGGTGCATATTGGAATGGCAAACAATGTTTCCTAAGGAAGTTTTCATTTTCGTTGGACCAAAAAACCATTTTCCATTTTTCGAGTGCCCGAAAGGAGGTTTTTTTGTGAAGGAACTACCAAATAATTGTTGCAAAATTGGACCAAATCATTTTTATAAAATACTAGGCCATATTTAATGCACAATTGACAAAATGGTTGGGTGTAAGTTTTTTTGATCCACCTCTCGTGAAAAAGACAAATTTCCGCCGATTCAGTTGGAAGCGGGTCAAATTTGAACTGCAGCTGCCTCATAGTTTGCTATTTATTTTTTCCAAAATCATTTGTAGTTACATAAGGACCTATTTAATCATAAATACATGGTTTGGTGGCGATACGTTGAGGTTTGGGCGGTGGCCAAGGGTCCCAACTCTAGAGCGTGTAAACTCGCATGCCCGTCGCGTGGTCACCTCGTGAACATGGCATTGCCATGTATTCTGGGCGGCTTAGGCATGTCTAGTGGGTTGGGCACTCCCCAGGTTGGTGCTAGGAAGAAAATTACAACATAAGATTTTCACTAGGAGACCGATCGATGCTCAAACATGAATTAGCAGCCAAGTGTTTGATTAGCGGTATGGGAAATGTACATGGCTAATGGGCGTGAGTTTTGGCTGAGGATGATTAGTTACTAAGAAGACCTTCTTCACAAATTTTTAGCTCAAAAGGAGGAGCCTAGGTGGTACTTGCTTTGCAAACCACCACACTGGACATAAATACGAATGTTGAAGCTCGGCTCAAAATAATGAATGGATTGAGCTGACATTTGGTGGAGGATGGTTATTTGGGCATAGGAAAGCACTATAGAAAATGGATACTATTTGGACATGCCAAAGTGGTACTTCCTTCACAAACTATTACTTTGAACAGAATAGGAAAATGAATATTCTTGAATTATTTTTGAACTAGCCAAGGAAGATTTTTACATATTTGACGAAGATATGACCCAAAGAATTTATGAGATTTTTTTGGGAGTTTTGGGAATGACAGAAATATAGGTTGCTTCACAACCTAGGGCAAATCCTGCCACATGGACATGACACATAGGCAAAACTGATGAGGTGGCACCTAGTCATAGCAACCCACCACAATTTACAAGGCTATGACCATCTATATTGGTCGTTAACAACTAGAAATAAGGCAGCGGACTAGCGTTGTTTGCTTTATGACCATTTCGTGTAAGGAAATTACGACCTTTCTGACCAAAATGGTCGCAATGGTTTAGGGTTTGGAGCCCCCCAAACAATTTTTGACTAATTGGTCTGAAATGGTCATAGATCTATGACCAATTCTTCCAGGGTCACTGACAGAAGGTCACTAGTTGACATATTTCTTGTAGTGCTTATTTGCAAATCTGGAGAGGGGTATGGGTATCTTTTTGCAAAATTCCCATTGTTTCCTTCCTATCTGTCAGATATAAATCGGACGGCCTATATTGCAGGATGGCAGGCACACCATCATCACCAACTCTGTTTTTTATAAGAAAAAAAAGTATAGAGAAAAAAAAGTAGACAGTAGAGAAGTAGAGATAAATATAAAATATAAAATATAAAATAAATATAACAGTAGAGAAGAGAGTAGAGATAGCAGAGGCATCGGGAAAGGATCGCGCGCGCGCGGGAAAAATTGGCCGGGCGTGCGCTAGTTTTGGCGCGCGGCGTCCGGCGCACATCTCTTATAAAATCCAACGCCCTCCCACTGCTCTATGCCTTGCCACCGCTCTCTCCCCTCTTAGTGCCTCGCCACCGCTCTCTCCCCGCTCTTTCTCGCCTCACCGCTGCCACACCACCATGCCGCCGCGTCCCCAGGAAACTTGGGGATACCCCGGCGTCCGCGCGCGCCCCTCCGGCGGCTTCTCTGCTGAGATCCGGTTCCGCGGGATGCGCCTCAGCCTCGGCAATTTTTACATTGCCAATGAGGCCGCCCGCGCGTATGACGCGGCGATATGGCGCCTCTGGGGGACTCATAGAACATGGAACTTCCCCAACGTGCCGACGCAGTAGCGAGCGCAGGAGCTCGCGCCTCTCCCGTGGCTTAGCATCGACGAGGATCGTTGCGACAACCAGAGGCTGGAGCACCGTCTCGGCATCGCCGAGATGGACGAGGAAGCCATGGCTCTGTGGTGCCAACACTTCCCGCAGGACATCATCAACGAGTGCGAGTTCTACGCGCAAAGGAGGGCGGAGAGGGATAAGAGGAGGGCGGAGCGAGCCGCCTATCGCGAGGACAAGCGTAGGCGAAAAGCGGACGCTCATTTCAACATGAGGCGAGGAGCAGCGTCGCCCTAGGAATCCGACGATGATCGGTACCTTCACGCCTATAGTCAGACGTCGGAGGAGGACATCACCAAGGAGGAGTCGGACGACGAGGAGTTGTTGAATTATATTTTTTTAACTATCTATGCTGAGAACTATCCTCTACTCTCTAGTCTCTACTCTCTATCTCTACTTCTCGATCTCATCACTGTAAACACTTTTTTAAAGCGCCGTGCGTTGCAATTCTGTTGGAGATGCTCTAACATGGCATAC
This sequence comes from Triticum dicoccoides, assembly GCF_002162155.2. Taxonomy (NCBI): domain Eukaryota; kingdom Viridiplantae; phylum Streptophyta; class Magnoliopsida; order Poales; family Poaceae; genus Triticum; species Triticum dicoccoides. The sequence goes on along the minus strand of NC_041391.1, from coordinate 92,947,416 downwards.
GAGTGCTTTAATGTTGCCCACAAGATGCACGAGTATTACTAGTAGTATATTTTTATTGCCATGTTGAGATTTTAAAACCACGAGTGTGAACATGCAGAGGAGCAATGAAGACCAAACACGGGATATTGGGGACATCTTCAAGGAGCGTGGAAAGTTAAAGAGGAGCTGCATCGAACATGTAAAATGAGCTTTGGTAAGTAACACCCTATCAATTACTTTCGTTTAGCCTCGTGTTCTTTGATGTGTATATGTTGTAGTTTCTGTTTCTCTTAAGCCTGGTGTTCTTCGATGTGTTATAAGAAGAGTCTTAATCGTCCTAATGATTTCGTTTTTAGCTTGATGTAGGAAGTGGGTGTTCTCACCTTGTAGTCTGTTTTTATATTTTTTTTCCTTTTCAATTCACTTCTCTGAGTTCTGTTTATCTGGCTTCTACTAAATGGATCTGGGTTGCTCTGAGTATTGATCTAAAAAAGAAGTAACTTAATGTCAGAATGCAGTTCCTACGAGGAGGGAAGTATGGTCAACCTCGAGATCATGTTTCCAAAATGAGGCTGGATTACACACAAGGTGCCAGTTCCCTAATGATGCTGGATTAGACACAAGGTGCAAATTCCCAGATGATGTTGGATTACACACAAGCCAGGTTGAGTCGTCAGCTGTTCGTGTCCTTGTGGCTCTAGTAAAGGCTGAAAGAAAGCGTGCAGCAGCCCTTGAGAATGTAGCTGAGTTCCTGAAGAAGCGGAAAGAGCAATCAGATGCTCTGTTCACCCAAGCCAAAGAAGAGATGGAAGCTGCCAAAAATAAGCTAGCAGATGCAGAGCAGGCTAGGCGTCTCCTGCTATCTAAAATTGTTGTCAATACAAAATTTCCTTCATAATAGCTAGGTTCAAATGTTTATCCAGTCATCATGCCTGTTGTGATGTCCGTCCATCTACTGACATGGCACAAAATATTTTTTCGGGTCATGTAATAACAACAATTACTTTCCAAACAATAACAGACGAAGCATTGGACATGGTATAGTTCATGCACAAGCCCGACATTCCAAGTTCAACTTCCACATCAAACTCATGTTCATAGATATCTGCACATTCATACATAATGTCCACAACCATGATTCACTTCAAAGCCAAAAAAATGTGAGGAGAGTTATAAATAAAGAAAAACCACAACAAGTCAAGACCATGCGTAAATTAATTATACTTTAGTCATTTTTTGTGTTCTAAAATGTCTGTCGTCTCACGGAAGGAAGTGTTCTTTAGCACACGCAAAGATTTAACGAAGGCCGGCGGGGCAGTCTTAAGCTGGTTGCACGCGGCGAGGAGGCGTGCTCTGTCTGGCCTGTAGCGAGTGGGGCCCTCTTGGCCGGCGCGCCGGTTCAATGCCTGCTCTATGAGAGGTCGCGTCCGTGTCAGAGCAGTCACTCCCTCCAGTCCTTTTTTGTTTGGGTATAACAAAATCTCGTTTTCCATTCACAGTTTACAAGTAAAATTCGTGGACAAACTTTGACCCAAAATACAATGGGGACTAGTAAACCAGAATGGAGGTAGTAGTTTTTTTTAATCAAAGAAGGGTTTCCCCTTCCGATTTTTGTTACTGAAAACGAGCATCTAAATCTAAACCATAGTATTTGCCCTAGAACTACCAGGTTCAACATATCGCAACATAAACCCGTACAACCATATGCCAAGGAGGCATGTAGTATTATGAATTCCATTTTCGCTCCATACCAATCGTTCTAAAAACTACTTAGTACTTATAACGCGCCATTGAAAATCTGAACTCTTAACCCTGCTAAAAAATGATATTTTAAACGTGGCTACTCGATCTGTGGCAACTGGCGAGCCACCGCGCTCCAAGTCGTTCACCTGTGGTCCCGACCATCAACTCCTACGGATCAAATTATCACGCGAGCTGACTATTCCTACAAAGGTACTCCACCATGTACCCTGTACCCGCAAATGCAGCAATCGTGCACCTAGGGTTTTAGGGTTTATTTGTTAACGTCGCCTTTACGTAACACTCATGTGTGCAAGACAGCGAGAGGCCGACTGCGTGCGTGCGCCTCTTTTCTTCGTATATGTACTCCACCGTTTGTCTGGTGTCCAAAGAATTATAATAACTACTAGCAATGTGCCAATGCGTTGCCACACGATCAAAGTATATTAATACATATTCACCGATTTGATAGAAAAAAGTCTAGTTTTGAAATACGTTATCACTAAAAATATGTTATGTTTCACTCGAAATATTTTCCTTTGGCGGTTTTGATGAGATAAGGGAGGAATGTTGTTGGTTTCAAGATTCGAGAAGTGGTATATGTCTAATTTCTACTCTTACTAGCAAGATGCACGTGCGTTGCACGGAACATCAAGATCTTGTGGGAGAAAAGGATGAACGAGGGAAGGCCTTGCCTCCAAATGTGGTGAGGAGTGCGGGTGAATTGCCATATTTTCCTTCCTATCCGTTAGATATAAATCGGACGACCTACATTGCAGGATGGAAGGCCCACCATCATCACCAACTCTGTTTTTTATCCCTACTTTTATAAAAAGCATTATCGGTAATGATCGTGTGCCTGCCATCCTGCAATATAGGCCGTCTGATCTATATCTGACGGATAGGAAGGAAAGTATGGCAATTTTGCAAAAAGATACCCACACCCCTCTCCACATTTGCAAATAAGGCCTTCCCTCGTTCATCCTTTACCCGACAAAGTAAACTACTCATACAAATGCATCTTGATGTTCCATGCAGCGCATGGGCATCTTGCTAGTTGTTGCAAAAAGCCCATGTGTGTGCGAGAGAGAGGGAGAGTGGAGGAGGATGGAGTGCATGTGTGACAAAGACACAAGGAGTGTGTGTGCGATAGGTATCAGCTTAAAGTGAGGCGATAGTGTGTGTGTGCACAATCGAGAGGGCGTGTCTCAAGAAGGGAAGAAAGATCCACATAGATACAAGGAGCGGGAGAGAGACATGTATGCGATAGTGGAAGCACGAGTGTGCGGGTGTATAAACCTATCTAGAGGCTAGTCGATAAATGTTTGTGAGAGAAATACGAGTCGGGGTGCGAAAGCGAGAGTTTTGTGTGTGTGAGAGAGAGATAGTAGTCGGGAAGGGGAGTGGAAGCAGGAGTTGTGTGTGTGTGTGTGTCTGTGAGAGAGAGAGAGAGATAGAGAGGGGGGGTTGTCTAATCGGTAAACAAATGAATAATGTCAGTCTGGGATGGAGATGAAAAGGAGACCACAAGAAATGTTGTGTCTACAGGAGAGAAAGAGAGAGAGAGAGTAATTTTATTGGTATGAGTCATATGCAGAGACATATAGGGTGTGTGAGAGAATCCCGTAGAGAGAAAGACAAAGTGAAAGACGAGTGGAGACTGTGTGTGTGGCGGTGAAAAATAAAGCTTAGGTACCGAGTGATACAAGAGAACAGTAGAGACGTGAGAGATAATGAAAACCTTGTAATGTATAATGATAGGGAGAGTGTGACACTTCTCAAGGGAGACGTCGAAAGACCATGTTTGCGAGGATAGGAGAAACATGAAGTGAGCGTGCGGGTGAGCTGGAGAAAAGAGAGTGATAGCTACATGAAGGAGCATGCATGCGAGAGAGATGGGCATGAAAGGAATGAACATAAAAGGGATTCAAATATTTGAATTCGAGATGATGATACATGTAATCCATACTCAAACCAAAATTGATCTATCAAACATGCATGCTCATATGAATTCACGTACATCTATGGTATTTAATATGTAGATATTACTGATCTATACATTTTAGTAGAACATAATTTGGTTAAATTTTTTTGAATTCAACCTTAAGATTTTGAGATCATTGTATTTGTAAATCATATTATACATATAAAGGAGCAGAATTTTTTTGTGCTTTTGAAAGTATATATAAAAATGATGTATATAGAATTTAATTACAATTGAAAATGGATCCCGCCCGAAAAAAATAGAATACAAACGGGTTTCGAATTGAGTTGGCACGGTAAACGTGCACTCTGCAAAATTTGAACGAAGCGGGGAAAGTCACGACAACCCCCCGAAACAAAAATCTACGAGATGGAAATTACTACTGCCTATCCCTGCCATGCAAAGCCTATCTGCTGGATTTCTATATGTTTCGATAGGGGTAGGTTTGTAATTTCACCCAAACGTGACGTAACCGCCTCTCACCCGGATTCATACACGGTGGGCGCCAAAACACAGTGTGTCCTCGGCCGAAATTGACTCCCTCCCCGATTCATATTCATACACGGTGGGCGCCAAAAACAAACTCTCGTCGGCAAATATTCGGTGTATGCGAGATTACCGTCCTATCCCCAACCGACTAATATTGTTGTGATGTAGGAAATTTGAAACGGGGGCTAAGTTTGCAAATTTCCTCGCATTTGAGACAAGCGCGCCCTGAATACATGGTTCCCCCCTTCCTCTCTACCTCCCTTTTCCCCATTCGTACTCCGTGGGCGCCAAAAAACCCTCTCCACCCCACCCTCCTCCATCCGCCGCGTCCGCCACCCCATCCACCGCCGTCCTCCTCCACCATGCCGGAGCTGATACCCCGACGCCGCCGTCAGTTACAAGAGATTGACCTCTCTCATCCAGAGCTTCGGACCGGGATCCTTGCATCCCGTCCTCTCGCTTCATCCCTGCCGTCATCCACCTTGCCGGTGCCGCTCCTACGACCATCTCGTCCACCGCGCCCCGCCGCCGCCGTCTACCCTCCTAGATCTGCTTCCACGCCACCGACAGCCATCGCTACCGCAGCACCATCAAATTCTCATCAGATGCATACACGGCGCCGCACCAGAGGTGGTACTCTTTCGTATCTGCTCAACTTATTTATCGCAGCAAGAAAATAGATCGCCACTGCTTTACTCTGATTTCTTGTCTTGGTTGCGAAGTTGCCTTTGTCCGGTTTGCACCTTCAGATTCACCCTGGAACTCTCAACACTATACTCCCAATGCTTATGGTTTTCCCCTTTTATATTCCACACTAGTTAAATCACAGTAGACTAAATTTCAAAATTGGGCCAGTCGATTTTTCAGAGGTCGCCGGAGTTCACTGGTGCGAACGAAGGGGCTCGGGTGGTTGTGGGGCCTATCCGAACGAAGAAAACTCGACGCGGGTGGGGGTTGGGGTGGGGGTGCAGGGTGGGGATGGTGGAGGAACACATGCGATGGTGGCCGGTGGTCCGGCCGGCGGCCCGTGCGGTGTTCTGTATGGGAGGAATCAGAGACGAGGAAGAAGAAGGGTTAGGAGACGTAGGATCTTCATCCAACCGCCTGAAATGGTCGAGAGACAGCTAGGAGTTGCATTCTTAATGCGCTCTGGTTCATCATGTGTGGGCACTGCACAACCAACATTTTATTATCCAAAATCTGCTTGCTCTTCTTTACCATGTTCCTCTTCCGTTCTTCTTTATTATGTACTCTCTCCGTTCCTAAATACAAATCTTTGTATAGATTCCACCATGGACTACATAGGGAGAAAATTGAGTGAATCTACACTCTAAAATGTATCTGGATACATCTGTATGTGATCCATAGTGGAAATCTCTACCAAGTCTTATATTTTGGAATGGAGGGAGTATGATAGTAGTATAGTATGTTCCTTGTACTGAAGATGAGCAGGGACATTTGCAGTGTAGAGGTCTGTACGTTCGGTTGTGATGGACACTTTGAGCCTCTTGGATTCGTAGGATTTTGTAAACATAGGAATAGGATTTGTAGTGACCTGCCCACTTGAATCCTATAAGAACAGCAAGGAAATGCGGGGAGCTGTGTCTCCTTTGAGAGTTACACTGATATTAACAGTATCGCACCTTCAGTTGAAGAGAACTGGTATCCGAAGCCTTTCTAGCCGTACTGGCAGTACTAGCACATATATTCCAGCAAGTTCCAGTTTGCTGATTTTACTCTGATGCTTACGGTTTTCCCCGTTATATCTACACTATGATCTGTGTTGCTGCTTTGAGTTGCACTAGCAGTAGACCACTGTTCAAGCTAATCACTGCAATGACTTACAAAATTGGCACCAAGGCACTGAGTGCCATTCTAGATGCAATGAAACTCATACGATCCCCACCTGTTGATTCTTGTTCGGAATATGATCCTAATGACTATTCTAAACTCGAGGAGTCAAAGGCAGATGGCCTGTCCTGTTCACCCATCAAGGTGCATGTTCTAATTTGGCAAGGTTTTATTGATTGCGTGTATCTTGCATATGTTGTCTTGCATTTCTTCTACTTTGTTGCACCGCCATCTGCTTAGTTTACTCATCATATATGTCGAGATGCCATGCCCATCCATTATCAATACATATTCCATCTGTCATCATACCATGTTTTTCCACTCAAATGTTGTTCTTGTGCATCAGACATCAAAAAGGAAGAGAGTGATTACCGAACCTGAAGGAGTGATACGTCCATTTTGTATCATGCTTTCATATCAATATTTATAGCAATATGGGATGTTATTACACATTATATCTCATTACTTATGGCTACTCTCTCTTATTTTACAAGGTTTACCATGAAGAGGGGGAATGCTGGCAGCTAGAATTCTGGCTGGAAAAGGAGCAAACATTTGAAACCTATTCTGCACAACTCCAAAAGTCCTGAAACTCCACGAAACAACTTTTTAGGATTTATAAGAATTTCTGAGCGAAAGAAATAGGACAGGGGGGCCACACCCTATCCAGGAGACAGGGGCGCGCCCCCCTTATAGGGCGCGCCCCCTATCTCCTGGGCTCCCTGGTGGGCCTCCGGCGTCCATCTTCTGCTATATCATCACTTTTACCCTGGAAAAAATCGTGGGCAAGCTTACGGGATGAAACTCCGCCGCCACGAGGCGGAACCTTGGCGGAACCAATCTAGGGCTCTGGCAGAGCTGTTCTGCTGGGGACACTTCCCTCCGGGAGGGGGAAATCATCACCAACGTCATCACCAATGATCCTCTCATCGGGAGGGGTTCAATATCCATCAACATCTTCACCAGCACCATCTCATCTCAAACCCTAGTTCATCTCTTGTATCCAATCTTGTATCCAAAACCACAAATTGGTACCAGTGGGTTGCTAGTAGTGTTGATTACTCCTTGTAGTTGATACTTATTGGTTTACTTGGTGGAAGATCATATGTTCAGATCCTTAATGCATATTATTACACCTCTGATTATGAACATGAATATGCTTTGTGAGTTGTTACGTTTGTCCGTGAGGACATGTGTGAAGTCTTGCTATAAGTAGTCATGTGAATTTGGTATTCGTTCGATATTTTGATGAGATGTATGTTGTCTTCTCCTCTAGTGGTGTCATATGAACGTCAACTACATGACACTTCACCATTACTGGGCCTAGAGGAGGTCATAGGGAGGTAATAAGTAGATGATGGGTTGCTAGAGTGACAGAAGCTTAAACCCTAGTTTATGCGTTGCTTCGTTAGGGGCTGAGTTGGATCCACATGTTTCATGCTATGGTTAGGTTTAACTTAATACTTTTGTTGTATTTGCGGATGCTTGCAATAGGGGTTAATCATAAGTGGGATGCTTGTCCAAGTAAGGGCAGTACCCAAGTACCGGTCCACCCACATATCAAATTATCAAAGTACCGAACGTGAATCATATGAACGTGATGAAAACTAGCTTGACGATAATTCCCAATGTGTCCTCGGGAGCTCCTTTCTCATTATTAGAAGTTGTCCAGGCTTATCCTTTGCTACATAAAGGATTGGGCCACCTTGCTGCACCTTATTTACTTTATTTACTTGTTACTTGTTACTATTTATCTTATCATAAAATTATCTATCACCTACAATTTCAGTGCTTGCAGAAAACCTTACTAAAAACCGCTTATCATTTCTTCGGCTCCTCGTTGGGTTCGACCCTCTTACTTATCAAAAGGACTATGATAGATCCCTTACACTTGTGGGTCATCAAGACTCTTTTCTAGCACCGTTGCCGGGGAGTGTAGCGCTTTTGGTGAGTGGAACTTGGTAAGGAAACATTTATATAGTGTGCTGAAATTTTCTGTTACTTGTCACTATGGAAAGTAATCCATTGAGGGGCTTGTTTGGGGTATCTTCACCCCAACCAAAAGAGCAAACAGTTGCTCCTCAACCTACTGAACTTTATGAAAATATTCACTTTGAGATTCCTTCGGGTATGATAGAGAAACTGCTAGCTAATCCATTTGCAGGAGATGGAACATTGCATCCCGATCTACACCTTATTTTGTGGATGAAGTTTGTGGATTATTTAAGCTTGCAAGTATTCCAGATGATGTTGTCAATAGGAAGGTCTTCCCTTTATCTTTGAAGGGAGATGCATCGACATGGTATAGGCTATGTGATGATACGAGATCTTGGAATTATAAGCGATTGAAGTTGGAATTTCACCAGAAGTTCTATCCTATGCATCATGTTCATCGTGATCGTAATTACATATATAATTTCTGGCCTCACGAAGGAGAAAGCATTGATAAAGCTTGGGGGAGGCTTAAGTCAATGTTATATTCATGTCGCAATCATGAGCTCTCTCGGGAAATGATTATTCAGAATTTTTATGCTCGACTTTCTCTCGATAATCGCAACCTGCTCGATAGTTCTTGTGTTGGTTCTTATATGCTGAAGACTATTGATTTCAAATGGGACTTATTGGAAAGAATTAAATGCAACTCTAAAGATTGGGGTTCCGACGATGGTAAGGAGTCAGGTATGACACCTAAGTTCGATTGTGTTAAATCTTTTATGGATACCGATGCTTTTCGTGGATTTAGCGCTAAGTATTGACTTGACTCTGAGATAGTAGCTACTTTTTGTGAATCTTTTTCTACTCACGTTGATATCCCTAAAGAGAAGTGGTTTAAATATAATCCTCCTGTTGAAGTGAAAGTAGTTGCACCTATTACAGTCGAAGAAAAGACTATTACCTATAGTGATCCTATTGTTCCTTCTGCTTATGTTGAAAGACCTCCTTTTCCCGTTAGGATAAAGGATCATGCTAAAGCTTCTACTGTTGTTCGTAAGAGTAATACTAGGACTTATACCCCTCTTGAGCAAATTAATGTTGAACCTAGTATTGCTGTGGTTAAAGATCTCTTGGATGAGGACTTAGATGGGCTTGTCATTTCTTTCTGTGGTGAGACTGCTAATATTGCTGGGCCAGATACTAAGACACGTAGACCTGTCGTAGGCACGCCTGTTATTTCTGTTAAAATAGGAGATCATTGTTATCATGGTTTATGTGATATGGGTGCTAGTGCTGGCGCTATCCCTTATGATTTCTGTTAAAATAGAAGACATTGATGTTACTATTAAGCTTGCTAATAGGGATACCATTAAACCTGTTGGGATTGTTAGAGATGTTGAAGTTTTATGTGGGAAGGTTAAATATCCTGCTGATTTTCTTGTTCTTGCTTCCCCACAAGATGCCTTTTGTCCCATTATTTTTGGTAGACCCTTCTTGAATACTACTAGTGCTAAGATTAATTGTGAAAAGAATATCGTCACCATTGGCATAGATGGTATGTCTCATGAGTTTAATTTCTCTAAGTTTAGTAGACAACCTCGTGAAAGGGAACCACCTAGTAAGGATGAGATTATTGGTCTTGCTTCCATTGCTGTTCCTCCAACTGATCCATTAGAACAATATTTACTAGACCATGAAAACGATATGTTTATGAAGGAAAGGGAAGAAATAGATGAGGTGTTCCTTAAACAGGAACCTATGCTGAAACGTAACCTTCCCATTGAAATTCTTGGGGATCCCCTCCACCCAAGGGTGATCCCGTGTTTGAACTCAAACCACTACCTGATATTCTTAAGTATGCTTATCTTGATGAAAAAGAAATATATCATGTTATTATTAGTGCTAACCTTTCAGAGAAAGAAGAAGAACGATTATTGAAAACTCTGAAGAAGCACCGAGCAACTATTGGATATACTCTGGATGATCTTAAGGGCATTAGTCCCACATTATGTCAACACAAGATTTCGGTGGAGAAAGATGCCAAACCAGTTAGAGATCCTCAAAGACGATTAAATCCCAAGATGAAGGAAGTGGTAAGAAAGGAGATACTAAAGCTCCTTGAGGCAGGTATTATTTATCCCGTTGCTGATAGTGAATGGGTAAGCCATGTCCATTGTGTTCCTAAAAAGGGAGGTATTACCGTCGTTCCTAATGATAATGACGAATTGATCCCGCAAAGAATTATTACAGGTTATTGGATGGTAATTGATTTCCGTAAGTTAAATAAAGCTACTAAGATAGATCATTACCCTTTACCTTTTATTGATCAAATGCTAGAAAGGCTATCCTAACACACACATTTTTGCTTTCTAGATGGTTATTCTGGTTTTTCTCATATACCTATGTCAGCAAAGGATCACTCTAAAACTACTTTTACTTGCCCTTTTGGTACTTTTGCTTATAGACATATGCCTTTTGGTTTATGTAATGCACCTGCTACCTTTCAAAGATGCATGATGGCTATATTCTCTGATTTTTGTGAAAATATTTGTGAGGTATTCATGGATGACTTCTCTGTCTATGGATCCTCTTTTGATGATTGTTTGAGCAACCTTGATCGAGTTTTGCAGAGATGCGAAGACACTAGTCTCGTCCTGAATTGGGAAAAGTGTCACTTTATGGTTAATGAAGGCATTGTCTTGGGGCACAAGATCTCCGAGAGAGGTCTTGAAGTTGATAAAGCCAAAGTTGATGCTATTGAAAAGATGCCATTTCCCGAGGACATAAAAGGTATAAGAAGTTTCCTTGGTCATGCCAGTTTTTATAGGAGGTTCATTAATGACTTTTCTAAAATCTCTAGGCCTCTGACTAATTTATTGCAAAAAGATATTCCTATTGTCTTTGATGATGATTGTGTAGAAGCGTTTGAAGTGCTTAAGAAAGCTTTGATCACTTCACCTATAGTTCAGCCACCTGATTGGAATTTACCTTTTGAAATTATGTGCAATTCTAGTGATTATGCTGTAGGTGCTGTTCTACTACAAGGAGTTGATAAGAAATTGAATGTTATCCAGTATGCTAGTAAGACTCTTGATACTGCCCAGAGAAATTATGCTACTACTGAAAAAGAGTTCTTAGCAGTTGTGTTTGCATGTGATAAGTTCAGACCTTATATTGTTGATTCCAAAGTTACTATTCACATTGATCATGCTGTTATTAAATATCTTATGGAAAAGAAAGATGCTAAGTCTAGACTCATTAGATGGGTTCTCTTGCTCCAAGAATTTGACTTGCACATTATTGATAGAAAGGGAGCTGAGAACCCCGTTGCAGATAACTTGTCTAGGTTAGAGAATGTTCTTGTTGACCCACTGCCTATTAATGATAGCTTTCCTGATGAACAATTAGCGGTCGTCAATGCTTCTCGTACTGCTCCTTGGTATGCTGATTATACTAATTACATTGTTGCTAAATATTTACCGCCTAGTTTCACATACCAGCAAAAGAAAAAGTTCTTTTATGATTTAAGACATTACTTCTGGGATGATCCACACCTTTATAAAGAAGGAGTAGATGGTGTTATTAGACGTTGTGTGCCTGAGCATGAAGAGGAACAGATCCTATGCAAGTGTCACTCTAAATCTTATGGAGGACACCACGCTGGAGATAGAACTGCACACAAGGTACTACAATCTGGTTTTTATTGGCCTACTCTCTTCAAAGATGCTCGTAAGTTTGTCTTATCTTGTGATGAATGTCAACGAATAGGTAACATTAGTAGACGTCAAGAAATGCCTATGAATTATTCTCTTGTTATTGACCGTTTGATGTTTGGGGCTTTGACTATATGGGACCTTTTCCTGCCTCTAATGGTTATACACATATTTTAGTTGCTGTTGATTACATTACTAAGTGGGTAGAAGCTATTCCAACTAGTAGTGCTGATCATAACACTTCTATTAAAATGCTTAAAGAAGTTATTTTTCCGAGGTTTGGAGTCCCAAGATATCTTATGACTAATGGTGGTTCACATTTTATTCATGGTGCTTTCCATAAGATGCTCGCTAAGTATGATGTCAATCATAGAATAGCATCTCCTTATCATCCGCAGTCTAGTGGTCAAGTAGAGTTGAGCAACAGAGAGCTCAAATTAATTTTGCAAAAGACTGTGAATAGATCTAGAAAGAATTGGTCCAAAAAACTTGATGACGCATTATGGGCCTATAGAACTGCATAAAAAAATCCTATGGGTATGTCTCCTTATAAGATGGTTTATGGAAAAGCATGTCATTTACCTCTTGAACTTGAACATAAAGCTTATTGGGATATTAAAGAGCTCAATTATGGCTTCAAACTTGCCGGTGAGAAGAGGTTATTCGATATTAGCTCACTTGATGAATGGAGAACCCAAGCCTATGAGAATGCCAAGCTTTTCAAAGAAAAAGTCAAACGCTGGCATGATAAGAGGATACAAAAGCATGAGTTTAACGTAGGAGATTATGTGTTATTAGTCAACTCTCATTTAATATTTTTTGTAGGAAAACTTCTCTCAAAATGGGAAGGTCCCTACGTTATTGAGGAGGTCTATCATTCTGGTGCCATAAAAATCAACAACTTTGAAGGCACAAATCCGAGGGTGGTAAACGGTCAAAGAATTAAACATTATATTTCAGGTAATCCTATCAATGTTGAAACTAATATTATTGAAGCCGTAACCCCTGTGGAATACATAAGGGACACTTTCCAGAATGTTCCAGACTCTGAAAAGGCATAGGTATGTGGTACGGTAAGTAAACCGACTCCAAAACAACTCCAGTGGCAATTTTTATCAATTTTGGAATATTTAAGAATTTTCCCACAAGAGTGGAGGGCGCGCCTCCCCTGTAGGGTGCGGCCCCTTTTCCGTGGGCACCTCGTGTGCTTCCCGGATTCTGTTTTCTCGTATTTTACGTATTTTGGTCGGTAAAAATTCATTATATATACTCCTGAAGGTTTTGACCACCGTATCACGCAAATATCCTCTGTTTTTGTTTCGAGCTGTTTTCGTTGCAGATTTAGAGCACCATGGCTTCACCCTCCTCCAACAATGAAGACAAGGATGCTTGGCTTTTGAAGATAGAGCTGAAAAGAGAAGAACCAGAAGAGATCAACAAGGATGAAGGGATCAAGGAAGCCATGGAGGTTCAAGCTCCAGCGGTGAAAGAAGAAGATATCCCTCAACCTTTACCTAACCTCTTTACTCCAACAGAGATTGAAGCTTTCAAGATGATTGAGTTAGCTCACATACAGAACAAGTATCTCACACAGGAGAATATTTTTGTTGAAGGATCATATTGCTTGGCTTAAGGGCATTATCCGCAAGTTGGAGGAGCTTTTACGCTCAATGTGCGATTATCCACCATCATCATCACCACCTCCATCACCTCCGAGGAAATAAGCACATGGGTATGGGCACTCCCCTTGGCAACTGCCAAGCTTGGGGGAGGTTCCCCGTATCGTATCACCATCACACTCCTATCTTTATCGCTTTTTTTAGTTCGATCCTTTTAGTAGTATCTTGATCTAGTAGATTGAAGTTTTGATATCAAGTAGTTTGAGTTTTGCTTTGTGATCTCTTTTTTGTAGTCGAGCCCACGAGCTATCTATAATAAATATTAGTGTTCAGTCAAGGGCTTAGCTATGTGCTATGATCTTGAGAAAGTAGAAAGAATAAAAGAGTTCATATTGATCTTATGGATAGTGATAACTTCACACATAGAAAGTATGAGGCATAAAATTTTTTGTGAGTTGATGAACGTAGCCTTGGTCATTGTTGCAATTAATAGGAAGTAATAAGGGAAGAGATGTTCACATATAAATATACTATCTTGGACATCTTTTATGATTGTGAGCGCTCATTAAGTATGACATGCTAAAAGAGTTGACGGTGGACAAGGAAGACAACGTAATGGTTTATGTTTTCTCACATCTCAGTTAAAGTTTGTTGTCATTGACCTTCTGAACATGTTGAGCTTGCCTTTCCCCCTCATGCTAGCCAAATTCCTAGCACCAAGTAGAAATACTACTTGTGCTTCCAAAAATCCTTAAACCCAGTCTTGGCATGAGAGTCCACCATATCTACCTATGGATTGAGTAAGATCCTTCAAGTAAGTTGTCATTGGTGCAAGCAATAAAAATTGCTCTCTAATTATGTATGACTTATTAGTGCGGAGAAAATAAGCTTTGTACGAACTTGTTGTGGAAGTAATAAAAGCGACAGACTGCATAATAAAGGTCCACACACAAGGGGTAATATAAAGTGACATTCTCTTGCATTAAGATTTTATGCATCGACCTAAAAGCGCATGACAACCTCTGTTTCCCTCTGCGAAGGGCCTATCTTTTACTTCATGTTCATACGTTATGCTTTTATTTTGCGCTTGAGTCAAGGTGATCTCCACCTTACCCTTTTTCATTTTATCCTTTGGCAAGCTCTTCATGTTTGAAAGATCATGATATACATATCCAATTGGATGTTCGTTAGCATGGGCTATTATTGTTGACATCACCTAAAGGTGAATACGTTGGGAGGCAACACAATAAGCCCCTATCTTTCTCAGTGTCCGGCTGAAACTCCATAACCACAAGTACTACGTGAGTGTTAGAAATTGTAGAGGACTACGAGATAGTTGAGTATGTGAGCTTGCTAAAAAGCTCTTTTATTGACTCTTTCTGATGTTATGATAAATTGCAATTGCTTCAATGATTGAGATTATAGTTTGTTAGTTCCCAATGAAGTTTTTGAACCATACTTGACATTGTGAATTGCTTGTTACTTGAGCACAGGAAATCATATGACAAAATCTATATATGTTGCTGTTATTAGAATGATCATGATGCCCTCATGTCCGTATTTTATTTTTATCGACACCTCTGTCTCTAAACATGTGGACATATTTTTCAATTTCGGCTTCCGCTTGAGGACAAGCGAGGTCTAAGCTTGGGGGAGTTGATATGTCCATTTTGCATCATGCTTTTATATCAATATTTATTGCATTATGGGCCGTTATTACACATTATTCTCTCTTATTTTACTAGGTTTACCATGAAGAGGGGGAATACCGGCAGCTGGAATTCTGGCTGGAAAAGGAGCAAATGTTGGAAACCTATTCTGCACAACTCCAAAAGTCCTAAAACTCCACGAAACAACTTTTTGGGATTTGTAAGAATTTCTGAGCGAACGAAATAGGCCAGGGGGCCCACACCCTATCCAGGAGACAGGGGGCGTCGCCCCCTATAGGGCGCGCCCCCTATCTCCTGGGCCCCCTGGTGGGCCTCCGGCGTCCATCTTCTGCTATATCATCACTTTTACCCTGGAAAATGTCGTGGGCAAGCTTACGGGGCGAAACTCCGCCGCCACGAGGCGGAACCTTGGAAGAACAAATCTCGGGCTCTGGCAAAGTTCTTCTACCGGGGACACTTCCCTCCAGGAGGGGGAAATCATCACCAACGTCATCACCAATGATCCTCTCATCGGGAGGGGGTCGATCTCCATCAACATCTTCACCAGCACCATCTCATCTCAAACCCAAGTTCATCTCTTGTATCCAATCTTGTATCCAAAACCACAAATTGGTCCCTGTGGGTCTCTAGTAGTGTTGATTACTCCTTGTAGTTGATACTTATTGGTTTACTTGGTGGAAGATCATATGTTCAGATCCTTATTGCATATTATTACACCTATGATTATGAACATGAATATGCTTTGTGAGTAGTTACGTTTGTTCCTGAGGACATGGGTGAAGTCTTGCTATAAGTAGTCATGTGAATTTGGTATTCATTCGATATTTTGATGAGATGTATGTTGTCTTCTCCTCTAGTGGTGTCATGTGAACATCGACTACATGACACTTCACCATTACTGGGCCTAGAGGAGGGCATAGGGAAGTAATAAGTAGATGATGGGTTGCTAGAGTGATAGAAGCTTAAACCCTAGTTTATGCGTTGCTTCGTTAGGGGCTGATTTGGATCCACATGTTGCATGCTATGGTTATGTTTACCTTAATACTTTTGTTGTATTTGCGGATGCTTGCAATAGGGGTTAATCATAAGTGGGATGCTTGTCCAAGTAAGGGCAGTACCCAAGTACCGGTCCACCCACATATCAAATTATCAAAGTACCGAACGCGAATCATATGAACGTGATGAAAACTAGCTTGACGATAATTCCCAATGTGTCCTCAGGAGCTCCTTTCTCATTATTAGAATTTGTCCAGGCTTATCCTTTGCTACATAAAGGATTGGGCCACCTTGCTGCACCTTATTTACTTTATTTACTTGTTACTCGTTACTATTTATCTTATGATAAAATTATCTATCACCTACAATTTTAGTGCTTGCAGAAAACCTTATTGAAAACCGCTTATCATTTCCTTCTGCTCCTCGTTGGGTTCGACACTCTTACTTATCGAAAGGACTAGATAGATCCCTTACACTTGTGGGTCATCAAGGAGCACCAGCAAAGTCCTTGAAAAACGTGGTGGTGCCGGATAAATCAGACAGCAGGCCACTTATATTTGTTGTACAACTAGTGACACAAAACATAGGACCGACTCCAGAAGACTATACCCATACTTCACTGGCCACACCACTAGCCCCACAACACAGGACCCGCACTCCAGCAAAAGGTATACCGATTTCATTTGCCATAGCACCAGCCGTACCACAGAAAAATCCCACTCTAGCAAAAAGTACAGCAAGTCCACCGGCCGAAGACCTATCCCAACTGTAGAGACGGCCAATTCGTGCAGATTGGAACCCCATTCCATTTATTCTCAGTTTAAAAGACAATGCTTTTAATGTTGTTAGGGACTACATGCACATATTCCCATCATGGGAAGATTATAGTGAAGACAAACACCATTTTCACATCTTCCTATCCAACTTACGTGTAAGTGCTATTATTCATGGTTATTATTTTCCCGTTTTCTGCTGATTGAACACATCAATGATTTACATTACATTGTGGTAACTAGGAGAGGGTCAATCTGGATAGTCATGACGAGCCAAGCTTGCTTGTGCTTTTCAAGGAAGCATTGCAGCAGTATCGGTGTTACCTGAGGAAATCACACTTTGATGGCAAGTCTATAAACGAATTTCCGGTGAAGGCTCCTGTGCTAAATTTAGAAGACATTGAATGGAAAAACCTTGTTATGCAATGGTCTCATTCCCAGGATGAGGTACTATCTATGAAATCACATGACAATTTGAACTTCTACATTTCCGCATGTGCCTTATGGATCTTTTTGCAGGAAATCTGCTTGAAGTAGAATTCCGGATTGAAAAGAACGACATGATATTGCAAATATGTTGTCCGCTGCTTTGCTCTTGTTAGTACCTATTGTCCTATATCATTGTACTTGCATACATACCTGGTTCATTATGTGACAACAGTATGTATGATAGCTTGCTTATCAATTGTTCGCTCCAAATTATCTGATCTGAATGAAAGGTTACATTAGTGTAGAATATATCCAATGCCAATAAATTTTTTTAGCTCTCCATTGTTCTTGTAAGTACATGTTGTCCTTTATTAGTGTACTTATATTGACTGGTAGTTGTTCATGTACCATCACTCTGCAACTTATTTTCCTTTGTTGTCCACTTTCTACACACCAGATCTATATTTACTCTTACCATAAGGTTGGTACTGAAGAAGTTTAGCTGTGCATTGCTCTTGGTTGTAACTTTTGCTTGTATCGCTGCACTTACATTTATATCTACTTGGTTATGTAGCATAAATCTTCATATTATCTTAAATATTCTCCATTTTTTTGTATATTATCACATCAATATTTAGTCTTAACAAAATGTAGAATAAAGGCAATGCTTATGAAGAAGATTCTGTGGTAAACTTCTTGAATTGCCCCCCCCCATCAGCATGGACAAGGGCTTTATAGAGCCTGTCTTCACCAATAATGTAAGTTTCTTCTTCTCAAGCCTTCAAACTTTGTTGTGTATAATTGGTTAGGCATGACTACAACAGCTATTTATTTTTGGTGTTTGCATCAAATTGCATGTTTAAAGTTTATTATGTAGTTCATAAACAAAACTTTGTCCTTCTCAATTTAAGTTTTCAGTTGTACAACCAAGTTCCTTCTTCATACCATGTAAATTAAACTATACAGAGCAAGTGATCTTCTTTTGCACTTCATGTATGCTTTTGTTCTTCATCCGTAATCTAGTGGTGTGGTGAACCTACCCACTACAACACAATGTCATATTCTGCAATATTTTAACTATGACCAATATCATATCATTCTACTACTCCCTCCATTCCTTGATATAAGGTGTATAGGTTTCTGAGAAAAAAATCCGAAATATAAGGTGTATTGCGTTGCACCACTCATTTGGATTTTTTTGTAGGGATTTGATTACATTTCCTTATATCATGCAAACTCCTCTATTTTCTTGTGTCAATTAGTCAGGTGTAATCTCACCCAAAACTTGTGAAATTTTCCCTCCACATACGTTCTTTAATTTCCGTGCCAAAAACTATACACCCTATATTTAGGAATGGAGGGAGTATTATTTAAACCGTCTCTTTATTTGCCAATCTAAAATGGGATAAATTGACATCACACTAACTATTGATACTTATGAGTCCTTGATCTGTAATCCAGTGGTGTCGTGAAGCTGCCAACTCCATCACAATGTCATTTCCTGCCATGTCTTGACCTGATCAATACCATATTGTGTTAATGCAATTTTAAACTGTGTCACTTTATTCGTCAGTAATAAATGTGATGAATTGTCAGCACTGATACTTTTATGTGCAAAACCTGTCATCTGTCTGCTTGTTTATCTTTCAGAGTGAGGAAGATATAAGTGTTGAACAAGCGCAGTCTGATCAGCTTGCTCAGCTGCTTGCGCTGCAGCTCCCCAGCAGGGCTAACCTTTCTTGAACTCTATTGAAGTGCTGTCAGGTTTGTATATTATTTTGTCGGCGTGTTTATTTGCACTGGTGAAAAGGCTGGCCCATTTGACTTGGTTAGAAGCTGGCGGGCCGGCCCATGGAAAGCCTGTTAACGGCCTGTTAGCATATAGCCCATTTACAACCCGCTAACCCAAGGCCCATTACGCCCTATGCGAATTAGGTCCAGTAGCGTCATCTGGGCCATCCAATATGATTCCAGACTGTTTTCACTTCTATCCCATGTATGGCCCAAGATGTTTTTTGGCCCATATGAGGCCCTTTGTAACTCTTGGCACATTAGCGGCCCGTGCTGAAACTGGCCCGTAATGAACAGTGTATTACATTACACCCACTAACGGCCTGCGGTGAAACTGGCTCGTAATGAATAGTGTAACACTTTATACCCATTAACGCGCGGTTATTCTGTTGGGCAGTTTCCAGCCCAAGTTAACTTTCGGCCTTATGAGGGCCCATTTATTCTTGGGCTCATTTGCAGCATTCGGTTACTTATGGCCCGTTACTGTCATTTTCTGCTTATGGGCCAAATTCAGCCCATCGTTATAGTCGGCCCGTTTGTGGTCCGTTAGTCTGTTGGGCCATTTTCATAGCATCACCAAATACGGCCTATTAACGGCCCGTTATGGTCAGCCCGTAAAACATACAATTTCCATTATAGGCCCATCTACGGCCCATTAAAGGCCCGTACAAGACCCATAAATGAGTCGGCGGCCCATGGATCCTACGTGACGTAGAAGGCCCATGGATCCTGCGAGACGTAGAAGGCCCATGGATCCTGCGAGACGTAGAAAGCCCATGGATCCTGCGAGACGTAGAAGGCCCATGGATCCGATGGCCCGTGAAGGGCCATGGTCGGGCGAGGTGGCCCCCGTTTGAACGATATAGCATATTCAAAGAATTATCCTACTCAATACTATCACCTCTAAAAAGCATACACTATACAACAAAGAGATCAAGGCATAGAAAGGTAGAATAATCCTACACTATACAATAAAGAAATTACAGCCGATTATACACACTGGGCATTATGGTTCGACACAGGTGATAATAAAGCATACACAAATAGCAAATTACATACACTAGGCAAATACAGCTCATACATCATGGATGTGCATCAACTTAACTCCATTTGAACTATAATCTCTTCAGAAAATAGGATTGGCCGGATTCAAATAGCACAAATTTCAGTCTGCAAAATCTCCAATTCCTTCATGGTTACCTCGGTGTCTTGTTTCATTTTATTGACTACTGCATCTAATACCTGCATGTCTAGTCTCAACTTGTCATCTCTAGTTGATGCTCGAGAACATCAGCACATTCCAATTCCAATCCATAATCATTTGGTAACGGCCATGCCGCACTGCTCGCAGATTTTTGTGTTGATGTCACTTCATCCTGAAATGTTTCTGTAAGTACACATGACTAGGGCAAAAATATAGTTACAACAGTGAAGCGAACAAGACACTATTTTGTACTACATGGCAAAACAGGACTAACAATAATTTTACACGTCACTTTCACAAAAAAAATGTTACACGTCATGAAGCATAAGCAGGTGATATTTTAAAAATTATAAAAAAGATAGTCTGTGCAGCCTGCATACAGAAATCCCTCTTAGCTCACCATAGGAGCATGATGTTGGGCCCCAATCGAAAACACAAACAAGTTACAAATTTTGACAGCACGTTGCGTATAAGTAAGCAAGCACTTGGCCATTCTATACCTCAATTAAAGTCTTAGGGAGCATAATGAACAGTAGAGGGTTTCATACAAACATACTACAGCAGGCAAAACTATGCAATCATTAGCGTAGTATAAACTAGATTGTGAGCCTCATGCAATAATAGTTGGTTAATAGACTTCAAAGCTTCAGGCACACTTGGCAGAGTAATTAAATGGTAACGCCTTTGATTATGTCAACTAATAGTGATACAAGTACCGAACATCAGGCATAATTATTTGGGCATCTCATTAAGTGAGGACAAATAAATCAATTGAAAAGAGAAAATTAACTATGCCTGAAACAAACAAGGAATTGAACTGTTGAGTTGCATACAGTGACTTACCTTAGCAGGTTGAAGAGGCTCAGTGCAGCTCCTACTTCTCCTGCAAGGCTCCTTCCTAACATCTTGTACTTGGAAATCCTCAATCTTATCTTCATTGCACCCCCTCTGCAAGGTGACACAAACTAGTTACTCGTCTCCTTGGAAGATAAATATGCATACTTTCCAGTCTGTGAACACAAAAGGATGAGATTATAACAAAACAACACCACATAATGAAACATGCCGCATCTCTTGCACTTGCACACAATGAAATGAGCATTTACTATGTCTGCACTATGTAAAAACTAGGCATACCTTCGAACTGGATCTCCAGGTACTCTTGGAGAGCCTACTGTAGTGTACAGCCAAACCTTTATGTCACCTATGAGTTAGACAATGCCCCACTATAGCAGCCCTTAGTGTTTAAATTGTTGGCAAGCTCTGTTAGAGTGTTAGGTCAAGAACATCAAGTAATCAAAGCAAACAGTCCTAGTATGGCTGGCTGATGCAAACAAGCAATTGAACAGATGTGCGAGCAAATCTTACATATCAAGAAAAGAAGCAAAGAAGGGGGCTTAAAGACCATCACTTGACTGACCCACTACTAGGAAAAGGCCTACTAATGGCGCACCTAATTTGGCCATTAATGGCGCATTAGTGGTGCGCCATTAGTGCCACGCCATTAGTATATTTTACTAATGGCGCACCACTGGTGTGCCATTAGTATCTGGTATACTAATGGCGGACCTCAGATGCGCCATTAGTATATACAACAGTGCGCCATTAGTATGCCTCCCAGGGGGCCATGTATACCCACGTGCTTTGGCATACTAATGGCGCACAACAACAAGATGCGCCATTAGTAACTTCGGCATACTAATGGCGCACTGTTTAATGATGCGCCATTAGTATCCTTTGGCATACTAATGGCGCACTGTGATGTGATGCGCCATTAGTATGAATATTAGGTTTTTTTTATTTTTTTATTTTCTGTTTTTTGCACAGGTTACAAAATGTATAATTGGACAAAATATAGACAGCACACATCAACAACAGATTCATCGAATACAATAGAAGATTAGTCTCTGAATACAATTCATCATATTAGTCTCCGAATACAATTCATCATATTAGTCTCCGAATACAATTCATCATATTAGTCTCCGAATTGAAAAGACCGAACAAAGATAGAACATTATATTACAAGTCTCGAGACCGCGAGTAGCGAGTTTGTCTTCACATTACAAGTCGATATCGATCATCTAAACTACCATCACATAGAAGAGAGCTGCGGTCATCACGATGAGCATCATCACGATGAAACTCGTCTTCATCCGGTTCCTCCAACGCTCCCTCCCCTCTCCCGGTAGATAGCGGGCGTATCTAGATTCGGCCTCGGCCCTAGTGGTGTGCCCTTTGTAACTGTTACCGCTGAATCGGTGAACCTCTCTCCGACACTCCTCCCAGTCGTCGTAGACTCCGGGAACCTTACCCTTGTACACGACATACGACGGCATCGCTATGCACTAGCCAAACGAAACGTTAGTACCAATTCACAGACAATACATAAGCAATATATAAGTATGCAACAGAACGATCAGAAGAGAAAAGCAAGACATTAATAGCATCGATTACATCTAAGTTGAACGACTCTCGAAACCAAAGAGACATACTACAAGTTCATTAAAGTTTAATTACAACATGAGCCAATCGTTGTTTCAGAACTAGACACAGCATCACTGCTTTCGACTCGACTCAAGGGACCGGAGCGTGGATGAAGCCACCGTATATCGTGGGAGTCATGAAATAATGGGCGTTGTTAGCCTGCATTTGTAGCATTGTGTCGATGTCACTGTTGGACGGTTGATTTCTGAGGTAGACCTGCCCCGAGGTACGAAGGACATCTTGAAGGATGATTTCCACAAACTCCGACTGGATGCGAAAGAATTCTTGTCTAATGTCCGCGTCTTGGATTACCGACACGCTCGCGACCCAATCTTTGAGTTTACTCGGTAGCAGAAGTTGATGATGGTCCCATACGATCGCCCGCATGTGATGGATGGCGTAGTAGGCACCCTTTTGACCGCCAGGCGGCTGCTTGACGCAGCAGAACATCGTATTGTGAGAGAACACGTGCTTGCCGTACTTACGAATAGGCCTAGTGAAGGTGCCTCCAGATTTGGCATAGCCGGGGAGAACATCATCAAGAACCTTCTTGACATTTGTGTAGTCTACGTTCGACTGACGGTCCGGGTCGAAATACATGGCCATGGAATATTTGGGGCTTAGGAGGATGAGCGTGCAATGTGTGTCACTGCAGAAAACATGGAATGTTAAAAGAAAAACGATCGAAATCTAAGAATTCATATGTTACTGGACGGTTGAGGGGAGGACTTACTCGGGAAAGTAAGGCACGAGGAAGTTATCCTTATCTTGGTTTGCCAGAATGATGCCTTCGAGGTAAGAACTCGCGACTTGCCGGTCCCCAGCGCTGCGCAAGATCTTGGCACGCATGTAGAAGGGGTTGACTATCACGATGTCCGGGGTCTTGTCGCGAATGATCCACATCTCCATACTCAGCGAAAATAGCCGAACGAAGGTGTAGTGCAGCGGATGAAGGTTCAACATAGCGTGGATGTCATCAAACCGCAGGACGATCGTACGCGCGATTGAGTTATCCACAAAGCCCTTGCCCTCTGGCACCTTGGCCGCGAACACCGGGTATGCCACATCCTTCTCTCTGAGACGCCGCTTCTCCAAAGAAAGAACACTGTCATGCAGACTCCGCATAGCACCGGTTGCAACATTGAGCATATTTGTCGGTAGCATCGCCCTACCCGCCACATGCACCCTCCTCGAGATATCCTTAGGTGAAGGTGGCCCGTCCTGAGCACGGATCATACTCGGTGCCGGCTGGCTCGCACCCTTGTTAGTCTTTCTTTTGCGTGCCTTCTTCTTCTCCTGTAATGGGACCGAGTTCTGCTCACAGACCGCCTTCTTGAGTGTGTTGGGGCTGATAATATTTCGCACCTCGCCTATCTGAGGCTCGGTGAAGTCGGCAGCTGGAGGCGTCTCCTGAGAGCTGAACGGCAGACGACGCCTGTTGCAACTTGGCTTCTCCGTGGTACTAGCTACATCGCGCACGTCTTTTGTTGGGTTGGGTTCTTGAGAAGGAGGCCCCATGAAGTCGCCATCGTACCCATGATCGGCAAAGTACTGATAGATGTTGCCAAATGTATCGTCGTCGTCGTCGTTCTGATCCTGTGCCATATGCATGTTTGGATCCAGTGGCATAGGGATGTCCGGCACCGTTGCGGCGGTCTTGCCATGGGGACGACTTGGCACTGGCACGACTGGCGGTGTTGTCTTTGGGGTGGTGTCCCCCGCCCCCAAACGAATCTGGCTCTTCGGCCAAAGCAGGGGCCAGCTCAGGCAAGCGCTGAGGGTCATCACGTCATCATCGTCGGCCCCGACGGGTTGAATCGGAGGTAACAACTCGTCGCAGCCTGGCAGCACCTGAACCAGTTGAACCCTAAACAAGTTGGGTGGCATCTGGGTACCGTGGAACAAGGGGTTGCCCGGTTGAACGATTTTTCCCTTGGCGACATCGACTAACTCGTTGTTCACGAAGTGCAGGAGAGTGCACGGAACGTCGGCGGCGCCCTGCGAAAACATGTAGGTCGTCAGGGATGCCCAGTCAAAGGCAAGGAGATGAAGTCCTCGGCCGAGAGAGGCTTAATTAGTTACCGTGATGATGGCGTCGAGCTCGGCTAATGTCGAGGCACCGCCAACGGCGGGCATGCAGTTGACGGAGGGGCCGCTTGCTGCAAAGGTGCCGGCCAGCGTACACCCGGGTGCATTAAGCTCCCGTGCCGGCGTCGGAGACACCAATGCCGCCTCCGCCGGAGACACCAATGGCCCCGCCATCACATTCTGCGAGTTGCTGGCCGTGAAGCTGGCAATCGGGGGCGGCCCCTGTTGGCCACCCGCAATCCACGCACTCAACCCCTCGATCAAGGTAGGCACAATGGCGGTGATCGTCGCTCCGAGTTGTTGTTGCACTTGCTCTTGGACAATCTCCGGAATCCGCTCCACCTGTGCCTTGAGTTCTTGAACCTTGCGCGCCTAGCTTTCCGAGCTGTTCTTCTTCTCCTTTCGCCCACCATTGTTATAGTATGACGACCATTTTGTCGACAAGCCTTTGCCGGCCAAACGACCAGCTGACGTCGGCTTACGGAGCTTATCCTTGTTCTTCATTACATTCAACGCCCTATTTAGAGTGGTGTCCCAAGGGTTGCTCTTAGTCGACCCCGCGCTACTGCTTTCAGTCGCCTGCGGAAGGAATATGAACCATTTAGAAATTTGGCTTCATTAATTAGAATGTAACCATATGGAGCTAATTACACGGGGGTGTATTCCTTACCAGAACAAGCTCAAGCGCCCTGGTCTTCGGATCCGTGGTAAGCTCCTTTGTTTTCGGGTCCTTCTTGTACTGGGCCCTGACAAAGTTCCTGGTCTGCTTGTCACCGTATTTATCGAAGAGGGGCGGTAGGCCTTGCTCGGCATGGTCCGCCTCCTCCTTGTCCCATATAGGCTCCGCCACTCTGTAACCGCCGGGACCGAGTGTGTGTTCCCCTAAGTTCAGCTCCCGCATTTCTTTCCCCCACTGACTTGATCCACATCAAGTTCCCTCTACTAGCTCAACTGGTTAGCAGCCTGTTCTCACACCAGGAGGTCCTGGGTTCGATTCCCAGGCTCCACAATTTTTTTATGCATTTAAAATGCTGTTTGATACTTATTTGTGTTTAAATATGTTCAAACTTGTTTAAATCATAACAGTAATATTTTTTTATAAGACAGTAATAATTTTTTAAAAAATATCATCAAACAGTAATGCCGGTGGAGCGGGGGATGGTGCGGGGGGTCGGCGGTGGCGGTTGAGTAGGGGAGGGGTGCGGGGGGTCGGCGGCGGCGGTTGAGTAGGGAAATCGAGGGTGCGGGGGGTTGGCGGCGGCGGCCGGTGGACCAGGGGGTGCTCGGCGGCGAGGGGGACCGGATCTAGCGAGGTGGGATAGCGATCAAGATGGAGGGGGATCGAGATCGAGTGTCCATGAAATTTAAAAATATTCATGATAGTTCAAAAAGTGCCCATGAAATACAATCGAGAAATGAAGGCTACGATTTAAATACAATCGATCTTAGCTAGCTATCTGTTCACAATCTTCTTGCCCGTCTTTTTCACAAATGGAGTTTTTCTGTGGAACGGACGTCCTTTAGGTAGGGTGGTCCTGCTTCTTCTTGTGCTGTGTGCTGCTACTTCATGGTCGTCGTCATGTTCGATCTTCAGGTCGCCGTACTTGTCGAAGTCTTGCTCATTGGCTACTCCATCCATTCCGATGATCTTCCTTTAGCCTCTCCTCATGACAACACGACTGGGCTTTGACGGGTCGGTAATGAAGAAGCATTGGTCAACTTGGGAAGCCAGTACCCATGGCTCATTTTTCGCGGTGACGTTTGCGCCCGCGGTCTTGGATTTAGCTTCGGGTATAACCATGGAGGTGAAATACCGGTCTTCTTTTAGGACACTCTTCGCCCATCTGACACGAAACATCGGGACCTTCTCTCCAGCGTAGCTCAGCTCCTAGATCTCCACGATCCTTCCGTAGTATCTTTCCTTGTCATTACCGGTGTAGGATTCCATCGTTACCCCGGAGTTCTGATAA
Source organism: Triticum dicoccoides (assembly GCF_002162155.2). Lineage (NCBI taxonomy): Eukaryota > Viridiplantae > Streptophyta > Magnoliopsida > Poales > Poaceae > Triticum > Triticum dicoccoides. The sequence continues at coordinate 92,920,698 of NC_041391.1, read as the reverse complement.
CCATCGCTCTTCATGTCCTTGGCCTCGGTGTAGAATGTGTAGCCGTTGATATCGTACGCCTCATAGGTCATCAGGTTGTGCTCGGCGCCCTGTGACAAGGCGAATATGAGTTGTTCTTCCGTGGAAGAATCCTCATGTAAAGGGTACGACAGAAGCTTCTGCTTGAACCAACGCGTGAAACATGAGTTGTGCTCTTTGATTATATCTCTGTCCGTCCTCTGTTGGCCTAGGTCATTGTACGTCTTCTTAATAAAGGTTTTGTGCTCTACCACCCAAGGATCCACCACGTCTATGTGTTGTAGCGCGACTAGGTTTGCTCTTTCAAAGTCGGCGAGTCGACCCTCTAAGTCGACATGCATTTCGCGGCGACCCTCACGGTGACCCCATCCAGCGAGCCTACCGAGGTGCCTGTTGACCGGCAGACCAACGGGGTTCTCGATGCCTAGATAATTCATGCAGTCGGAGATGCACTCTTCGGTCAGAAAGCCCCTGGCTATACTTCCCTCTGGACGTGACATGTTGCGAACGTATCCTTCGATGACACCATTCATCCTTTCGAACGGCATCATGCTGTGCAGGAACGTCGGCCCGAGTTGGATGATATCCTCCACTATATGGACCAGCAGATGCACCATAACGTCGAAGAATGCGGGCGGGAAGTACATCTCAAGCTCGCATAGTATCACCATGATCTCTTCCTGTAGCCTTCTGAGTTGCCTCACGCCAATCGACTTCCGAGAGATGACGTCGAAAAAGTTGCATAGGCCAAATAGCGTTTCACGGACATGCGCGTCCATGATCCCACGGATAGCAACTGGAAGTATCTGCATCATCAACACATGATAGTCGTGAGACTTCATCCCACTGAACTTCTGCTTCGCTGGGTCTAGGTATCTGCTTATCTTCCACGCGTAACCGTAAGGAAGTTTTACTCCTAGGAGGCAGGTGAAAAACTGCTCGATCTCCTCCTGACTTAGAGTGAAGCACACGGGAGGGTAGTCATTTCCAGTCTTCTTGGCCTTTTTGCCTTTGCGACGACTTACTGTGTCCTGCTTCGCCTCATCATCATCATCATCATCATCATCATTAGCGTGAAGCTCCTGCCTGATGCCCATTGATTTCAAGTCTGCCCTTGATTTCGGCCCATCTTTGGTCCTCTTTGGCATGTTGAGCAGGGTACCAACCAGACTCTCGCACACGTTCTTCGTGATATGCATGACATCAAGGCTGTGAGGCACACGGTGGATCTTCCAGTACGACAAGTCCCAGAAAACAGACCTCGTTTTCCATACCTTCAGCAGCGGCTCTAGCGCCTTTCGCTTCTTTCCCGGCTCTGGCGCCTTTTGCTTCTTTCCCGGCAGTGGCAATCTTTCCAATTTTTCAACATCTTGTCTATTTCCTCGCCGCTCCTCGTACACGGGCGTTTTCGGGGTTCGATTTCACCATCGAACAGATCCTGGCGTTTCCTTCACGGGTCATCGTCGCGAAGCCACCTTCGATGTCCCATGAACACGGTTTTCAAAGACCCGGGATCTCTATCTAGCTGGTGATACGTTGTGTCATCCATGCACCTTACGCATCCAGAAAATCCGTGGACTACCTGCCCCGCGAGATATCCGTAACCGAGATAGTCGTGCACCATCTTGAGTAGTGCGACTCTCATATGAAAATATTCTTTCTCTGCGGCGTCCCACGTATTGGCTGGCGTTTTCCACAGCGTGTCGAGCTCCTCTTTCAGCAGCCCCAGATACAGATTGATGTTGTTCCTTGGTTGTTTCGGTCCTTCAATTAGCATACTCACGTGAATGTACTTCCTCTTCATGCACAACCAGGGGGAAGGTTGTACATCCACACAAACACAGGCCAGGTGCTATGTGTGCTTCTCTGGCTGTCAAACGGATTGACTCCATCGGTGCTCGCGCCCAGCACGATGTTCCTTGGATCGTTCCCAAATTCTAGGTCTTCGAAGGTCAACGCTTGCCACTGGCTCACATCCTTAGGGTGACTCAGCATCTTGTCTTTTTTATCTATCTCCGGATCATTTGCGTCATCTTCTCGCTTCTTCTCCTCCCTATCCTCGTGCCAACGCAGGAGCTTTGCTACCTTAGGGTCCGCGAAATACCGCTGTAGACGAGGAGTGATCGGAAAGTACCACACCACTTTTCGAGGAGCTTTCTTCCTCTTCTTGTATCGAGTGACGCCGCACACCGGACATATGGTAGACTCCGCGTGCTCGTCCCGATAAATGATGCAATTGTTCATGCACACATGGTATTTCACGTGCGGTAAATCCAGAGGTCACACAATTTTCTTCGCCTCCTCCAAACTGGTCGGGCACTTGTTCCCCTTGGGAAGACGTTCGTGCCAGAATGACATGTTCTCGTTGAAGCATGCGTCGGTCATTTTGTGTTTTACCTTCATCTCCAGAGCCATGAGCGTTACTTTCAGGCGGGTATCCTCGGGCCTGCATCCTTCATACAATGGAGTAACCGCGTCTAACTCAAGTTGATCCATCTTGGCTTTCTCTCGGGCGGTAGCTCTTGCATTATCCGTCTGCTTGAGAAGCGGCTCTTGAATATGAGGGTCCTGCACCCAGCCCGTCGATGGTCTAGCGTTGTCTGCTCCGCCGGCATCATCATCTTCATGATCATGCCCGTCGTCTGCTCTGGCATCTTCCTCATCATCATGTCCTGCATCTTCTACATGATGACTGTGTACAGCATCACCGTCGTGATCATCTCCTGGGGATTCTTCGTCTTCTCGCCCGCCCGAGCCACGGTGGTTGTCTTGCTGCCCTTCCTCATTTCTTGCCCGGCCCCCATGGACGACTTCGTAGTCATCTTCATCACCTTGCCACCGATAGCCATCCATGAAACCACGCAAGAGCAGGTGGTCCCGCACCTGCCCGGAATCCGGGTCCGCAATAAGGCTCTTCAGCTTGCATCTTCGACACGGACATCTTATCTCCGTATCGTTCTTTTGAAGCATCTCGGCCTTCGCGGACCTCAAAAACCTATTCACAATGCCTTCGGTCATCGTGCGGACCATGGTCGCCTGCGGGGTAGAGCAAAACGATATTTTAGATCCAAGAAATTTTTTGGCATGACTTTCCCTAAAAATAGGACCAAAAAGAATGCTTAATGCCAAAATTCTCACCGAAACGGAAATGAATCAACATCCCGGCAAAATATTGGCAACTATCGCATTTCAAATACCGGTACACCTCCAAACACAAACACATTTGCAACACCATAAACATATGCAACACCACGAACATACATAGATCTAGCTAGGCCATAAAAAGTGCATGTGCACATTGTTGTAGGGAGAACAACATAAATATAGATTCCCCCCTTACTTACCTATCAAAACAAGGTAATTTAACCACTTAATTTGAATGAATCTATGGTGGAAATGAGGTGAAAAAGAGGAGGCACCCGAGACAAGGAGGAGGTGGAGAGAATGAAGTGGGGAGAAAGTGAGTGTGGGTAGGAGAGGCTGTCCAAAATATCTTGTTGCTGCCCACTTACTAATGGCGCACCAACTCTAAATGCGCCATTAGTAATCCAGGTTACTAATGGCGCACCTTCTGGTGGTGCGCCATTAGTAGTTTTGCAAAAAAAAACATACTAATGGCGCACTGTTCCACAGTGTGCCATTACTAGTTTAAACTAGTAATGGCGCACGATGGAACAGTGCGCCATTAGTAGTTTTGCAAAAAAAGGAATAAAAAATATAATAAAAAACAACATTAGTGGCGCACTTTCCGACAGGTGCGCCATTACTAGTTACAACTAGTAATGGCGCACTGAGTCTGGATGCGCCATTAGTATGTTTGGACAGGCCCACTAGTTCAAATTTTTTTTGATACTAATGGCGCACCTTGGGCCAGGTGCGCCATTAGTAGTTTCAACTCTAATGGTGTATCAGAAGGTGGTGCGCCATTAGTATATACTAATGCAGCACCGCTTGTCTGGTGCGCCATTAGTGTCAATCCCATCTATAGCCCTTTTTCTAGTAGTGACCAGATTTAAGGGGCATTTAAACATCATGTGCAACGTATGAACTAACATAAACATTGCATATTCTAGATTCTACAATGGAATGCACATGTATTAGGTTATGCCATGTATGATGATGCCTAAATGTATAGATAGTAGGCAGGAGTGATTCATCATTGCATGCACAATTGAATTGCAGGTTAAGGGCCAGTTCCATTCCGCCTTTTCAGGGCAATATTGTCAAAATAAGCCATAAAGATGTAAAGAAGTCATTTTTTAGTTATGGGCTTGGGCTTAACTAATTTCACTTTGGAGGGGGGTGTTTCGGGTAGAACCTCACTAAAAATTGAAGGGAAGGGGAATAGTGAAATGACTCTATTGTCTGCCTATATTACACCCAAAATGCAACTAATGATGCCCGTGTCACACCTAACCCTCAAGTAAAAACAAACACGCAAGCATTCATTGCCCTGCCCGCTTGCATCTCCTCTCCCCTTTCCCTCTACCTTGATCCCCTGCCTGTAGCACTAGGGTTCCTCCAGCAAGCCGTCGCCACTGGTCCCATCTGGCCTGGTCCTCGATGATGCTATGTCCAGCTAGGCTACATGGCCGGCGGATAGGCGCAAATCTCCCTGGCTGCTCCTCCCTCTAGCGCCGCCCCTCATTCTCATGGTCTCCAGCAGCTGATCCACTGTGGTTCGTCCAACGCACTACTCCGGCGGGTGCTCCACAACTACAGCTGATGCCACACTGCGGCAGAAGGCACCTTGTTCCCCCTGCCCTCCTCCGAGGCCATGGCCTTGAGGTGCTGTTGAAGGATGAGCTCATCCAACAAGGTGAGGATCTCCTCTGATTTTTTTGCCAAATTTTCATTTTGATCCACTATACGATGAATTGCTATGAGCTACTTCTGCTGCTGCTATATGATGCATTGCTATGAGCTGCTCCTGCTGCTGCTATATGATGAATTGCTATGAGCTTCTGCTGCTGTATGATGAGTTGCTATGAGCTGCTACTGCTGCTATATGATTAATTGCTATGAGCTGCTCCTGCTACTATATGATGAGTTGCTACAAGCTGCTCCTGCTGCTGCTATATGATGAATTGCTATGAGCTGCTCCTGCTGCTACTATATGATGAATTGCTATGAGCTTCTGCTGGTATATGATGAAAAGCAGACAGCTGCTGTTGTATGATGAGTTTCTATGAGCTGCTGCTGCTGCTGCTATATGATGCTTTCAGGTGGTGCTGCTATATGATAATAACCAGCCACTTGGACCATCGAATTTCAATAAATAATTGTTCTTCATTTAAATGTGGGTCATGCATTCTTCGTTTAAATTAGGCAATGGGATCTCTATGGAAAACATTGACCAAAGTAGATTGTGCCAAGTAGATGGTATCTTTGTATTTGCATTTTGAGCAAATAGTGATGGTCTGTTTTCATATCATATTAATTACTGCACTGGGTTCAATTTGTGATGTTTGCAAGTCAAATTAATTTCCATATGGGCAGCAAAATGAAAAATATATAATGCAATCTAGACTTTCCACTGATCATACCAAAGATAAGCTGAAAACGCAATGAAAAGAACTGGTTGGCGTATTACATGGAGCTTATATTCACAGGTGCTTATTTTCATAGGATAACTCGTAATAACTGTCCCTAAGAAACTTGGATAACAGAACTTGCATACAAATAACATGTCACAATGATTGCAATGGAGGAGTGACGTACCATAGCACACTGTATAGGCTCACCGCTGCCTCTCCTTTTTTGTGATGTTCAATGAAATTGCCACATACATCTTGTACTTTTTCATTGTGTAACCCTATCTGCAAGTTGACACAGCTAATTTCAGACATCTCTACATGATACTACATTGCATATCCCTTGTGCATATTTAAACTACCAATTAACGATTGTGTGTGTACCATAAACTAGCCATGACTCTGTATGCTGGACTAGCAGGCACTCTAAGGGAGCCTAATGTAGTGCACTGGAATTCCTACATGCCACCTACGATTTTGTGTAATGTACTGCCCCTATTCCTAAATATATGTCTTTGTAGAGATTCCAGTATGGGCCACATACAGATGTATATAGATGCATTTTTGAGTGTAGATTCACTCATTTTGCTCCGTATGTAGCCTATAGTGGAATCTCTAAAAGACTTATATTTTGGAATGGAGGTACGAGGTAGTATCATGTATGACATCTACATATCTAATTTAGTAGCCAGTAGTAGAAATCATTGTCTGCACAAAGGGATTACTGGTCGAAAATCCTAGCAAAGCACGCTGGAAGGCACAGAACAATACAAGAGAGAGAGACGCGCTTACAAGATCATAGCAATGCCTTAGTCCAGGATCTTGGTTGGCCAAGCTGTTAGATCCAGAAGAAACATCGTCCTTGTAGTTTTTGCCAGCTACATAACAGGTAACAGCGACTGGTTAGTATATTCGAAGTGCATCGGGCAGGTGATGCTGGACGGGTTTAAAGGTGACAAGTACCTAGGCCGTGGCGGGTGCTTGGCATCTCTCCAGACGGTGGGAATCGGGTTAGAAACGTTGAGGGTGATGACGCTGCGCTGGCTGTCGGGGTCCGGTAAGGAGATCTAGGACCGTCGAGTAGGGTGTTTGTGGAGCGGCTCCGGTAGGGTGGACTACGGTGTGGGCGAAGCAGATCTGTGGCCATGGACGAGGGCGTAGGTGAAGCTGCTCCGGTGGTTGGGTTAAGGATGGTGTCGACGACGCGGATCTGCGGCTGTGGACGGGGCGTCAGAAGCTGCTCCGGTGGTTGGGTTAAGGATGGTGTCGACGATGCGGATTTGCAGCCGTGGATGGGCATCAGAAGCTGCTCCGGTAGTTGGGTTAAGGGTGGTGTCGACGATGCGGATCTACGGTCGTGGACGGGCCGTCAGAAGCTGCTCCGGTAGGTTGGATGAGGGTGCGAGGAAGCGGATCTGAAGCCGTGGACTTGTGAGTTGGCAAAGCGGCCCCGGTAGGATTGAGAATGGTATAGGCGAAGCTACTCCGGTAGGGTTGACGATGGTTTCGGCGAAGCGGCTCCGATAGGGTTGAGGAAGGTGTCGGCGAAGCGGCTCTGGTAGGGTTGAGGAAGGTGTCGGCCAAGAGGATCAGAGGCCATCAACGGGGGCGTCGGTGGGGCATCTCCGGGGGGTGTGGACGAAGCGTCTCTGATGGGGAGTACGAATGAGCCACTGCAGATGCGCGGCGGTTGATGAGAGTACCGGCGAAGCAGATCCGGCTCCGTGGACAAGGCCGACACTGAATGGGCAGTGGTATAGTGGTGGATGAGCAGTCTACTTGTTTCTAGGGGAGGTGGGAGGTGTAGTTGCGGCCGCAGAAGCAGATCTGGCGAGGTGGACGCCGTTGGTAGTGAATGGGCTATGGTACGCCGGTGGATGAGCAGTCTAGGGTTTCGAGAGGGGAGGGAGAAAGGGCGATGAAGTATGGACGGCGTGATGTAAGATGCTCTGGTGTCGTGGAGTTAGTCGTTTTTGCGGGAGGGGTAGAGGAAATGGGGTTGTCGTGTAGTCGGGGGAACCGGAAGTTACCAAAGCAGCCCCGACCTATCATGTAGATGAGGGCGGTATTGTAACTGTTCATTTCCGTGCACCAAGGACAAAAGGGGGATTTCGCATGCTAAATACTAAGGTGGTGGAAATTTTAGAAGGAGGCGGGAGATTTTGCCGCCCGCGGGATCGTTCGTATCCAGTTTCAACTAATTATGGACCGTGCTAGCGGGAAGGTCATGCTAGACTGTCTACACGGGGCACACGTCAGCAGTTAATAACTGGTGTGAAGTCCACCCCAGAAAAAAAGACAATAACTCGGGATGATGCACCGATAACTTGGACGTTCACACGGGCGCGGCCAATCGTACGGGTGTAGTGGCGCGTTCTCAAAAAAGGGATCAAACGCTCAGCCTTTGTATTTCTCGTGTAAATAGAAAATTTATTGACATTGGTTATTTACTTTAAACATAATGCATTGACGTGTTAGTGTAGAGGCGCACAAAAAGAAATGGATATTGTAGTTAGCTACTTAAAAGTGTTACCTCGTATGATTACATAGCCTCCATTTCATAAATTGCATACCCGTTGAATTCATATATGAATATTACATATATTACTTCAAAATAGAAACTTAAATCATCCAAGACTAATGAATTTGAATGCAAGAGTAACAATGGTGCATGTGCATGATAGCTACATTGGTTGTTCGAAGAAACATCACTGTAACTTTGGCATGCACAACTAAAAAGGTTTATTTAAATAGAAAAAAATGTGATATGTGAGTGTCCAATCTTTACAGCGTTGAACCTTTGGCCACGATACGAAGTAGATATTGACTTATGTTCAAGCGATGCACGTCCACGATCGCTAGATAGTGATACGTGAATGAATTGTGCAATCTCTCTCACACGCATACATATCTCATTTCCCTGTGGGCATCGGAATCACACACGCGCACTTCGTGTCTTTCTCTCCCTCCGTCAGGGTTAAATTCATCTTTCTACCCCGTCCTACAAGTCTCTCACATAGAAACACACACGCTCTCTATGTCTAACATGCCCACCCCTTTAGTTCCGCCCACCCGCAACCACTAATGTCTCAAAGTATAATAATGTCTCTCACACATATGCTATCTACCTATCCCTTAATATAGCTAGATATGTGTCACACAAAGTCCTTCTCCCTACTAGCAAGATGCCCATGCGTTGCACGAAACATCAAGATGCATTTGTATGAGAAGTTTATCTTGTGGGAGAAAAGGATGAACGAGGGAATGCCTTATTTGCAAATGCGAAGATGGGTGTGGGTATCTTTTTGCAAAATGGCCATATTTTCCTTCCTGACCGTCGGATATAAATCAGATGGCCTATATTGTAGGATTTGCAGGAACACCATCATCACCAACTATATTTTTTATAAGAGTAGAGATATCTGAGTGTCACTGCCCCTCCCCCCCAACACACACCCACACTTCCCAACACCGAAGGAGTAGGGTGACACCTCGATCTTGATACTAATCTATCGACTGACTTCTCTCTCAAACATACACACACACTACCGGCACCGAAGGAGTAGGATGACACCTCGATCTTGATACTAATCTATTGAATGGATTCTCTCTCAAACACACACACACACACTACCCGGCACCAAAGGAGTAGGGTGGCACATCGATCTTGATAATAATCTATCTACTCCTCTTTCAAACACACACACACACACACACACTCGCTAGTTGTGCCTCTGTGCC
>NC_041391.1:92884423-92911046 GCF_002162155.2 Triticum dicoccoides | reverse complement strand
GTGACAACTCGATCTGATCATAATCTGTCAATTGGTTTCTCTCTCAAACATTGTGTCTCGGTGCCTTGCTTGGTAGCCCCCTCGATATGTTGACTTCTCGTGCGCGCACAACTGTAGTGACGATCACGCTGAACCCAATGTGCCTTGTTTTTACCGGCCTCATGTGATAGTTTTCACCCTGTTTTCTGTTAATTAACAAGGCACCCTTTTCTTTGTTACTACTAGTGAATCTGAAATCATTCGGGGCAGACATAAAATATATAACTTCAACCCATTTATCGCAGCAACTATTTTAAAAGAAATTAGCTAGCTGCCCGTGCGTTTCACGGAGCATCAAGATGCATTTGTATGAGTAGTTTATCTTGTGAGAGAAAAGGCTGAACGAGGGAAGGCCTTATTTGCGAACGTGGAGAGACGTGTGCGTATATTTTTGCAAAATTGTCATAGTTTCTTTCCTATCCGTTAGATATAAATCCGACGGCCTATATTGAAGGATGGCACGCACACCATCATCACCAACTATGTTTTCTACTCCCTCCGTCCGAAAATACTTGTCATCAAAATGGATAAAAATAGATGTATCTAAAACTAAAATACGTCTAGATACATTTCCTTTTATCCATTTTGATGACAAGTATTTCCGGATGGAGGGAGTATTTGTCTTTTTAGAGATTTCAACAAGTGACTATGACCGGACCTTACCAACATACTCAAAAAGATAGTCCATAATTTTGATGTTACCCTCTTTTCTTGGCGGTGCAACTCCATCTGGATACCTCATAAATAAATCAAGGACAAATCTGACCCCTTCCTAAAAAGACATACGTAGCAAAATGAGTGAATCTACACTCAAAAATATGTCTACATACACATCCGTATGTGGTAGTCCATTTGAAATCTGAAAAAGACAAATATTTAGGAATGAATGGAGTATATATAAGAGTAGACATGGAGATATATCTCCAGCATGGTCTACAACAAAAATGTGCTGGGCTGGTTAGCGTCGAATGCTCCCAACGCGATGACATGAGTTCAAATTCTGTCTTTTAACTTTAGATTTTTATATTATATATTACTCGACTTATTTAATATATACTTCTTTCGCTACTGTACTGACAGTGGAACCCACAGAGTACTTAGAATATTAAGGATGGACTTGTTTCTTTTTAACTTTCTGTACGAAGCTGTAGCCACCCTGCAAGTCACATGTACACTGTACATGCAATTAACTTTTTATAAAGGGACAATCATACAGGCAATTAACTCAAATGGATTGGATGTCACTCTATTATTTCTAGCATAAAGAGCATCTCCAACGGCAGCCGACAAATTTCTTCCCGCTTCCTTCCGCGGAGGACGACATCAAACGCCAGCGCATACATTTTTACAACTCTAATCAACCAGATGAAATTCGTGCAAACACGGACTGATTATTCATATAAGCATGAAGGATTTCATATAAAAAGCCGGATCTTCATATAAACATGATGGATTTCATTACATTTACATGAACTAAGAGGTGCCAATCCGGCTCTCTTGTATAATTAATACACCCTCCGTCCGGAAATACTTGTCCTAGAAATGGATATATCTAGACTTATTTTAGTTCTAAATGGCCGCACGCGGACCCCTTTGTCTTCCTCATGTCTGTCAGACACTTGCGGGGTCGACGAAGGTCCTCGGAAGAGACGAAGCAGCAAAGAAACCACCTGAATCCGTGGTCGTCACCTCAACAGTGGCCTTCATGGGTCCCAAGTGGCGGCGGCCTCCCGTGTTCTACTTCTCCTCGATGATGGCGGCGGACATGGAGAAGCTGGCAAACGACTCGCCGCTCTCCCCGCCCCAGGCTTCTGTCGCTGCCTGCATGGTGCTGCTGCAGGCACGGGAGGCGCGCCCTTAGACACGGGAGGCGCGGCCACCGCAGACACTGGTGGCATGGTACAACGTGGCAGCGACGGTGCCCGTACCGGCGTGCTCGCCGCCATGCCAGCGTGGAGCAACTCGCCACTCCTCATCGAGCTGAACTAGAGCGGCGAGTTGCTGAACCACGCGCCTGCTTGGGGCGGCAATTGGCTCCGTCCGGCCAAGCGAGGTTGGTGAAGCACCGAGCGGCCTTGCCCGTATCTGGAGGGCTCGGCGGGCCACCCAGTCGGGTAATATGCCGGAGAACGGCTCATCGGAAGCCATCGGAAGGGTGGAGAAAATTGTGAAGGAGGAGATGGGGGAGCGGCGGAGGGGTGCAATTCTTGTCCGCTGTCTGTCTGGCCTCGTATAAATAGAGGGCGGATGGTGGGAGCTTGGCCGATGTCTGGCCTCGTTTAAACTGAGGGCGGACGGGAGGATCTCGGCCGGTGTTGCGTTTAATTCCGGCCCTCTCATGAACGGACGTGTGGCCGGAGTAGGATTCTCGGTTTGCATGCGGGTTTAATGGAGGGGTTTAATGGAGGCGCCGGGCATGCAGCGGGCGCCACAATACTATTTGATTTGACAGCATTAATGAGCCGTCAAATCACAAAGTCCCTCGCCTCTCGTGAAACCGACCGAGCTAGACTGCCCCGTCCTCTAGCCTTTTAAAAAATGTATATACTCCACTTTTGTACAGTAGTAGTATCGATGGATTGCGCCATGGAGCAAAACTTGAAATAAAAAAAAAGGTGGTACATATAGAGAGCGCTCGTGAACTATGTGTCATATACATGGCAATAAATAAAGTACTACGTGATACTAAGGCTGGTCGTAATGGGAGTATCATAGGTAGTATCATGCATGTCAACTAAGCAATTTTGATGAGGTGTCATTGAATTAAATGAGGAAAGAGGAGCTTGAGTATCATATACTACTTTGTGTCATGCATGGCAATAAATGTAGTCCTATATGATACCAACATATGATACCATGCATTACGGATGTAGTATCATACACTAGTATCATATGCATGATACTAGTATATGATACTCCCCATTATAACCAGCCTAATATATGATACATGGCGCAGGAGTACTACTAAGTATTATTAATACAGTTTTGCTAGAACTCATCTAGATGAGATATAATTTGGTCTCATTCATCTTTTATAGCCATTGGATGTGATGCTATAAGATGCGTGTGTGCTGACGTGGGTTGTATTTGTTCTTGTGCAACGAACTGACCACTGCATGTCATGTTTGATAGTCTCAAGTCACTAAAAGCAGACAAGCCCCACATCTCTTCTTGGTTGATTCCTCTATTTATGTCAAAAAATAAGAAACAACGTGAGAGTTAATGCACCACGCCTATGTGTTTACTAGTATTTGGTTTTCGTAAGATGACTTAATACTCACCTAGACGGAGGGAGTATTCGATTTGACAGCGGGCGGCGCAGTTCCTGATACGGCTTTAATGCAGACGAGGGAGGGAGTAGCGGTTCTCGATATGTTGAATGGCCAATGCATCCTCCTTCAATTAATGCATGAGGGAAGTAATGGGAGGAGGTCCGGGAAAAGAGGCTGCACGATGTGAATGCAACGCAGTTTGCCCTCATTGCCCTCATATAAAGGCGCCCCTCCATTCCAATGCATCTACCACATCGTACGCACCTAAGCATTTGCCTAAGCAACAACACTAAGCTCAAAAGAGCTCGCTCCAGACCAATGGCGGCGACGCGCATGAGAGGCCAGCGGCTGCGCCAGATGGTCCACGACGCCAGCCTGCGGCATGGCTCCGAGGATCATCTCCAGACGGTGTTGGAGACCGGCTGGTGGATGGTCGCCATCGATGCCAACTACGACTCTCAGTTGGACCAGCGGATCGTTGCCACCAACAACAAGTTCACCGTCCTCAAGAAGCTCGCGAACGACATTGCCATACTCCTCCAGCCCGCGCGCCCGGGCTCCTCATTGCCTGCCACCCTAATAGGACTCCATGGCCGGAACCTCTTTCAAGCACTGGTGGCCCTGCGACTACCCGCCAACGCCACGAAGAATGTCCACCTGGAGGTCGCGCTCGCCACAAGGCACCTCACCCTACAAGAATTCATCGACCTACACATCCACGCGTATGAGCAAATCGTGTACATAGGTATCTACAAGGCCAGTGAGGACGCTATGACGTTGACCTTCCTCAACCGGCTGGAAGCCTTGGATGCCTTTGTTCAGAAGCACCTCGACCTCGCCACAAAATCCACCGCTCCTTAGCCGACGGTTGGTGGCCCGGCGCACTAAGTTGAGGAGGAGGAGGTCGTACGTTCATGGATCCATCTTTCTCCTTGCCTTCTATAACCACCACTGTGATTGCATCATCGTGGCCTTAATTCTTATTGTGCTGTTGCATTCTCGTTCCAGTCAATACCGACATGTGCGATCCCTTTGCTTAATTATATGCATCACTGTAACTAGTACTCCATCCGTCAATTTATAAGTTGTGCTTACCTTTTCCATCAACTTCGTGCAACGCACGGGTATCTTGCTAGAAACACTAGAATATGTCTATATAATCCGTATGTGATAGTCCATTTGAAATCTCAAAAAAGACAAATATTTAGGTACGGAGGGAGAAATATATTAGGAGTATATCAAAACAATAGTGATTTCTTCCAAGTTTGTGAACAAATACTACTATTCTACTACATAGGATCCGTCGCAACGCACGGGCACATTGCTAGTAAAAGGAAAAGGCCTGCCGCGTTCGCGTCGCACCCCCACACGCCCGGGAATCGGGAGTACAACACGGCCCGTCCGGCATGACACATAGCTTTGGGAAGGCGTGTTGCCTGCCTAGCATTTTCACTTTCATGTGGGACTACCGTTAAGCAAACCGACACCCCGCCCGCCGCCGGGTTGGAAAACAGAAACAAGGGGAAGATCTAGTTGTAGCACGGAAGCCAAGAAATTTTGCATCAAACGGGGCTCGTTGATAGAGTAGGAGCATTCCGTACTAGTACTACTCCTACTAGTACTACCAAGTTTGTACTCGTAATACTATATTACTAGTACTACCACTATACAACTACTAGTAGATACGTGCACGGCACAACATCGTAGGAACTAAAAACGGGAACATCTTGTTTTGGGTGATTTATCTTTTTTTCAATCAACGTAGTATGAATAATATGATGTGGGGGCACCCATGAAGCTTATGTGGCTTGGTTGCATGGCTACGTAAGGTTAGAGACAAATAAATAGATAATGTGTTTAGAGTGCACTCCACTAAATAGATATACTTTGGATCCATTGCAATGGACCAGCACATCTATATCTATACCCCCTATATAGTGTGTGAAAAACTTTTAAAGTTGGTCTTTGGATGAAGCCAATCCGACGGTACAAAGATGGCAAATTCGAGACCTACTGGCCGTTGGATATCATCCACCAGATTCTGCCACATGTATAATCTAGAAGACTCCATGGTTGAACTTAATTCATGACTAACTTTGCCACAACTAATCTTAGGCAAAGTTATTAGTTCTTCAAATGAGAGCCACAAGTTGGCAAGCCTAAAGGAATCTTGCCACATTTTTTGTGTGTATGTCATGTGGGGCCTTAGTGTGGCTTGCCTAAGGTGTGGCTTGAACTAAACACTCACCTAAGTTAATCAAACTTGCCTAACCTTACATTCCATCAGATTTTGCCACATGTTAGAATCCAGAAAACTCCACATGTAGAAGCATAATGCACAAACCACCAGAATCTCATGTGTGGAATGCACGTGTACCTTACTAGTACTAATTGGTAAGTAAGAAACAAATTCCTGTTTTGGCACGAGCTCATACTGCGGGAGCACCACAAGGCCCGCTGTAGGAGTTACATTTCCCTATCAGGGCCCACGGGACCGAACTTCAGTGGCTTAGTGCCCGGCCTATGAGTCAATGACATGCGGACTTTAAATGCGGCTGGCCCACATGTCATTCTCATGGTGGTGGTGTGGTTCGTGACTCACTCGTTCGAGATGAACCGTCCAGGGTACGGATGAAAATGTGTCACAGCCGCTGGATGAAAATTTGATGGTGCGGGAGTACGGATCGGAGCACAGTAGCGGAGCAGGCAAACCGCGTCTAATCAGGCGTCTCTGTGGTAGAAAGTTGATGGTAGCCGCAGTTTAGCTGGCCCCCATGTCAAGCACACAAAGGCAGAGGAGCGGTGGGGCCGAGAGGGATGAGGGGCACGAACAATCCTACCATTCTGTCACTGACATGTGGGACCCATAAGCGTGGGTCCCACCTGTTAGCGAAGGAAAGGCAGGGCAAGGCAGTGCTAGCAACGTCAGAGGATCCATGTCCACATCGGGGGACGTCGTGCCGTGGGTTGGAGCGGCTGTCGGTGTCAAAACTGGTGGATCTCGGGTAGGGGGTCCCGATCTGTGCGTCTTAGGCTGATGGTAACAAGAAGCAAGGGACACAACGTTTACCCAGGTTTGGGCCCTCTCGATGGAGGTAAAACCCATCTTCCTGCTTGATTAATATTGAACATTGTGGAATACAAGAGTAGATCTACCACGAGATCATAGAGGCTAAACCCTCAGAGCTAGCCTATGATGGTATGATTCTAATTGTGATCGGCCTTCTAAGGACCATCCTCTCCGGTTTATATGGACACCGGAGAGCTAGGGTTTACATGGAGTCGGTTACAACGAAGGAAACATAATATTCGGATTGCTAAGCTTATGCTCCACGCAAAGGAGAGTCCCATCCGGACACGAGCCGAAGTCTTGAGTCTTGTATCTTGACGCTTCTATAATTCGGACGATGTATATAGTCCGGCTGTCCGGATACCCCCTTATCTAGGACTCCCTCAGTAGCCCCTGAACCAGGCTTCAATGACGATGAGTCTGGCGCATAGTCTTGTCTTCGGCATTGCAAGGCGGGTTCCTCCTCCGAATACTCCAAGGTGATTATCGAACATGTAGGTCGTGTCCGGATCTGCAAGATGATCTTCACATACCACCATAGAGAGAACGATACTCCAGCTGACAACTTTTAGATGACGTGACATGCCATTAGGGCCAGGTCATTACTCGAACCGTTTTTCCACAACCAGCCACAGCGCGTATTGTGAGGCGGTTTCCTTGACACGTCCTATCAAAGCAGAGATCATGTCCCCTTATCGCGGGATTCTCATCAATACGGGTATGGGTAATCCCCTCGTGCCATCAATTGTGGCACTTGGGAAGTAAGTGATTCTCAACAGGCTAGTGGGGAGGCGCACCGCTTTCGTCGCCTCTATAAAGGGATAAGAGTTCCTCATTTTTACCCACGCCTTCTTCCCCCCATCGCATACTCTTGCCCCCTCGAGCTCCAGCGCCCTAGTCCAGGTCTTCTCCGCACAGTTAGTCATGTCCGGAGCATGAGGCAAGTGGGTGGTCTCCACCACGATGGAGAAGAAGATCGTGAATCTCCGGGCGGCCGGATACTTAGCCGAAGACATAGCGCACCGGCTACCAGATGCGGGGCAGGTCATTCCAACTCCAGGACCCCACGAGAGGGTCGTGTTCCTTGCCCACTTCGTCCGTGGACTGGGGTTTCCACTCCACCCCTTCATCTGCGGGCTTATGTTCTACTACGGGCTAGACTTCCATGATCTAGCTCCGAACTTCGTCCTCGACATCTCGGTGTTCGTCGTCGTGTGGGAGGCTTTCCTCCGCATCAAGCCTCATTTCGGCTTGTGGCTCCAAACATTCTGCGTGAAGCCGAAGATTGTGAGCGGCCAGCAAGCGGAGTGTCGAGGAGCCATGGTGGGCAAAATGCCTAATGTCACCTGGCCTGAAGGCTCCTTTGCGGAAACCGTGAAAGGGTGGCAATCGGGATGGTTCTATATCACTGAGCCATGCGACGCCAACTGGGCGCCGGCCCCCAAGTTCCAATCTGGGCCCCCTATGTGGCTCACCTCCTGGGAACATAAGGGCCTGCAATGGGGCAAAACTGCAGAGCTGACCGGACTCATCACCTGTGTCAAAGCCATGAACGACAAGAACATCAAGCTTGTCAATGTGATCCAAGTCATGCTCATTTGCCTGATACAGCTGTGCCAAAGGCGGGCATTCAATTTGTGGGAATTCATCCCGGCCGAACACCGGATGCTCTAGAGGCTCTACGGCATGAAGCATAGGAACGCATGGAAGGCGTTGTTCAAGGCCACCGAGGTACCTCCTCTCATAACCGAGGACCGCGGGCTCCACGCCGCACGGCAACCTACCCAAGTAAGTTCTCAGGCTACCACCAGGTCCGGTTCTTCCTAATGTACTCATGGGGGAATTCCTAACTGATTGTGTACATTTGTTTCAGGAGTATGTGGAGACAGCGGAGCGGATCGATAGTCCGGCTCGTTGCCGGAAAGCCCAGCCAGTGATCTTCTGACGAAGATGCTGGTCCCGTTGCCCTACAATGGGCCGGAGAAGAAGGCCGATAAGAAGGCCCCAGGGACCCGAAAGGGTCTCCGAAGTAAAGCTGCGCAAGCCTCGTCCGAAGATGACGAGGCGCACTCCTCCCCCAAAGGGGAAGAAGAAGAAGAAGAGGAAGAGGAGGCCACCCCGTCCGGAAAGGATGGGGGGCCTGAGACGTCGAACCATGGGGCCAGGAGAGGCCTCCAGCGTAAGGCCGTCATACCCTTTTTGTCTGACGATGATGAGGCAGATTACTCCCATGGAGAGGGGGAGGAACAAGGAGAAACACCACCTCCCCGTATCGGGGGAGGGAAGAAGAGGAAGGCCGCCCTGGTGGGGAGAAAGGGACGTCCAAGAAGGGAAAAGCGTCCCTTCTGGACTACTCCACCACCGCCGCCGATAGCGAGGAAGGGTGGCTGCCCAGGAAGAAGCCCCTTGTGCGGTCGTAAGTATCTGCACTCAATCGTAATTTTTGCTTCATAATTTTGTTTATAATGCCAAACTTGTATGCAGTCCGGCCAGGGCCCATCCGGGAGTGTCATCTTCGGACGGGTCCTCGAGTGAGTTAGCAATGAACTCACTCCCGATGGCCACGTCTCCTCGTCCTGGGGACGACACGGAGGTGTTGCCTCGAAGGCTCCCGATCATGACGGAGGTGGCCCTGGAGGGGCCTCAAGGCGGCGTCCCAGGCGTCGGACTCACGGGGTTCAAGGTCCCTGGGGATCGTGTCGATGAGAGCCACGGCAAGCCGGGCTCTCAGCCGAACACTGTTCTGGAGCCGTCAATGGTTCCGGACTTAGGCGGGCAGCCCCTCGTTATGGAGGGAGGGCCGTCTATATCAAGGACTTCCGCTGCGCCCCAGGCGCCGGATTGTCTGCTCGAAGCGCTTCGAGGCACTTCCCTAGATGAAGAGCACCATACTCTCATGAGTGCGGTGATTCAGAAGGTTTCGTCCGCCAAGAGCGGACTAACCGAAGCCTGCACCAGCCTCCTAACAGGCTTTGAGGTAAGCAGTAAAAATGTGTAAAATCACCACCCGATAGGTAGTAGCCCCTGATACTCTGTTTGGTGTTCGGAAAGAAAAACCAATTGGAGGGTCAATTATAATCCGCAGGAATCTAACAATAAGTGTTGAATGTAAATAAACAGGCTATGCTGCTAGCCGCTGCTGCTCGCACGACCGAAATCGCCGGCCTGACGCAGGATTTAGAGTGGGCATAGGGAGAGTTCGGCCTCGCGAGGAGGCAGCTCGAAGAGAACAAAGGTGAATGATTTCCCTTTCTCATATAATAAATAACGAATAAAATTTGATTATGCTAACGACGAGACATCGCGATGTGGTAACAGAGGCTGCCACCGAAGTGGCGTCTCTCAAGAAGGCACTGTCCGAGGCCGAACACAAAGCGGCCTTGGAACTCAAGGAGCGCAAAAAGCAAGAGGTCCGAGTGGGCAAGGTACAAGAAGAGCTCCAGGAGCTCGACAAGAAGCTCGAGTCTGCGGAGCGGAAGCTTAAAGCAAAAGAGGCCGAGCTTGCGAAGGCCCTTAGAAATACAAAAGATGCCAAGGCCGAAGCCGAGAGGGCTGAGCGAGATATCTAGGAGGCCAAGAAAATAGCGGCGGGTAAGAAATTTTTTATGCAAAGGAAACATGTGGAGGAGGCGTTTCTTTTACTTACTCGAATCCGGAGCTCTCCAGGGGTATTCACAGACCTGCCATGCAGCGTATTAGATGCCGCGGAGTTCTACCATGCCCAGGAGGGTTGCTCACAAGAGAAGTTGTTCTGGTCCCAGTATACTGGGGCCGAACATGCAACACCTTTGAGTGATCAATTGAAGTAGTTGGTCAAACTCCACAAAGCGGCCGAAGTGGCTATGAAGGATCTCATAGTCCGGATATGGCCTAGTGAGCTTCTACCCACTAGCTACTTCGGCCTGATCAAGCGGATGGTGGATTCCTGTCCGCAACTGGAAGTCATCAAGCGATCTGTTTGTATGGAGGGTGCCCACCGGGCCCTTGCCCATGCCAAGGTGCATTGGGGCAAGCTGGATGCGGAGAAGATGGTGAGGGACGGGCCACCGGAGGGCAAGCCGCATCACGTCCCCGAGAAGTATTATGATGGCGTCATGAAGGTTGCTTGCCTCGTGGCAGATGAATGTACCAAAGACATAATTTTTGAATGAAGTCACTTCTGTCATGTTTGTAATATAAAGACAAAGTTACTTGTGCTATGTATCGCTTTTGTGATTTAAAATATTACCTTCTGTGCGGCTGTTTATCAAATTCTGAAAGTAGGGCAGTCGTCGGCTTCCGCCCCCGTGTAACTAGTACTGGGGTGTTCGTGGAAAACCCGGACACTCTTTATCCAAATGTTTGGTCCCTTAAGGAGGTGTCCAGCGCAGCGAACCAGGCAATCGGACTATACAGCTTTATAACCTTCACTTAGCCATAGAAGTATATGATTTTAAATTCCGGCGAAGCCCCTAGAGTCCGGAAGGCCGAACTGGGGTGCTATACACGCCTATATCGGACAAAGCCGAATTAACGCCTAAAGCGGAAAAAATCTTTAGGGATTTTAAGACCTCTCGAACAGCGACCAATCTCTCGCCACATCATGTCAGACAGTTTTGTGCTTTCTCTACTGAGGTGCTCGTCCGGCAAAACCAGGGCACAATCGTAGTAGTTCTCCCTACGGTATCTTAGCCAAATTAATGGAACATAAGGAACCAAAGCAAGGGAGCCAGGCTATCCCAACCGTAACCTAGACATGATTCGGAGCTGATGCATATAATGCTATAAGTTCGGGGTGCCGCACTGTTGAAAGTGTTCGGACTTGACTTGCCGTATTATAGGGTACCATAAGGAGCCCCTGGCAAACTACATGTACCAAAGTGTACGGACGCAAAATTAAATAGACATTTATATAAAATGCTCAAGTAAATATAAGTAAGCTAACGCTATATGTGGTCTCCCATTGATGAATAATGCGTTTAAGCGTATGTTTACAATGTGTGCATTAAGCGGAGACAAAATAGGATGATTTGACATATCCTATCCATGGGCAGGCTACGTACAGATAGATAAAGCGCGAAAAATGATCGTAAATAGATTCCACCTGGGTGTTTCCTGCTATGCCCAAAGCCTGTGGCCTCCTGGGTTTCCTCTCCTATGTAAGTCCAACAATCCGGATATTCTGGAGAGGCTGCACAAAAGCAATGTCCTTAAAGGTGAATGGAAAGGTTATGATGTGATACCATATTGTTGACTGAGCCCTTGATACGCCTCCTCCTGTGCCCATGGTATTTTGAGTTCATAATTGTGTACGCGTGGCACGAATGCTGCTTTGATGGGATTTGAGCGGAGGCCAGACTGCTAGTCCTGATCTTGTCGTGCCTGCTGATCTTGCTGCGGGGTGTTAAGCCCTCACTTGACGGGGCTTGAAAATGTCGTCGCCGGGTTGGTGGTTTGCTGGAGGAGGCCGCATTGTACTTCTGCCGCAAGGGCCACAGTATGTTCTTCTGTACGGAGAGAGTGGTCCTTGTTCCTGTTGACTATTATGACCTCGCGCGGGCATGGCATCTTGAGCTTGAGGTATGCATAGTGTGGTACCGCATTGAATCTAGGAAATGCGATTCGTCCGAGCAGGGCATGGTAACCACTGCGAAAAGGGACGATATCAAAGATTAGCTCTTCACTTCGAAATTATCCGGAGATCTGAAGACCACTTCCAATGTTATAGAGCCCGTGCAACGGGCTTCTACTCTAGGAATGACACCTTTAAAGGTGGTTTTGGTGGTCTTGATCCTTGAAGGATCGATGCCCATCTTCCGCACTGTGTCCTGATAAAGCAGGTTCAAGCTACTGCCTCCGTCCATAAGGACTCTTGTGAGGTGAAATCCATCTATAATTGGGTCTAAAACAAATGCAGCTGAGCCGCCGTGACGGATGCTAGTAGGATGATCCCTACGATCAAAGGTGATCGGGCAAGCTGACCATGGGTTTAACTTGGGGACGACCGGCTCCATCGCATATACGTCCCGCAGTGCTCGCTTCTGTTCCCGCTTGGAGATGTATGTGGCATAGACCATGTTGACCGTTTTTACCTGGGGGGGGGATTTCTTCTGGCCCCCCATGTTCGGACACCGGGGCTCATCGTCATCGTTGCTGTGTAGCCCCTTGTCCTAGTTTTTGGCGTTTATGTCGGCCTGTTTAAAGACCCAGCAGTCTCTGTTGGTGTGGTTGGCTGGCTTGTCCGGGGTGCCATGAATTTGGTGTGAGCGCTCCAGTATACGGTCCAGACTGGATGGTCCTTGATTGTTGCGCTTGAATGGCTTCTTCCGCTGACCGGATTTCGATACACTGAATCCGTCATTGACCGCCGTATCCTTGGTGCTGTCGCCGTTGTTCTGTCGCTTGTGTCTGTTGCACCGTGGCTTGCCATTATTGTCCCGGACATCTGAAGTTCTAGAATGTGGCGTAGTGCTACTGCGAGCAAACCAGCTGTCTACGCCCGCGCAAAAGCGGGTCATTAGTGTCGTAAGAGCTGCGATGGACTTGGGTTTCTCCTGGCCGAGGTGTCTGGCGAGCCACTCGTCACGGATATTATGCTTGAAAGCCGCCAGGGCTTCGGCGTCCGGACAATCGACTATTTGGTTCTTTTTAGTTAGGAACCGGGTCCAGGATTTCTTGGCTAATTCTCTGGGCTGTTGATTTATGTGGCTCAAGTCATCGGCATCCGGAGGTGGTCTTCCAGGTTTTCCCACCTGCCAATGGAATTTTTGGGCAGGCTGTTTAGCCAGTGCCAGGCATGTCCTTTGAGCTTAAGGGGAAGATACTTGATGGCATGTAGATCATCTCTGCGGGCCATGTGAATGTGGAGGAGGAAATCCTCGATCCATACCGCGGGGTATGTGGTGCCATCGTATGATTCGATGTTTACGGCTTTAAACCCTTCTGTCAATTCATGATCCATCACTTCATCAGTGAAGCATAGGGGGTGTGCGGCACCTTTGTGTCGGGCTATGTCGCGGTGCAGTCCGACTGCATCTGACTGGTTGTATTTGGCCTGGCCGGATTTGCTATTAGTGTATCCGGTATGACGGTCATCTTCATGTGCTTCGGCGCGCCCCCGTGATCCGTAGATCGATCTTGGTTGTTCTGCGGCATTATCCAGTTTATCACGCAGGTCCTGAGTGTTGCCCCGGGCCGTAGTAAACCGGTGCGGTGGTACATGCTGGTATTTCGGCTGATATGCTATTTTGTCCCGGCCTCGAGGCTGTCTGTCAGCCGTGGGGTGCTCGAATCCGTATTCCTCGGCTCCCAGGACTTCTGTCCATCTATCTATGAGCTGATCTTGATCAGCTTGGAGCTGCTGCTGCTTCTTCCTCAGGCTTCTCGGAGTGGCAATAAGCTCGCGCTTGAAGCGCTCTTGCTCTGCGGGGTCTTTGGGTACGTCGAACTCGTCATTGCCGAGGCTAATCTCGCCTTCGGAGAGGGGCATGTAGTTGTCCTCCTTCAGATACCCGTCTATCGCCTGTTCGTCTGGGCTGTCATGCCTGTTTTCCTGTTCGGCCTGCTCAAAGGCGGGCTGTTCGTGGTTTTATTCATCGTCGGCACCGTCCGGATTATTATCGTCCCCGGCGCCGGTATTGCCTTGGCGGGGCTTGGAGCGGCGCTGGCGACGCCCATGCTTTGCTTTCTTTTGGGGGGGGTTATCCTCCGTTGCCTCCTCGCCATTCGTTTCTTTTGGAGTGTCCACCAGATATATATCATATGAAGAGGTGGCTGTCCACCGCCCTGTGAGTGGTGGCTCCTGAGTATCTCCTGCATCATCGTCCATACCATCGATGTCTTCGATGTCAAAGTCGAGCAGGTCGGTTAAGTCATCGATCGTGGCAACAAAATGGGTGTGGGTGGGCAGCGAATTCCTTCATCGCCCGCTTCCCACTCCAGCCGGACATAGTTCGGCCCAGATTCTCTTGACAGAGAGAGAGACTTCAATGAGTTCAGCATGTCACCAAAGGGTGAGTGCTGAAAGATGTCCGTAGCGGTAAACTCCATTACCGGAGCCCAACCTGACTCGGCTAGCTCGAGAGTGAGTGGACCAGGACCAATAGCCGGATATGAGTCCGAGGGTCCAGGGTTACAGGCCTCCACAGAGGTGGGACCCGTGTTCGGCTCCATCGCCGATAAGTTTGTGGCCTGCGGAGCGGGGTCCCACCCTCCGTCCAAAAGCACCGCAACCTGTCCCGAATTTATATCCAAGGCTACTTCGGGGATAATGTCCCAGACAATGTCCGACAACAGGTCTAGGCCGTGCTCGTCATGGCTGTCCGGCTTTCCTGGCGCAGGCTCGAATCCGTCGAAGATCAAGTCTTTGCGGATATCTGCCGTGTGGTTCAAGTTTCCGAACCTGATCTGGTGGCCAGGGGCGAAGCTGTCGATCTGCTCCAACTGGCCAAGCAAATTGGCCCGCAGTGCGAAGCCACCGAACACAAAGATCTGTCCGGGGAGAAAATTCTCACCCTGGACCGTGTTGTTGACGATTGAAGACGCCATCATGCCTCGAAGCGACGACACAGAGGAACTCTCAATGAAAGCACCAATGTCGGTGTCAAAACTGGCGGATCTTGGGTAGGGGTTCCCGATCTGTGCGTCTTAGGCTGATGGTAACAAGAAGCAAGGGACACAATGTTTACCCAGGTTCGGGCCCTCTCGACGGACGTAAAACCCTACTTCCTACTTGATTAATATTAAAGATATGTGGAATACAAGAGTAGATCTACCACGAGATCGTAGAGGCTAAACCCTAAGAGCTAGCCTATGATGGTATGATTCTAATTGTGATCGGCCTTCTAAGGACCATCCTCTCTGGTTTATATAGACACCGGAGAGCTAGGGTTTACATGGAGTCGGTTACAAGGAAGGAAACATAATATCCGGATTGCTAAGCTTGTCCTCCACGCAAAGGAGAGTCCCATCCGGACACGAGTCGAAGTATTGAGTCTTTTATCTTGATGCTTCTATAGTCCGAACGATGTATATAGTCCGGCTGTCCGGATACCCCCTTATCCAGGACTCCCTCAGCGGCGTCGTGGGAATCGTGTGTGGGTGTGGCAGTGGTAGAAAGAAGAAACGTGATGGTCGTCGTGGTTCAACTTCCATGGACAAGCTGTCGTGTCTGCTGACACATGTATATCAAAACTAGAGTGTTTATATTTCAAGCACGTGAACAAGTATTATTCTACTAGTTTGGATCCATTGCAACGCACGGGCTAGCACATTGGTAGTAGTAGTGTCCATCTCTATCTCTAGAGGCCTTCCCTCATACGTCCTTTTCTCTCACAAGATAAACTACTCATACAAATGCATCTTGATGTTCCATGGAACGCACGAGGATGATTCCTTGGGGGTCTCTCTAGCGCGCCGTGGCCGTAGTTTCAAGTTGACGCCCCTTGAGATGCCGACGTTGAGGGGCACTTGGATTTCCTCCGATGAGCAGGTAAGATGAGTTTGATCACGTAGTAAATGCATTCTAAATACTACTTCCTTGTCTATTTCCTAATTCTCCCCCTGCCCACTATTTCAGAGGCTAGGCTCGGTGCGAGTGGAGATTGGCTTGCATATGTACGGTAGGGTACCAACATCAATTTGCAGAACATTTACAACGGTGACACCGTTCCGGTAGAACCTTTGTCCAACATTGGATCAGCCATGCAACGGGCCACCGCATGAATTTGTACGATGGCACCACGGTGAGATTGAATAAAAGGTAGCACGAACCTTGCACATGGCGGTCAAAGGTGGACCATGCTGTCTGCGGCCGATTTGTTGCCGTACGAGTAGGAAGACGCTGTGCTCCTTCCTAACTGCATCTTTGCGGTGACAAACCAGGGGACTTATTTTGTATGCGACACATCCGACGATATACTCCCTCTCTCCCAGTTTATTTGTTTTGAATCTTTTCATTTTATAAGTTTCAAATTCAAATTTAGAGCTCCCCATCACATGTTGAGATTACAATGTCTATTAAATCGTTGCATGCATGTATAGTAAAGAAACAAACCTCGAGTTTGGCACGAGTTCGTGCTGTCCGAGCACCACAAGCCCTAGCGCAGGAGTTACATTTCCCTCTCAGGGCCATCGGGACTGAGCTTCAGTGCCTTACTACACACACCTTTGAGTCAATAACATGTGGATCCGATAGGTGACTAGTCCACATGTAATGCTCCAGAGGGCAGAGGGGCAGTGGGGCCAAGAGGGGTGAGCCGTGGGTCGGGGGACGTGTGGTTTCATGGGTTCGAGCGGCGTCATGGGAATCATGGGTGGCTGTGGTAGAAACTTGATGCTCGCCGCATTTTAGGTGGACCACTTGTCATGCACACAAAGGCAGAGGGGTGGTGCGGTCGAGAGGGGTGAGGCGCACGTTGGGGGCATGGTGCCGTGGGTTGGAGAGGCGTCGTGGGAATCGCGAGATGAAACGTGATGGTCACCGTAGTTGAACTTCCATGGACAAGCTGTCATGTCTACGGACACATGCACTGCATACCGATCACTGGAAGGAGTAGCAGAGAAAGCTATATATGCAGATAAATAGTTCCTTATAGTCAAGCGGACCCATGCTACTACTCTGTTCCAAAGACATGCACACCACCAAAATAGTCCATCTATATCAATATACACCGAGAGGAAATAATTTTTTTTACAAGAGAGGAAATAGTTCATCCATCCATAATGCCCTCCTGCTGGTGCAGCGTTTTCTTCTTCTTCTTCTTCTTCTTCTTCTTCTTCTTCTTCTTCTTCTTCTTCTTATTCTTCTTCTTCTTCTTCTTCTTCTTCTTCTTCTTCTTCTTCTTCTTCTTCTTCTTGTTCTCATTCTCTGTGGGAGACGGCTTCGCAACAAGCTCTTTGGACCATGCAGCTATCTGGAAACTCACACGGGCATCGAGGGCAGCATATTTTATCCGCTCGTACGTCAAGGGATAATTCTCCCATCCAGACGACCTTAATGCCACTGTGTCATCACCCTTCTGAAGATTTGTATCGAGCACAAAATTTGCTACGTTGAATAGGGATGGTGTCTGTTTAGGACAATCTTCTACAGGAATTTTGATTCTGGTTTGTAGGTCAGTGATGCTTTTCAAGTCAAGGTTGTACGGCTCCAGCTTTTGTTTGTCCCCTTCGATGGCTGCCCCACAGAAGTATACGTCCTCCCAAGACAAGAAATCGTGAATCTCACCTGGTATGGAGGGCGAGTGTATGATGTGGTACACCAAAACATCATCTTCGAGGCATAGCTGAAGGACGGCGGCGCACTAGATCTTCCCAGGGGCACGCTCCATGTACTCTGCGTCAAGACCGATGACACTCGTCTCTACCTTTTCGAGGGAGTTGGATACATTGTTATCCACTGCCGAACAACCATTGGGTTGACGGTGACGGTGGCAACTATGCACATCGAGCCTTCGACGAGGACATGTAGGACGCTAAAAACCTGCATCTCGATCTCTTTTGCCATTTGGAACCGCTGGAAGGGAGGGCTATGGTTTGGAGAATTAGGATTAGATGGCTAGTCTAACTGAAGTAGTAGATGATTATTTAAAGAGCTTAAAACAATGTGAACGTAGTGG
This sequence comes from Triticum dicoccoides, assembly GCF_002162155.2. Lineage (NCBI taxonomy): Eukaryota > Viridiplantae > Streptophyta > Magnoliopsida > Poales > Poaceae > Triticum > Triticum dicoccoides. The sequence goes on along the minus strand of NC_041391.1, from coordinate 92,893,068 downwards.
GGTTTGGATGCAAATGAAGACGAAGGGGAGGTGAAGAAGCCGAGGCGAATCGGTGCCCGATGGAGAAGTAAATGGGAGAAGTGGCATGCAGGCAGTTGATTAGACGGCTAGGTAGACTAAACGAAAAGGCTATGCGGGTAGACTGAGGAGTCATACCTGTTCGTGTACGTGCCCATCATTCCTGATAGGTGGGACCTATGCAAACAGATAAAAAAATGTGTCGTAGCTTTTTTTTTAGCGCGTGAGTGGGAGACACAACATTCTCTGGTTAAGGAATACTCCCTCCATTTAGGTGAGTATAAGTCACCTTATGAAAATCAGATTTTCCCAAAACCTTTAGGCGTGAAGCATTAACTTCCTGCTCGATCCCCTCCCAGCCTCATTAGCCAGCATTCTCTTCCTCTGCTGCAGCATTCTACCTTTCCATTTTTCCTCTTCTCAAGTGTGGAACGATCTGCATGTCGTCCTTGATGCACCAGAACGACCACTGCATGCATCGCGGCAGGGCGTTGATTGGGCATGCACGAGAATTTGGTTCTTCTCGCAATATGGATGATACCTGAATGATGAAGTGAACAGGCATGCTAGCACGGGAGACCTATTTCCGCTATACAATACTGGAGTACTCATGTTCCTACTAGTAGTAGTAGTAGTACAACTGTGGTACACTTGATGGTCAAAATACTATTCATCCGGTCCTCACAGTGAAGTGAAAACACCGTGCGCCTGACACTAGTCCAGGCGAGGCGGCGTGTTCGGGTTACCAAAGTTAGCCTCACCCTGTGCACTGTGTAGTCTGTCACCACCGCTGTACAGCACATTGGCACCTCGCCTCGTCTCCCTCTCCGTCCCATAGCACCACTCCATATCCATCTCCATCTCCGTCTCCGTCTCCATCGCACTGTGCCCCCGTGTATCGTCGCCTCACTCGCCTCCCCCAGTACCACTATTCCCTCGCTAGCCGCTCGAGCACCGACATCCTTCTCCCCCGTAAATCAAGCCTCCTTCTAAACTCCACCATGGCCGAACGCGAACTGCGCAACATCCATATGAACCGCGATTGGAGCAATCTCCCCAGTGACATCCTCGACCTCTGTTGTTCGTTTATGGATATGTCGACCGCCCTGCGGCTGGCTGCATGCTCGAGGGACATGCACACGGCCATCATCGAAGCGAGGCCTAAGCTTTTCAAGACACCTTGCTTGTTGCTATCTGGTCCTGCGAGATCGGCTCACCATGATACGGAGGCGTGCATGATGCCCCTCGACTACAATCCAATCTCCATTATCCGAAACTTCTCTGCAGGTATATAGTGTGTCGCCATACATCATTTCCCTCGACATCGATCCGATCACCATCGCCCGAAACTTCTTGGCAGGTATGTACTGGGTCGGCATGAACTCCCACTGGATGGATGCCTTCAGAGAAGACGGTAAAAAGTTGGTGCTCGTGAACTTCCAGACCTCCCATGAGATTATCCTTCCTCCGTTGGATTATATACAGTATTACCATCGCGGTCCAAGTCATCTAGATTACTATGTCAGTAGGACGGACCTTGTTTTGCAGAAGATTGTAATCTGCCAAGTACCCACACGACATGCGAATTACGCAGACTTCAAGCTAATTGCCTTGTTCGACCGTGGACTCGCCTATCTTTATGTCGGTGCCTTTTTTAGCTGGAGACAACTCGGCTCGCAGTGGATCATCGTCAAAGCTGATACACACTTCTGTGATGCTATTGAACACAATGGCATCATCTACTTAATCGACAAAGCAGATGGCACCATATATTGCTGGGACGGCGCGTGTAAGTTGTTTCCGTCTCCTGTTAATGATGACGCCATGACACTGTTTGAATTTTTTGAGATGATTGGCATATCCCTGTTTGAGCAGAATTTGAGTAGAACTATGGCAATATATTTGAGACGCCGTAAATTAGCTATATTTGGAATGAGTTAATTCATGCGATTGTGACCATGTCATTATAGCCAATTTGTACCCTGAATAATCAAATAGTTAGGAATATATGGATATTATCCTTATTTTACAGTAATCTATATACTACTACTAAATATGAGTGTGTATCAATGGCCATGTTAGTTTCCTCATTTTCATGATGTAGAAACATGAACCACACTGTTGGTTTCATCTAACCATACATTAGGGAAGTAAATGTGCATATGGAGAACCCTATATTTGGAAGTAGTGAAATCCTGCAATGCTTACTATGTGTACATACCTATATTTTCCCTTCAGCATTCAATGGCTAGAATAATATCCTCACAAAATTTTTGCCCACAGAACACGAGTATATAACAATGCATGTTCTGTTAGTTACCTTGAAGAATTTGTTTGTGAGGACAGAACATGATTACATAACATGGATGACATGGTAGTTTCCTATGAAGAATCGATTGCGAGATAACATGAGTATAACCATGCATGGCACTTCTATAATTTCGAACCCAATATACATTTCCCTATATTTTCCTCCCAGTTCCAACAAGGACATATCAATGTTGTTTCTTGCATTATCCTACTCATACTCTGAACAATGTTGATCTTACATTAACAACGCCTGTCCTTTTTGATATGATGCAGTGTCCCTACAGTTACTGCCCTTTGTAATTACACCACCTTTGCCAAAAACAAGGAAGCACAACTGGTTCCTCGCTCGATCAGACGATTGCAGAAGACTGATGATCATTCGGACACATGAGACGGAAAAGTTATATTGCAAAAACCCCACTATATACAAGCACCGTGTAATACGTGAGTATCCGGACAGTGGCTGTTATGTCTATGAGCAGCATACCAGCTTGCTGGGGCCTTTAGGATTTTTTTAGTTGGAAGCGGGTAAACAACCTTGGTTCACACCCTCTGTTTCTCGGACTCAATTATCCGATTAACCAGGAGATTACCGTTGGCAAGGACCTTGATGGCAGAGAGGCTCTGTTTGCTATGGAAAACTGTGTCTACACGACGAGCCCTAGGAGTTCGGGAGCAAACTGCCCTGATTGTCAACGATACAGCCTGCAGCCAAAAGAAGGTGAGAATGACAAAGGCATCCGGATTAACTTTCATCCTTGGATGTCTCAATTACGACAGGTAGTGATGTGGTTCAAGCCTTCAAGTTGATAGGTAACTAGGCTGTTGCATCGAAAGGGTGGAGAACTGGTGTCTCCGGATCACTGATCGTTGAAGCGGGGCTGCAAATTATGATGGTGTTGGATCATCTCTTCGAATGACTTTGTTGTCTTCGCTGCTGGTTCTGGATGGGTAGTTCTTTCTTTTGTTATGCATATTCCTTGTCATTTGGTCATCCTTGTCTATGTCACTCTTTCTATGTAATAGTTGCTTCTGTTTAGAATGTCATTCTTGTCTGGATCACGAGAGTCTGAGCGCTGCAGATGGGTGAGTTTTTGTGGTGTAGCAAGACTTCTTATGAACTATCATGTCTTGCTGTTTATGTCAGTAGTAGTCAGTCAGTGTTTGAATGTTGTATATATCGTTGGTTCAAACTATTTATTATCTCGAACTATTGGTGAGCTAAATGAGGGCATCACCATTCTCCAGTGTTCAGAGTATATCTCCTTTTTTCAAGTTACATAATTTGAGCTCACTGCCTTTTTGATGATGTACACTTGCTTGGGCCAGTGAGGTGTCGTTGAATATGGGCCGAGTAGTAATGCAATGCCAAACAGGTCAATTATGACTCTCGGGCCGGGCTCTCAAAAGATCCTGAAAAAAAGGTCGGGCTCTCCAAAAAAGAAAGAATAAGGACTCTTAGGCCGACATGTGGGCACCACCGGTGTTTTCGTGCGCTTGCGCGCCGAGAGCATATTGGTGCGTGGTCAAAATTCATGCTACCTTTTCATCCCCTGTCTCCCGCCCCTCCCCCACCTCTGGAATCTCGATTCCTACTCCAGTTCCCCCAAATCCCCCTCCTGTACTCCCTGTACTCAAGCGCACTATCATGACACCGGTCAACGCGGATCTCCGAGCCGGAGATCCTCAGGTCCGTTCTGCCTTCGGTGGCTGCGTGCTGCCGCTCAACAGTGGCATGGCAGCGTGTGACGACTAGTTTGCCGGCAAAGTGCTGATGGTAACCATCAACGGCGACCGGCCTCTCGTCTCGCCGGACGACCTTGTCAAAGCTCTAGGCATTGCGCGTGACATCCAAATAAGTGACTTGCTCGTTAAAGTCTATCCGCCACGGGCTGATTTCTTCGTTAGGTTCCGGACAACTTTCGACTCAGTCGTGTGTTCGAATCTTCCCGGCGTTTGTTTTGCGATGGCGCGCTGGTGAGATTTGATCGGTGGCACCCAGGATGGGGCTCGGTGCCCTCTGAGCTTGAGTTTTAAACAAAGCATACCTTCCACGGCATGCCTCGACGTGCTTGGAACATCGAGTCCATGAACGAGCTTATCAACGACCTTGGAGGTGACCTCGTAAGTATGTTGTTCCTCCAGACAGCTGGGCTCTGTCTGTTATGGCATGGATGAAGAAGCCGTCCACCATACCGAAGGTGATTGGTGTTGAGATACCGGTGCAGGAACCGGGGTTGTACTATTCATGGCCACCAAGGCCGCCGCGGACCACGTTAGGGATGTACATGTATCGAGTGTTCGTGCATTTCGAAGAAGTGGTCAATCCATCAATCGAAGTCCTGCCGCCGTCGCTGGTGCCAGGGTCCGTCGACGACATCCATTATAGGAGTCAACGTCAGACTTTCCCCGTGTTGCTCGGAACAATGGATGGCACAGGGCCTACTCCATCGCGCGGCGGAGGCCACTGCTTCTTTGGGAGAAGAGGCAGGGCTGGCTGCATGGATGTGCTCTAATTTGAGGTAACAACTGAATCTTGTCAGATAGTACTAGTTAAATCCGAGCTATGGGTCTGAAGCACTGATATGCCAGTACATTTGATTGTGACTTGTTCTAATTTTGTACCTGAACTTTTTTTAGAAAGGGTTGTACGTGAACTTAATGTGCTAGCAGAACTTATTGTGTTGTCTGTCTGTTTTCTTTGCACAACATTCAAGATATTTCCCCATCATTTATAAAGACGATGAACCATTATGTACGACTTCGTTGGTTTCAACATAGCCCTTCCCGTAGCGATCCACTGCTTCCATCCTGATTGTGTCGCCTGCGTGAAATTTTTGTATGCAAGTTCAGTGTGCTATGATGTTCTATATGATTGTGTCAACTATATAAGTTTTTACAAAGCATCAGCAATGCATATGGCTGAAAGATGTATTTACGAGCATCGACCGATGGGTCTCTCTCTCTATCTTTCTCTCTCTCTCTCTCTCTCTCACACACACACGCACGCACACACGCACACATGCACAAGTGGGACCCATTGAATTATTTATTTGCTCGTGACAACTTTTAATTAGGTTCCACTGTAATCTAACTTTTTTCTTAAGTTATTAATTGAGCTCAGTGACTTCAAAAAGTTGTACAGAAGCCTTGTTTGGGCCTTTCCGGCATCACTAAATGTGGGCTGGGTAACCATGTTAGGTTGTACTGTACTACACAGGCCTTTTTTTTCAACATCAGCAATGCAACTGGGCCGACAGTTGTACACAATATCCGGGTCAACTTGTTATCCGCCCTGCTGGGCTACAAAGTTTCCTAGGAGGTATGCATTAGGCTTAACAAGAAAATGGACTTTAAGAAATAATAAATGGGATGTAATTATAATAACTAGGCAATTACTATGCACCAAACACGTAATTAGTTTGAAAAATATATTATTTTTGGAATTTGGAAATTGTAATTTCATTACTTGTTGCGCGCGCAATATTTCGTTGGATTTTAACGTGATACAACTTTATTTTGAAATTATATTTAACCTGACTAGAAATTTCGGATAAAAATATTTCGGATCCCATCAAAATGTGGGAATTTTTTTTTGAATTCTGTTTTGAGCGGTTGTTTGAAATTATTAATCGTTGTCCTAGCTAGAAGTTGGGTTGTACTTTTAACAAACTGTAAATGGGCTGTAGTAAATTCCATTAGAATTGAAAAATGGGATGTACATTCTTACAAATCGCAAATGGGCTATATGTTATCTACCAAATCCGAGCTGTGGGCCTACTAAGTTGACGTGTACCAAGGTCTTTGTGAAATTTGTCAATATAAACGATTCTAGCTGCAGTGGTCGTACGATGTCCATCCAACGGCCGTAGTGCTTCTTCAACCTCTAGTCTTCTTGCTCCAACTGCCCAAAGCAGTGCGGTCGTGTCGCGTGCTCCTGCTTGCCATGGTCGGCTGTGATGCCGTGAAGGCCTCACCGTCCCGTACTACTCCCACCACTGGCCAGGCCATCCCTCTACTCACCCACACTGCCTGTTATTCTGCGGTGACGGCAGCCTCACACCGCAGCCGAACCAGTGAACCCTCGTACTCCTCTCCGCGCGGGTTACCACTGTTGCATCTTCCCCGGCTCCACGTCGTCCCCTTCCTAGGCCTTGCCGTCATCCAGACCACCGCCCTGGTGCTCTCGGCGCGGCATGGTCAACATGGTCAACGATCGACTTCCATCGGAAGAGTACTGTACGTGGAGAGGCTGATAGCTGGGTCCACGCGGCCGCAAGGAAGTGCGTCCTTATTACGCGCAAAATAATTATTCCTCCACCTGATAGCAGGGACCCACTGGACGGGCCACCTTATTTCGCGAAAAAAACGTTTCCCCCTGACTGCTGGGATCCACCGAACGGGCCAGCATATTTCACGAAAAAAATGTTCCCCGCGCTGTCAGCTCGGACCCACCGGAAGTGCCTCCTTATTATGCACAAAAAATGAATACTCCCCCTGCTAGCTGGGACCCTCCATCGTGGGAGGCAGACTTGTGGGCCTACTAAATTGACTGGGACGGGGGCCTTTGTCAACTTTAGTCCATATGAACGATTCTAGCTCTAATGACCGTACGATGTCCATCCAATGGCCGTAGTGCTTCTTCAACCTCTGGTCTTCTTGCTCCAGCCGCCCAAAGCAGCGCCGGTCGTGCCGCATGCTCCTGCCTCCCGTGGCCGGCTGTGTTGCCGCGGAGGCCTCACCGCCCCCTACTATTCCCACCGGTGGCCAGGCCCTGCGGCGACAGCAGCCTCACACCGCAGCCGAACCAGTGAACCCTCGTACACCTCTCCACGCAGGCTTCCACTGTCGCGTCTTCCCCGGCTCCCCATCGTCCCCTTCCTAGGCCTCACCGTCGTCCACCGCCCTGGAGCTCTCATCGCGGCATGGTCAACGTGGTTAACGTGGTCAAGGAACGACTTCCATCGGACGTGGACTGTACGTGCAGAGGCTGAGAGCTGGGTCCACGGCCGCAGCAAGGAAGCGCCTCCTTATTACGCGGAAAATAATGATTCCTCCACCTGACAGCTGGGACCCACCGGATGGGCCACTGTATTTCATGAAAAAAACATTTCCCCCTGACTGCTGGGACCCACCAGCTACATCTTCGCACGCAAGGAAGTGCGTCCGGGCAAAAAAACAAAATGATTCGCCCCCTGACCGCTGGGACCCACCAGCGACACCTTCGCACACAAGGAAGTGCGTCCGGGCAAAAAAACAATTCGCCCCCTGACTACTGGGACCCACCAGCTACATCTTCGCACGGAAGGAAGTGCGTCCGGGCAAAAAAAATGATTCGCCCCCCTGACTGCTGGGACCCACCAGCTACATCTTCACAAGCAAGGAAGTGCCTGACAGTAGGGACCCACCTGGTCGAAGCATACATAGCATTGTCATTCTGGTCGCGAACTTGTACGTACATACTGGTCGATGTAGAGGCGCGCACGTGTCGTAGTAGACGCGCACACGTGTCGTAGTAGAGACGCGCACGTAGCATGTACACGTACGTACAGAGGCGAGGATGCAAGAAAGAAATTAAGGCCACGTACTTACATACAGGCAGGGTCTCGAACGCCTACTCGCACATACGTACATGGCTGGGTCGGAACGGAGAAACAGCGTCGTCGTCGTGATCATGGGGAGCCAACCGGTTGGGTCGGAATGGAATGCATGGTCGTGTTCATCGGGAGGGCTTGGAAGGAACAGGCGATGGAAATAAGTCCTGGCGTACCGCACAACGGAGCAAACGGCCCTGTGTTCGACCGGCCATGTTCAAAACGGGATCCTATTGATTAGGAGGGGCCTGGTGTACCGCAAAACGGAGGAAACGGACCTCCTACGGTCGAAACCGCGGTCCTATTGATCGGGAGGGGTGTGGCGTACCGCAAAACGGAAGAAACGGACCTGCTACTGTCAAAACGGGGGTCTTGTTGATCGGGAGGGGTGTGGCGTACCGCAAAACGGACGAAACGGACCTCCTACGGTTGAAATGGGAGTCCTGTTCATTGGGAGGGGTGTGGCGTTCCGCAAAACGGGACTCCACGGGATACTGTTCATCTCCACCGTCGACCTCCTCCAGCCTCCACGGGCTACCGTCGACCTCCTCTAGCCTCCACGGGCTCCTATTCATCCAGTCTCCACCACGCGCTACTCCACCGTCTACTGTTCAACCACACCTCCACTCTCTACTGTTCATCCAGCCCTCCACACCACGGGATCCTGTTCAACCACCCCTCCACGGCTACCCCTCCACCGTCTACTATTCATCCAGCCCTCCA